>NC_087275.1:21814933-22126308 GCF_015220805.1 Pogoniulus pusillus | reverse complement strand
CATGAACATCTTGTGAGATCCTCAATAGCATCATCCTTCATTCACACATTTGTTTTCAGCTCTGCACATCTTAGCAGTACAAAACAGCCTGTGCAAATCTTGGATGTTCCCTGGGAAGCATCAATCCTCCTGAACATACACTACACAAGAGAGTCTGTATCCCCACCTACCCCCTGGGATGAGATGATAACTGCCAGGAATGGACAATTGCTGCTTAGATAATTCACATCACTTATAAGCAGGCTCAGTTATCCCCAGCAACTACTTATCCACAGACAAGGAAGGGACCTACATAAACTGAATTATGTTGGTGGTGACAACCCATACACAGGCATAATGTTTCCTGAGGACCATTATGCAGAGTGACAACAGAGGGGCTGCTGCAGGGAAAGCAGTGGCAGTAACAGGCTGTTGTCTCCAAATTCACAGTCTGCATTGAGAAGCCTTTGGAAAAGAGGATTACAGTCCTGTCAAGCCACATATAGACCTCAGCTGCTGAGCTGCCCCAGCCTATGTTGGACAGAAATACAGAATACATTTTTGTGTGTTAAAAATGTCTTCAGGCTGAAGCTCTACAGTCCTCTTACTGGGAACATAACTTGTTATGGGGAACCACCACACAATAGGAACACTTCGTGGCTGCCAAAACCAATCATTGTTGCAACATGTAAGAGGATAAAAATAAAGGGGTTTAAAATAAAGGGGTTTAAGTGGACAGAAAAGTACACATGTGAGGGAAGTGGAACAGCTCTGGGACGGTCCTGACTTGTCAGTTCTCCAGAACAGATCAATAGTTCAAATCTTATTCATGCAAAAGTCATTCTATCTCACATCATAAAGGAAGAAATGCTGTTCACATCTCCTCCCATATTTGTCAGACAGCTCCACTAGGACTTCCAGGATGCTGCACGTTAAGAGCCTCTACTACCTATTTACCTACCATTGTCAGTATCCATGACATGGAGTCAAGGGGATATGCTAGACTACACATAGAAGAGATGTAGCTCTGGAAGGCCTTGTTTAGTCTGCTGTGTTTAGTTACAAACAACTAGACATGGGTTTCACAAAGAACTTGTAAGATCAACCAGGAGGTGAAGGACCTGCAGAAGAGATGAATGCCTGCTTTAATTGAGGGTGACATTACACTTCCAAAGCCATTTCAATAAAGCAGAACTTTACAAAAGAGCTATTTGACTTGTAAGCAGGTCTGGGCAGGTTTTTAAAGGCTCCAGAAAGTGGTTCTGTAAATACAGAGCATAACCTTAGTTTAGTACAAAGTGCCAGACATTGTAGAGTGACTTCATAAGACAGATTCCAAAACACAGCTTACATATCAAATAGTAACTCTCTCCTTCCCACAGCTGGGAAACTGATGACCTGCAAGCCATCAGGGAAAACGGGGCTTGAATGCCAAGCACTACAGCTCTCTCCTCTTCAGGGGCTCCAGATGAACGTGCTTTTGAAGTCAATCAGCCAGGCTAGTACTCGTGACCCTCTGACAAGGCACCCCAGATGTATGACCACAAGTGGTTAAGACCACAGAAGAAAGCAACAGTACCCTGTATGGGTGTCCTTTAGTCTAGAAGGCAAAATAACCATCTAATTAAACAAAGATGGGGACAGATTGCAAAGGGGCAAACTGGGAATAGGCGAGTTTCCCAGAGCTCCTAGAATTTGTTGAAGAAAAAAGTGGGGAAAAAAGGTGTATTTTTTCCTAGTTTTCCCTACATAAGAGGAAAGTACAATTAGACTGGCTGCCTTGGATGACCTCACTTTTATCCTGCCTTAGTGAGCTATCTGGCTGCTTCCTTAGGTAATGTTGATGTTATCATGAATACCTTCGACAACCTGACCAAAATTGCTGTCCTCAATCATATTTGTACTACTAATACATTTTAGATGTCTATTTTAAAGTCAAGTTCTTCATAAATGCTCACCCAAACCTTTCCAGCAGCAGGGCAAGAGAATGGTTTGAAGCTGGGGGACAGCAGGGTTAGACTAGATCTTAGGAAGAAGTTCTTCAGTACAAGGGGGTGAGACTCTGGAATAGGCTCACCCGGGAGGTTGTGGATGTCTCCTCCCTGGGGGTGTTCAAGGACAGATTGGATAAGTCCTTGAGCAGCTGAGTCTAGTTGAGGGGTGTCCCTGCCCATTGTGGGGAGGTTGGAGCAGATGACCTCTGAGGTCCCTTCCAACCTAAGCCATGCTATGACTCTCTGACTTAAATAGCAAAGTCTAATGTTAAATGTGAGAAAGCCTGCAGAGAGACAAACTGTTTTTAAAGGATTACAAAATGCAAAAAAAAAAGGTAAAGAAAACTCAGTTCAGAACTGCTTTTTAAGTCTTAAGGCTCACACAAGAGAATCAGATCTAGAGGACTGCTACAGGACTCAGATACCCTAATATAAGCAGACTTAACTCTGGTCAGGCTTGGTATTTTTCCCAAATTGCCATCTGCATGCACAAGTAACACACAGTGAAGGCAAACCAGTGCAAACGCAGGGCCATACTCTTCCAAGAATACATAGAGTTTGTGCATGCCTGAATCCTGACACTATAACCTGGCCAGCAGCTGCTTTCATGGAGGCATTAGATCACAGAAAAAAATATCTCAATATGTGCCTCACAGGTTTGTATTATGGCAAAAAAGGATTAGGGCAATCCCTCTATGCCTAACAGCAGTAAGCTTGCCAATCTTGCTTTTCCTGTGTATGGTGAGATCAATAACAAACTACACAGGCTTTGGAACTGTATGCAGGTGGCACTAAAAAGGTGGAGAATCATAGAATCAGCCAGGTTGGAAGAGACCTCCAAGATCATCTAGTCCAACCTATCACCCAGCCCTAACCAATCAACTAGACCATGGCACTAAGTGCCTCATCCAGTCTTTTCTTGAAGACCCCTAGGGACGGTGCCTCCACCACCTCCCTGGGCAGCCCATTCCAATGGGAAATCACTCTCTCTGTGAAGAACTTCTTCCTAATATCCAGCCTATACCTGCCCTGGCACAACTTGAGACTGTGTCCCCTTGTTCTATTGCTGGTTGCCTGGGAGAAGAGGCCACCCCCCACCTGGCTACAATGCCCCTTCAGGTAGTTGTAGACAGTAAGAAGATCACCCCTGAGCCTCCTCTTCTCCAGGCTAAAGAAATAGAAACGGGCTCAAGTAATTTTAAGGGATAAAACTCAAAATGTCTTCAAGTGAGACTTAAGGATTCAAGCCTGTATAAATTATCAGCTTGGATAATTTGAATGGAATAGCAGGATGAGCGATGGATTCTCTGTCATCCCCTCAAGTATTTGCAAGATACTGAGCACAGCAGAATCACTGTGGAGCATATTGCTGCGTCCTTTGCCACTCAGGAGCTTTTAAATAGATGTTGTGAGGATCTCTCTGGCCTTGAGAACACCTGAGTGTCATGCTAAAGCTGAAGACTGAAATCTAAAGGAAAATATTTAACATTTTAAACAAATAATATATTTATTTCCTATGAAAAAAAAACCAAACACCAAAACATAATTTTAAAAGACTGAGCATTAAGAGCAGGAAAGCACAGGCATTTCCAAAATGCCAGGTTAGCCTAACAGAAATGTTAAGATGTAATTTGATTTCTATGAAATATTTTGTGCTCATTCTGCAACTGGGGAAACTTCATATGAATGTCAGTCTCGCCTCCTACTAGTTATGAACAAAATACTGCCATTTGCTTCCCATCAGTGACATATGAGTACTGGCATCTTTATTTCAAAATTTGTATGTGAGGACAAAGTGAACAGATCAGTAAAAGGTTGTGGTTAGTTAGGTAAACTCCCCGTGGTAAATGTAGTTATTTCCTGATCTCACTATTTAGTAAGACAGGAAAGACTTCTGCCAGTCTCTAACTTCTCAACATACAGCAACGCATTTCGAACCAAGGAGAGACACAGAAAGCTCCCCTTTTGTAATGAACTAATTTATCACTGTCTGTTACAAACATCCTTTCCTACTTTTGTGTCACTTTTAAAAGGAATTCCCCTTCTTCTTCTTCCACCAAATGTAGACTTTAAGCAAATCATTAACATCAAATAAACAATCTGGTTCTGTGCCTCATGAGGCCACGCAAGGTTCTCTGCACATCTTCGCCTACTTCCTCCACCCTCAGTCCCCTCCCGGATGCATAGAAAATTTCACACAGAAAATGAAAATACAAAAAGGAAAATGAAATTACACATAGATATGTGTGGCTGGGGGGGAATCTGTAAAAGAGCAGCAAGGTCAAGAAGTACAAGTATTAGACTTATCTCATTTTTTCTTATATATAATGAAGTGAATCAACCTATCATTCCAGTTCTAACAGTGGGTTTCTACATGGAAGTATATGAGATATAAATACAGAAATACTACAAATGTGAGTTTGGAGTTTAGCTTTTTAAAACACACAGATACCTGCACCTGAGATAAACTTTCTGAATGAAATAAGATGGATGCATAGTTGTTATGATAATTAAAATAATTGAGAGAAAGCAAAAGAACAGAGTGAAGGCTTCCTCTGCTCTCTAGTGTCTTTTGTATTCTACAAAAATCTATTTTACAGCAGAGGCAAAATCTAGGTGTTGTAAAGCATAGTTTAAGAATTACAAGACCGCTCTGGATGTGTTCTTCTGTGACCTAGAATCATAGAATCAACCAGGTGGGAAGAGACCTCCAAGATCATCCAGTCCAACCTAGCACCCAGCCCTAGCCAATCAACTAGACCATGGCACTAAGTGCCCCATCCAGCCTCCTCTTGAACACCTCCAGGGATGGTGACTCCACCACCTTCCTGGGCAGCCCATTCCAATGCCAATCACTCTCTCTATGAACTTCCTCCTAACATCCAGCCTATACCTCCCCTGACACAACTTGAGACTGTGTCTCCTTGTTCTGTTACTGCTTGCCTGAAAGAAGAGACTGACTCCCACCTGGCTACAACCTCCCTTCAGGTAGTTGTAGACAGCAATGAGGTCACCCCTGAGCCTCCTCTTCCCCAGGCTAAACACCCCCAGCTCCCTCAGCCTCTCCTCATAGGATTTCTGTTCCAGGTGATCACCTGTCCTAGGTGATCCTATCTTGGCAGAGGGGTTGGACTCACATCTCCAGAGGTCACTTCTGACTCCTACCATTCCATTATTCTACGATTTTATGTATATCCTTAATAAAAACAATAATTATTGATTTAATAATAGCCTGGAAGCAGATCTCATGTGTCTACACATAAAGGGATAAAGAGTAAGGCCTCTGAGTTCTCAAAGGTATCTTTGTCTCCATACAACTCTTCCCAGAACACGAACAAAGATGGGGATGTACTGAAAAAACTGAATTTCCTGATGAAAAATCATTCATTAGTAACAAGCTTGCAACAGCATCACATCATAATTTGGTCAAGTATCAGCTTAAAAAGGATGGTGAGATGTCTGGAGCACAGCCCTATGAGGAGAGGCTGAAGGAGCTGGAGGTGTTGAGGAGGCGGCTCAGACGAGACCTGAGAGGAGTTTGTAGCCAGGTGGGAGTTGGTCTCTTCTCTCAGGCACCCACTGACAGAACAAGAGGACACAACCTCAAGCTGTGCCAGAGCAGGTTGAGGCTGGACGTTAGCAAGAAGTTCCTCACAGAAAGAGTGATAGGCATTGGAAGGAGCTGCCTGGGGAGGTGGTGGGGTCACCATCCCTGGAGGTGTTTAAGAGGAGGCTGTGGATGAGGCACTTAGTGCCATGGTTCTGTTAATGAGAAGGGCTAGGTGACAGGTTGGATTTGATGATTGTAGAGGTCCTTTCCAACCTGGTTAATTCTGTGATTCTGTGAAAAGTCTGTTTAATTCAGGCAAGATAGAAAGAAAGTTTCCTACATGGCAAAACAGGGCAGATTTTTTGACAAATGACAAAAATAAATGACTATATAATGAAGCCAGTGACACCAGCCACCAAGTATTTGCAGCCCACTTACATGAGAAGCACCCTTAGAAAATCCCAGCTAAATCATTCAGAGCTAAACTGTTTGGATTCTCTAATTTCCGACAGTCACTAAAAACAGAAACATGACTCAAGCACTGAAATACTTGGGTGTATTTTGTGTCAAGTGTACACAGTTGAAACCAACATAAACACCCAGGCCCTGTAACCTATTCCTCCTCTCGCAATACATCCAGCTACCATGGGCAGGAAGATCCAGGTCTTCACCAGCAGCCATCAAATCCCGCCCTTCTCCAGCTACACGAGCCAGAAAAGGGCCTCTGCCCTTCAGGACATAGTCACAAGTTGTGCCAGGGGAGGTCTAGTCTGGATGTTAGGAGGAAGTTGTTGCCAGAGAGAGTGACTGGCATTGGAATGGGCTGCCCAGGGAGGTGGTGGAGTCACCGTCCCTGGAGGTGTTCAAGAAAAGCCTGGATGAGGCACTTAGTGCCATGGGCTAGTTGACTGGATACAGCTGGGTGCTAGGTTGGACTGGATGATCTTGGAGGTCTCTTCCAACCTGATTGACTCTATGATTCTGTGATTCCTTCACTTAGAGGACTGCAGAAAGTGCAGGAGTGATACTTCTGCTAGCACCATCTCCAAAAGCCATGGCTGTCTCTGAAGGGCAATTAAAAAAAAAATGAAAAGCCTAACTTGGAACCTCAGAATTGCCCTAGAAACCCCAATAATTCTCCATTAGTTAGGGAGGAAACACACTCAGTGCTCCCACTAGACTAAAGATAGCCTTTGTGAATACCCCACCAAAGTCACCAGAGCTAATGCCCTTCAACTAATACTCTAGCAGAAAATAACACAGCCCAAACGAGAGGGGGGAAAGCCTAGCTTGGCAAAGTAGGAGCGCACAATGGCTTTGTCAGAGACGGAGGGAAAGAATGATGAGAATGAACTTTTCAGTAAAAAGAGCCTGACAGAGATGAACATTCAGCATGTATCAAAATAAAAATTAAAAAATAAATAAATCACAGTACAGTGACTGTCTTGGAAGAGAAAAAAAGCAGTAGTGTTGGTGGAAAGCCTAGGTGAGTAAATAGTAGCCATATAACCAGCTTGTAAAATAAAAGAAGACAAGCTTTGTTGTAAGGCAGAGTAATACAGGCTGGAGACAGAAAAGGTAAAAGTAACACTAGAGCAGGCAATGAACTTCACTGTTTAAAGTAAACTTTAACTACATGACAGCAGTGTTTCCTTCACCACATAACCAAGAAGACACACAACAGCTACGCAAAGAAAGCCTTATGCTACTTCAGAAGCATTTGGTCTAAGAGACAAAACATTTTATCCGTTCTGATACATTTCTGCATAAACTAACAAATTTGAGCACTGAAGATCCACAGCATTTTCTGAACTAAAAAAATCCTCACTTGAAATGTGGACAGTTTAGATGGTCATTTTTTGACAGAGCATGACCACTGAAGAATAATAGGGAAAAAGAAGCAGCAACTCAGCAAGCAGGTAGTAGTCAAAACGTAGGTGAAACCCAGGAACGATGTGGAACAAAACTCCTTTGACGAAATGACTGTGAATTGGACCTTATTAACAGTATCTCTTTTGATTTGTCTGGGCTACTCTTTTCCCTTTTTTTTTTTTTTTTTTTTTGGATTTTGGTTTGTTTGGTTGGTTTTTTTTTTTTTTTGTTGGTTGGTTTTGGTTGTTTGGGTATTGGCATTTTGGTTAGTTGGTTTGGTTTGCATTCTTGCATTTTGGGTTTTGTTATTCCCTCGGTGTTTTGATAAATCTTGGTAACACCTCTGCATTAAATCTAAAGAACCTGATGGATTTAAAATCTAGCACTTGTTCCTCTTTCCCAACTAAATCTCTACTGCTAGCTTCAAAATTCTTGTCTGAGTACCACTGCTCAGCAAGTTCCTTAACCGCTGTGGCTTTTGATAACAGTTACATGTTTTCCCCTCTAAAACTCCATTTGGTATACCACATCACTCCCCAAAAGCCTCATAATGAAGTTTGATTTAATTCTAACTTCCTAATAATCTTCCAGCTTCCCACCTTTAGACCACCCATATGTTTGGTCAGGTCTTCACTATATTCCAAGACAATACTCACTTAATGAGAAGTAAAACAAAACTTTCTTCTCACTGAGATCATTAAAATGAAACCAAAGTCAAAGTAATTATTGAACCAGCCATCTTGTGGAAAGCACAGCAAAGTATTTAAGTACATCTGGCTTCAAATTATTTTGAACTTTCTAAGTGTTGCTGAATCAAAGGACCTATAGCAGACTTCATAGGATCATAGGATGTTAGGGGTTGGAAGGGACCCAAAGAGATCACTGAGTCCAACCACCCTGCCGGAGCAGGACAATACTATCTAACACAGATCAGAGGAACACATCCAGACAGGCCTTCAAAGTCTCCAGAGAAGGAGACTCCACAACCTCCCTGTGAAGCCTGTTCCAGTGCTCTGTGACCCTTACAGTAAAGAAGTTCCCCTTTGGTTGAGGCAGAACCTCTTTTTCTGCGTGGAGTGTCTGTTAACTTCTGAAGGTTTCCAACACATTGTGAGCACCATTCTACCACTCTCCCTGACACCTCAGCCCCATAAATGCAAAGCAACCTTCTTTTCAGGTCGCAATTTTCTATATTTGCCTGTGAAAAGAAAGGAAATAAAAAAGATGGTTCAAATATTAAATTTGTTAAGTGATTTTATTTTCACTGAAAGACTTTGTGAAAGCAAAGATTCACAAGATCTCTTTGCAAGAAATTCTTGCCATTGTTTTTTGGCTCTGTAGGACAAAACTGGAGCTCAGACTTGGAAGTTATTGTTTTAAATAGAATAGCAGAATTGTGTATTTCGTCCCAGAGAGACTACTCCCAATTTAATGATTTTAAGACCACTGGGGGTGGGGGGGTGGGGAAGCAAAATTTAAAAAATAATAAAAGATACATAGAACAAATCACAGAATCATAAAATCAAGCAGGTTGCAAGAGACCTCTAAGATCAGCCAGTCCAACCTATCAGCCAGCCCTGTCCAGTCAACTAGACCATGGCACTAAGCACCACATCCAGCCTCCTCTTGAACACCTCCAGGGATGGCGACTCCATCACCTCCCTGGGCAGCCCATTCCAATGCCAATCACTCTCTCTGGGAAGAAAATTCTCCTAACATCCAGCCTATAGCTCCCTGGGCACAACTTGAGACTGTGTCCTCTTGTTCTGTGGCTGGTTGTCTGGGAGAAGAGACCAACTCCCACCTGGCTACAACCTCCCTTCAGGTAATTGTAGACAGCAATGAGGTCACCCCTGAGCCTCCTCTTCCCCAGGCTAAACAACCCCAACTCCCTCAGCCTCTCCTCACAGGGCTATGTTTCCAGGCCTCTCACCAGCTTCAGCCACAAAAATCTATGAGAATCACCAAGACTTAAAACTCTGAAGAGTCTTTTTTACTTATTTCTATCTCCCTTCATGACAATGTCTCACTTCATGTGGCAACTCAGTGGTTCTTTGCTGGAATGGGCCAACTTCTGCAGGTTAGAGTCTAAATGTATAGTGAAAAATTGGTATTTGGCAGAGTTGTGAAATACATCTCTGATTTTACCAGCTCCTGTCCCCTCAACTGCTCAGTATTTAACTAAATATTTAATTAAATTCACAGAATCACACTTAAACTTTTCTTTTTCCTTTTGTAACATTCACATATATACGATGTTCAAGTAGAAAAGGAGGTTGCTGTTCCGTTCTCTGTCTTTCCGTTCTCATTCACCATCTACAAGTCTCAATCTGTAGTGATGAAGTTAAACAAAAAGAGGCTGCTACAATGGTGGCAGAAACAAGAGAAGGATTTGTGCAAGATTATTTGGACAATGTTCATCAAATCTCATGTTTTACCTGGACACAGCTCTTCAGAGAGAGATGTATATCACTGTCACTCTTTGGGAGCTAGAATTTAAGAAACATAAGGTTGATGAAAAAGGATGAGGAAACATACTGCCCCAAAACAGCTGCTGTCTCTGGATGCTGCAGCCCCTTGAAATTGCACCTTGCCAACACTTGGTGAAGTAAAAGGCTCTGATGCAAGCCATGCACCACTGCTGCTGTCCCCAAAGCAGAGCTAGAGCCGTGCAGTACATAGATGGGCTCCTCATCTAGGAAGCAAGAGCTAGGTGTCAGGGCACACCAGAGTGCTTGGCCAAAGTTGAAAACAGCCCAGGCCTCACCAAGTGTAGACACTAATCCTAGATCCTACCTTAGCCCAGATGCTGTGTTGTAGGTTCAGGGCCTTATTTGCACCTGCCATTCCACATTCCACCAGAACGTGAAATCACCTCCCAGGGTCAGGTATCCTTCTTTCAGCAGATGAGCAGGACTCTTTCTAAATGGTCTGAAGTGAAACATGAGCAAGCAGCTCAGGTACTTCCCTGACAGGGCAGTCTTCTGACCATAACACAATCACAGTCCAGCCACACATCTCTAAAGATGCTAACCTAATCCCTGGGCTGGCAGGTCTGTGAGGTGTGGAGCTTCACCTTCCACTCACTGCAGAAACTGTACAGCAAAGAACCAGACCACAGGAAGCGAGAGGGAACAGAACCATGACTGGCAGTAAGCTGGAGTAATGTGTTGAAGTCCTGAGCTCTTTGATCTTTGTTTTTTTCCAGCAACTGTGTTCTCAGGAATATTATACACTAAACTGAGCTTATGACAGAGTTTTTATGAGCTACTTATGCTACAGCCATTCAACAGAACCTCTCTGTTCAAAAGCATGGTCACCATACACAATGAAAGCTTACACCTTTACAGATTCCTGGTTTGAGATACAAGTGCTCACATCAACAAGCACTTGAAATAACATGGTTAAAGAAGTCTGCCAACAACACCAAGCTGCGTGGTGCAGCTGACACACAAGAGAAGGGATGCCATCCAGAGGGACCTTGACAGGCTGGAGAGGCAGGCCCATAACAACCTCATGACGTTCACCAGGGCCAAGTGCAAGGTCCTGCATCTGGGTCGAGGCAATCCCAAACAGCAATACAGGATGGACAGTGCCTGGTTTGAGAGCAGCCCTGAGGAGAGCCTGATCTAGTGTGATGTGTCCTTGCCCATGGCAGGGGGTTTGGAACTAGATGATCTTTGTGATCCCTTCCAATCCTGACTGATTCTACAATTCTAAGTTGCTGGTATTGGCTTGGTCTCTGTAACTGGTCATAGACATACTTGTCTGGTGAAGTTAAATGTGTTAAACTGAATTAACACTCACAAGGCACTTGCCATCAGAACATTAAGGATGCACACTATCACATAGGGCAGTCTAGCTTGGTCTGACTGAAGAAGCAAAGCAAAATCTCTTTAAACTTCATAAATTTACCAGATTTGAGTCAATGGGCATAGCACTGTTATGTCTACAAATTTACTATACTGTTACATAGAAATTATTTGTGTGTGAAATACAGGAACAAAGGAGGCAATGTTGACAAGTTTCAGGAAACACAAAGATAAGTAAAAGTTAGAAAAGGAGAGGGGGGGAAATCTGTAACATTCGTGTAATTGAGTGATGAGGAAAGGTAACCATAGGGAAGCAGAGAAAAATCAGAGAAACAAAGCCACAAATGAAGGCATAACTAAATGGAGAAAAGGCAATCAACAAAAGTTTCAGTATCTGACATCAGAAGACTTGCTATTTCTTTGCATTCTCAGGAGCCAGCAGCATGCAAGGCTGTAGGAGGTGAAGTATGTCTGTCCCCAGCCACTAGGCTCAGCAGAGGACTGATAAGCAGGGGTGGTTCTTTGGTTGTTTTGCTTTACACTCTGTCTTCCATCTTATGGAAGGTTTCATCGGAACTTAAAATTTCGTTTGTGAGCAGCAGAGACTTGATGTAAGTGAAATCTGAGTCAAGGACAGCATGTGACTTTCATTTTGACTTCAGAATTATTATTATTTTTATTACAGAGTGCACAACCACTTCAATTATCAGGAACACTAAGAACCACGCAGATGAAAAGTAGCAAATGCAGTCAACTATTTGTAAGGCATTAGAGAATAGAGTCAGCAGCAGCCCTTTAAACATAGAGAAATAACACTGAGTCTAGTTGATACTAAAAAGGTACATATGCAGAGGTTTCATAACACTGAAACATACAAACTGCATTCTCCAGGGATTTTGCTTTAGAAATTTAGAGGGGAATGAAGTTTACTGTCATCTGTGCTGACCAAAATCTCCTTTCCTATTAGACTGCCAATGGTTCAGCTTTAATTACCACACTAATTACCAAACAAAGAGGAAAACTTTTCTTACATTTTTTTCCTCCCCTCTGGTATCTTATTCCACTATAGGAAATTAAAATGTAAAAAAATTACTCTTAGACTCATTCTTCACTGTTGCTGAACAAATATGAAGACTCTAAAAAGCATTCAAAGAGATCATCAAAATAAGTGAGCTATTGAAATGACCAATTCTTCTTTGATTTTTGAGAAAGAAGAGTGTGCTAGGGGTGTTTGGTGTGGCACATAATTAACCCTTCTTTCAAACAGGCTCTATTGTCTAACTTCTACAATTTAAAAAACCTCCATATGAATCTTTTTGTTTGCATGGTTTGTGTTTTTATTTCAGAAAAAACCCTTTGATTTTACCTCCTTTTTTTTTCTTTTTAATCAGAAAAGTATTTCAGTCTCATTTTTCATACAGCCCTAAGCTTTGCCAGGCAAGCATAGAAAAGTTTGTGGGACAATCTGGGCTGTAAAAGTAGTATAAAATAGGCACTCTTCCTGGTACTTTTAAAAATGGGGTTAGCTAGTATTGTCTTGCTATGTATTTTTATCCTGGAACCACTGCAAGAAAAAAAAGTGACCTACTAAAACCTCTAAAAAAAAAAATCAGGCCTAACATGAACATAGAATGGGCAAATCCAAAGGACAGCTTCAACAGGGAGGCCAATTGTCATTGTATCCCTTCTCAGTCTGTAGCCAGTGAAAACCTCCGTGTGAGGATAATTCAGAGCAGAACCTGGATTGGTGTACTCTATATCACCCCCTGGAGAAGCTAATTTATTGTTATCAACCACAGGAACCCAAAAGGACTAATTTTCCTGTGTTAGAGCTAGCCTTTTATATAGCCCAACATTCTTTCCTGTAACTCCTCAGAGGGTCTAGCAGTTTGCCTGTGCTGATTCCGTACCTCACGTCTGGTTGCGCTCACACAAACCCTTAAGCTTTACCACTTTTTTCATTTCATTTCATTTGCTATTGGGTTGGGTGACTACATAATTCTTGTTTCATAACTTCTACATACTTTTAACATTTAAATGCCATTTTCATGTCCAACAGTCAAGTCATCCTTTATGCTTAATAACCAAGTCCAAGTCTAATGTAGCTTTAGTCCTTGTACGTTTGCACAAGGAAAGAACTTAGGTGCAATCTCACCATATTTATAGGAACAGAGATCCATGAGAGTCCATGTTTGTGACTCAAAAACTGCTTTGTTTCATTATATGGGTAAGCCTGTCCCAAACTTTCCCAGTTTGTTTTTCCATTTAGATTTTATTTCAGTTCACCTGAAGATAAAATGCAAGCAATAACAAATGTTCAACTTATTTTGAGCAAGGACAGAATTAAAGCTGAATACTGACACCTCTGAATAAACTCTTGGCTCCCTTGTACAGACATTAAACTTCATAGAATCATATATATCAACACGGTATAATAAGGACTGATACAGTCTTCAAAGAAAACTGATTTTTTTTCCCCCTTGTTTTTGTCAGGAAGTTATTAGGCTCAAGGAAAAAAAATTGCCCTTCTCAACATGTTTTCTTCACCAATAATTCTGTTACGCAGCTGGAGTGGCATATGGTCAGCATTTTCTTTAGGGAACTGCAATTTGTCTTCTTTTTACATAATAGCCACATCCAGTCAGACCAGAGATATATCTATCCTCATATCGTGTCTTTAGCAAAGGCAGAGAGTAAAGATCTGGGGGAAGAGCACTAGGACAAAGAAAGCTTGCAAGGAATGTACCTCAGGATCTCTCCCCAGCCCTCAGAGGCTGAGCTTTGTGTTCTAAGCAAAAGGTGATGCTTTCACACTGAAAGCCCACACTCAGATAAACTTTTAGTATGCATAGTGGCTCACAGTTAACCTGTGCACCATGAAAAAGCCACAACCTCTTACTTGTTCTGAATTTGTCACTTGATAATTTTATTTGATCCCTCTGGGTCTTGTACTACAAGAGACAGTTAATGAGCATTCCCTGTTAATTTTTTCCATTACACTCTTACAGAGATTTTTATGATTTTCATCTCTAGCCGTTTCTTTGCCAAGCTGAGCATTCTTAATCTACTTAATTGTTCTTTACCAACCCTGCCACTTATTTCTCAGTCTATTATTGCTCCTTTTCTTCCTCACCATACCTTTGAATGTGGGAATCAGAACTGCACTCAGAGATGAAGACAACAGCATTGAGAGTTTACAGACTGCAGTAACATACTTCTGTTCTGTTGGCCATCTTACCTATACATTTTTAACCGGTCCTAAATACTTAACCAATGCTTGGATTTACCACAGCAAGCTCTCTACATCACCACTTCCTTTGGTACTGGTAGTTTACAGTCTCAATAATAGCAGAGTTGTACTCCCTCGCTGCATTACTCCACTGTATCAGCAGTGAGCTTCATCCCCAGTTACTAAGCATCACAAGATCCCTCTTTGGCTCTTCATAATTAGGTTTCTTTTTTGCTGCCCTCATTAACTTAGAATCACTTTGCCCTCACTTTTCGAGATCACCAGTGCATACGCTGACTAGTAGTGAGCCTAAGACAGATTCATGAGCAACTCTACTGGTGACCTCTGTCCCCTCTGCGAAAACAGGTCATTGATGCCTACCCCACCTTTTAACCAACTATCAGTCTAGGAGGGAACTTTCCTCTTATGTCTGAGCAGTTTCATTTTGCTCAGCAGTTTGGTGAGCAGTTCTGAAAAGACTTTTGAAAACGCAAGCCTTCTGCATCAGTTAGATCACACTTACAATCTCAGTGGGACCTGCAAAGAACTTCTCCAGGCCTGTGAGGCTGCTCTGAATTTCCTAGTGTGTAAAATTAATCCGTTAGGATTTTTCTTCCTATGTCTACCAACAAATTGGTGTTTTACTGTTTGTTCCTCTTACCAGGCTTTCCAAAGAAACCCCAAAGAGCATCCTGCTAACTGCCTTCTCTCTATGGTAGACCTCTACTCTCGATGACTTTAGAACTAGACACTCAATCGCACCAACCTTACCTTCTGGTCTCCTAGCATTTGCAAAGAAACACTCTGTTTTGGTTTGACTGCCCATTCTTCTGTGCTCCTGTCTAAATTGGACACAGTTTGTTCAGGCAGTTGTTCACTGTTTTCTACTTGACCTTCATCAACTTCTGTCCTATGTAAGACAGTGTAACAGACTTCAATCCCTGAGGTCGAGCCATCTTGACCTGTGTGTTCTTTTTGCTTATCCTCAAGTATTTGCATTAGAGTGCAGACTGATGCTGCAGGACTCTCTCCTCTTAACCTCAGAGTTGATGCCAGTACTATTTTGATAGCTCTTCTATGTCACCAGTACTTCTTCACTAGCTTCTCCAGCATTAAAGAGATAGTCTAGACTCCTCTTGTTGTAAGCCACCTCGGAATATAACTGAAAGTGCACTATATGCTCTCTACCAGCACCATAAATCCAGCTGGTTGCATTCCACTTAGCCAAGTGGACAGAGGGAGATCATGCTCCATTATCTAAAATCAACACCATGCACCAGCATTCTTAAGAGCAAAAGAATACTTGACCATCACCTGAAAGCAAAGTCTCATCTACAGCATGTAATGTAATTTCAGGAGCACTTTTCCTTTACAGGTTTGACGTCCTCCTACATTTAGGCACACTTGTGATAGATGACCTGAGGCAGCACGCCCAAAGATGCCAAACCTGCCTGGAGGTTTACTTCACACATTTGCTGATCAGGGGCACTTTCCTCACACATGTGCTTAGCATGTTGTGACTTCCACAAGAGTCCTTTTAAGGACACTTGTCCTTATCTACAATGTCCTTGTCCTATCTACAATAGGTATCTTGCAGTGTTGTAACTCTCCTTTTGGATTAACAGCTGTATTAATACTGTTGAGGTTAAGAAGTGTTGTGATTAAGGAAGTACTACAGTCTTCTAACCACAGATCTTGTACCAGCCTCAACCCTGAGAAGTGTCCAAGCTAAAGGGCCTCAGATTTTGCTTGTGGTTTAGGCTTATAGAATCATAGAACTGTTGAGGTTGGAAGAGATCTTTGAGATCAAGTCCAACTGCTCATCTAGAGTTCACAATCCCACCATTATTGCTAAGTCATTACCACTAAGCCTTGTCCTTGAGCATCACATCCATACACCAAATACCTTCAGGGATGGTGACTCCACCACTTCCCTAGGCAGCCTGCTCCAATGCTTGCTAACCCTTTCTGTGAGGAAATTGTTCCCAATACCCAAGCTGAACCTCTCCTGGCACAAGTTGAGGCTGTTTCCTCTTGTCATGCTGCTCACTGCATGTGTGAAGAGACTTACTTTCAGTGTTTTCCATCTTAAGTTTTCACTTTATGCCTCCCCCTCAAGAGACTTTGATTCAGCCCATCTTCATCCTCTTGATGAATGATCTAATTGTTTTGTAAAAACCTGCCTTTGACATTGGGCTGCTGATGCCTCTTAAAGTTTCACAAAACAAATAAATGACAGTATTTTTCAAAAATAATTTCTCTATCTTGCATGTAACATCATTAATCCATAAGCTTAGTACTTTTCTCCAGGTTCCCACAAATAATTTACAAGGCAATCCTGTGCAAGTGTTAAGAAGTGAGAAAGCTTGATTATTTTTGTGTAAAACCCTGCTACCATTAAGAGATGATTTTGGTAACTCCTAGGCACTGGTGCTCTATGATAGGGTGAAATGACTGATTGTGCAAACCCTGAGACAGTTTCATAAGACAACAGAACATGTAACCAGCTGCAACTATCATCTCAAAGCAGAAATGCAGGATAGATTCCCAAGGTGTAGCATCAGAGGCACTGTTAATGAGAGCTGTATTTACAAATACATTTTGGCATCAAATTCAGTGGCTTTCTACATAACCAAGATTTGCTGATTCAGAATGGAACCTTACACATTTAGATTCCAGATTTAGATTTCTTATTATGAATTCTACTTTCAGCTACAGCAAGTCTGCTATATTTTATTAGTTACAATGTACACAACCTTCAACACAAAAAGAAGTCTTGAGTGCTTCACACACACACAGTGTCACTGTATTTATAGGCAAGATGATTAAACGTTTGTGTTTTATTGTAAAGGGTAAATTGTACTACACAGTAAAGAGAAATTCAATACTGACTGCTTCATAAACAGGCCTGATTTTCCAGCTGATAAAAAAAAGGCTTCTCCTTCCCTTTCCACCATAAAATCTAATTTAAAGTAACCCAGTGTAGTGCAAATACATTAGATACTTAGTAATCTCCAGTAATGTCAGGGAAAATCATCACAAATTGCTGAATGTTATGAATCATCTTGTGAACACACAACTGCTATACCCTGCAAAAGGCGCTTTAACAAGTAGTTTCATTCATTTATGTCAATACTTCATCATTAGCACGAAGAAGTGTCTGTAAATTGAACTCTTGAGCATCATCCTGCCTAGTTACCAGATTTCTTTTATTTAATATTTTGAACACTTGATGTAATAGAAGACTCCATTAAAATTTTATATCAATGACAGATGACATTTTCATTTTCCATTTTAAATGTGTTAGCAGAAGGAAATGGACTCAACGTTCAACACAACCATAAGCATTTTACTACATACAATTCAGCTGACTTAATCAGAGCTATTAATGTAAGTTTTGAAAGTATGTTTAACTCTTTATGGTCAATAAGAGGAAATATTAAAAAATCCAAACCAACTCAACCCTACAAGGCTGCACAGAAATTAGAGATGATGTTTTCTGTCACCCCAGTTACACCTCAGTGTAACAGAGGTGTGCACTCAGAAGTAACAGGTGACAAGTAATAACATGATGGCCAAGCAAGGATGGTTACAAGAGCTCTCTCCTGCAGAAGAGCTCTGGGGATGTAGATTTATTCACATAAAAAACCTGACCCAACCAACAAACCAGCCAAAAAAACCCAACAAACCCAAAACTGCACACACACAAAACCCAACCCACAAAAACAAACAAACAAACAACAACAAAAAACCCTAACAAACAAAAAACTCAACCTCACTAAATAAACTGAAGTTCAGAAATGTGATAGATCCTCAGGGTACACTATCCAAGGCATGCTGTATTTTGAAAGCATGCTGATGGCACCCACAAACCCCACTCAGATCAGGGTCTTACTATTCACCAGCAGAGATACATCTTGTCTACAGAGAGCTTACAGCTTCAGGGTTTAGGTACCCACAAGGCTATACTTGAAGTACATTTTCCTGGACTTTTATTTGTATTCTTTTTAAAGACTGTATATGTGGGGGGGAATAATTTTGATTCAGATTCCAAAATTTCAAAATGCCAAGCACCTACAATTTAACAACTTATTGGTGACAGCTGGTTGTTTATACCAAACCAGATGTATGTCCTTAGCCCGTTCTAACAACAAAATAAACCACTCTTACTTAGCAACTGGGAATAACTAAAACTGTGCTCAAGGCCACTTGCCACAGGGTAGCCAACACAAGGGGACTTGGCTACCTGTGGTACAAGCACGTTCTCTCAGAAACAATTTAAAGGTTCAGACAAAACGCCATCCAAGCCTAGAATAAGAACAGCCAAAAGCAAAAGTATAAATATATTCATGAACACAGTGGTTTGACACTTCTTACCGGTGTAACTTCCCACTCAACAGTTCTAAAAAGTCCTCAAGCTCCAGCCTGGAGTTTATCCCATCCTCCATGACTTCCCAGGAACCCTGGAATGCAGACCCATGGACTAATTTCTACAGGCTGTGCATACTCATATAAACACAGAAGAAAAGCTTTGCCTTACTCTAATGTTATTATCTTAGTAATTATTTTTTCTCATTAATCCAGTATTCCCCTTTGCTTTGAAATACAAGAGATCTTATTATGGGCTGCTTATTTTTACCTTTTTTTGTCATAGAAAACAGTGTTAGACATTTATTTTTAAATCCTACAAGGTTTAACCCTTTACAACACATATGTATTATCACTGCAGAGTTACTTGAAATGTCATCATCTTAATTACATCTCTGTAATTCTCCTCATGCATTCAGTTCTTCAATGCTCATAAAAATAGTACTGATAAGACATCCAAAACAGACATGTAAATCTTTCCATTGTATCTAAACTTCACCTGTCTCAAGTGTAGTCAGGTCTGTAGCTGCTGCTAGGTTTATTGATATGAAATCTATTTATTTAAAGCAAAGGGGGAAAAAAAACCCACAAACATTAAAATCTCCACATAACTTAGTGCCCCAATTCTTTAGGGTTAACATAAAAAAGTGGGAAAATCCCATCTCTCCCTCCCTGCTGCCTTCAGAGTATGTTTGTTCTTTTTTAGTAATCAAATACAGATTTTTCCATGACATTTTGATTAGGCTCTTACTGTGAATACATTAAGTGATAACTGGTCCAAAAATACCTATTGAGCCAGAAGCATTGGACTACAGCAAATACTGGGAGCACCATAGGCAGTTGTATGAATCACTTCACATACCTGTGGTTTTCCAGGTTCCTGTGCTTAGTCATGAGTACACTCTTCATTTTCTCATATACAGAATATAATTTCTGCCAGTTTTTGTTCTTGGCTTCTACACTGCCACCTGTAGTTACACAAGAGAAATTAGCCATATTTTATGCTGTGAATCCTATTGCCACGATTTTACACCTCACTTGTTCTGCTGAACAAGCATCCTAAAGCACTCCCCTTTGTAAAAGGTTTTTTAAGATGCTAAAATTGAGTTATGTGTACTTTTCTCTTGAACAAGTTTCAGGAATTCAGTCCTAACTGAATTTAACCTGAGATAGAACATTTAGAATTCTTGAAGACAGACAAAGGCTTTACAGATTTTTTATGTTATCCTTGTATCTTAGTGGACACATTAGAACCTTGACAGAGTAGGGCAACTTCTAGAGTGGGGATGCAAAAACATCTGCACTTGATTACTGGTGTAAATACAAAAACCCCACAAACAAACAAAAAAACTCCACCACAACCCACCCACCAACCAAAAACCCACAAAAATCGATTGTTTCTATCATCTGAAAAATGAACAGTTTTACAGAGGCAATTTCTGTGCTTGGCTTAGTTACCTTACATAGATTGTAAAGTGCAGGGAAAAAAAACTAAAAGAAAAATAAAAAGACCCCAAAGAAATATTTGGAAGACTGTCTCATAGAACCAAAAGTGATCTTGGACTTTTTAGTGCAACAAAGATCACAAAATTTGTTCCAGGCTTACTGCACTCTGAGCAATATTGCCAGAGATTCTGTTCAGTAAACCATTTACGTAGAAGTAAGACCTGAACACAGTACCCAGAGCACTCATGTGAATCCTTTCCCAAAAATATATGACAAAGTAGGAAATCCAAACCTTCCTGGGGGAAAAAAAAGCAAAGGTTTGTAGTGTTAAGAACAGGGGCTTCACCAAATCACGAAGTTTCAGAGTACAGGCTCCGGAGGAACACTGGCTTTAGCGTGCACATGCACTCCTCCTTCTATCAGTTCCGATTTGTTCACACCATCCCTGGGAGCAGCCGCCCGAACGCTCCCACAGTTTCTCTACCTGGAAAAACGCTCTGAAGTCACCAAGGGACAAAAAACTCTCATTTCATCACGCCAATGCCAGCGCACGCCTGGCCATGGCCGTCCTGGGACTTGCAGCCCTGCACTACCCCTACGCCAACAGCGACCGCAGCCTCCACTAGAGATCTCACACTGGGATGCACACCGAAATGAAAGGCGCTTTTCCAGGAACAAGTTGCTCTTAAATAAATAAACAAATTCCCAGGCTCCGGTGGGGCAGCCTGAGCCTCGAAGCACACGGCCAGGTAACCCGCTCACCCTGCCACCGCCGGCCACAGGAACTCCCCCGGGACCTCGCCGCCCTCTCAGTGCCGCTGCGGCCGCTAAGGTGCGCACTCGGCGCCGCCCCGCTGCCGGCGTCCGCCGCGGCACCCCGCGATCCACGGCATCCGCACTCTCAACCTCACTGCTGCGTCGCCTCGCCGTCCACCGCCCCAAGAAGCCACTCACAGCCCCATACCCCCGCCATCCCCTCATCCCCATCAAGCCACTCACAGCTCCACACCCTAGCCATCCCCTCAGCCGCAAGAAGTCCCCCATCCCAGACATCCTCTCAGCCTTGTGAAGCCCCCAACCACACACGGAGACGCCGGGCGAGGCTCTTCCCACGAGGACGGTGCAGAAGGCAGAGGAGGAGGAGGTCACCGCTAAAACTGAGGGCCTGGCACCGCGGACGCTGCCCGCCCACCCACCTGCGCTCGCAGGGCTCCTCACGTTGCCGGCCGGTGCCGCAGAATGAGGCGGAGGCAGCTCCTCCTCACCGGCGCGGCTGGCTCGCTCGCTCCCTCCCTCCCTCCGCCGCGCAGCCAGGGGGAGCAGCGCGTCCCGAGTGCTGCCGCGCCGCCCGACCGGGAATCCTACGGGCAGCCGGGAGGCGGCTCATAGCTGGCACAGCCTCCCGTGGCCTCTTGGGCTCCCTCCCTCCCCTGCACATTTCAGCGGGTGCCGCCGCGGAGCGCTCCGGCAAAGCCGCAGCGAGCTTTCCGGGTCCCTTGCCTTTTTATCGCGCGGCCGGGGCCGCCGCTGCTGCTGCTGCCGCTACCGCCGCCACTCGGCATCCGCGCCGCTGCCTACCCACGGCCGGTCCGCCCCCACCGCCGCCGCACTCGCACACGCTCGTTCGTACCGCTCGCCCGCCCCTCGCCAGCCCACCTGTCCGCGCCCCGCCGCCGTGGCCCACGCAGCCGCCCGCCCACGCACCGCCCACGCTCCCGCCGGCAGCACCGCCGCCATCCCCAGCCACAGATTCGGTCCCCTCACCGCGGCGGCCCCGGGCGGAGAGAGCGGCGCCGGTAGCACGGGCTCTGCAGATACCACCGAAAAGCTACCACTGGCCAAAAGAGGGAACTAAGCCGAATCGGGGGGAGAGGAGGCGGCGAGCGCCCGCCTCTCCGGGCCAGAGCGGCCGTGCCCCCGCAGGGGCCGCCGCGTGCTGCGCGGTGGGACTGCAGCCGGCTCCCACCCGTGTTTCTAGCCCCCGAGTACCGGAGATGTCAGCCTCCCTCAGGCAGGACAGCGTCTGCAAGGCTTTTCGGGAGCTCCGGATGCCTCCTTTTCGGTGTCAGAGCATAAACGCATAGTCCTGGCCCGTTACTAATGATTTACGTGTTCAGGAACATGCTGGAAGCCCAGTTCTTGACGGCTCTCTAACAGCTGATGGTTAGAGATGTCCTGGCTGAAAGTAGTCAGTTCTTTTAAATTTGTTTTGTACTGCTTACAAATTTTGCAAAACTCTCTGGTTAACGCATACAAGTAAGCGACAGGAAAATGTCCTACTGCAACTAGAAAGCCAGTGAAACTTGAGGCTGCACACGTTGTCCTGGCTGAGGGAAGAACAGCCCAACCCTTACTCATAGTTCTCCCATTCTCTGGCTTTTACCTGATGTATTTGCAGTTTGGAAACAAAGGATGTATTTCAGTTATTTGGTTTGCATCTTTTGTTGTTGTTCTTCAAATGGGTTTCACCATGAGACTGACATTTAAAGAGTATCTCAGCACAATCCAGTAGTCCAAGTTAAAAGACAGTTGGGAGGAGTCGAGTGTGTTGATGCAGTGTCGCACCAATTGACGCTGGTTTTGAATCTGTATAACAAAAATCTGTTACATTCATTCTTTTCTCAGCAACACATTCTTCTCTGGTTAAGGCAAGCTTTTCCTTTCCCAGACATTTTAATCTAATTCTATATTTGAGCAGCCAAGGTTTTCCAAGGCAAGCAAGAAACCCATATCCAAGCAGTTATGTTACAAACTCTGCTATCATACCATACTCCAGTGATATTAAGGAGTAAGCCACAAAAATAAAATCACTTGCCTTTGTCTAGTTTCTGCTGAATCAAGGCTATTTTCAGTTCCTCTTATGTCTCATAAGTGAGACACCAGACTATCTGAATATCTAATGAGTAGTAAACCAGAAGTCGGTATGTATTAGAAGCAGCAAGTATAACACACGTTTTTTAATAGCTATGTAGACAGGTACTTCTCTGAGAGAAGTTTAAACAAATTAATTCCACAAAATTAATAAACATTCATTATATATGAGCACATCTGCAAGCTATTCATAGCATGAAAAGATGAAAATCAAACAAAGCTTTCACACATACAAAAAAAAGTTTAAATAAACCTGTAGAGATGAAGCTGAAAACCAATAAAGGCATTTAGAAAAAGCATTTTGACTCTACTCCAACCATGATAATGGTTCTGCTCTTTCACTCCAAACCCAAACAATCTAGTGGCACACTGCTGCAACACTTCAGTAGACAGCTGAGGATTTAGGTGTCATAACTCTGCTTACAAAAGCAACCATTAAGCATACAGCACAACGTTTTACATCTAGTAAGTAATAAATACTATTTTCTCTCTAGGTTGGATGTTTTATTTCTAGACTGAAAGTTTTATCTTCTTGCTCTCTAAGCTTGTAACACATGATATGTATTTAAAAAATATGATAGGTTTTCCAGCTCTGCTTCCTCAACTACATTTTCCTAAATGTAAGCAGCAGATACCAAGAGTTACTAACCAGTAAACACGATGCTGTAATACCACAGTTACTTACACTAAGGTCTGACAATGACGTACTTGAAGGGCTGGCTTTTCTGACTGTATCTCTTCAAACAATACACTGGTAATAGACACCACGCTGATATGCCTCCAGTCTGTAAGAATTTAGACACTTTCCATTAAAACCTCTATAAACATATTGTTTTGTCTGCAGATGTCTTTCTATAACTGCTACAAATACGTTAAATTCTAGCTGAAAGTTATTGTATTTTTCACTGAAGCATATCCACTGCACAGGTTGTTCCCTTTACAGATTCATCACTCAGGTCTTCACAAAGCTGCTCTTAAATCTAGCCCATCACAGGAGAAATTCTCTCTTTATTCTGATTTTCAAACCAGGAAAACAAGTATTTGGTCGCTTCACTATTAATCAAATGCTATCATATTTGACTTGAGCTTGTGAGCTGCAGAAAACTAGATCAGTCATGCACAGACTCCGTTTCTCTCCTCCACCCTCCTCCTCTTTCTCACCCACGTCTCAATGCTGTCTTTTTTTTTTTTTTCCTTCAGCAATTCAGGTTTGGAAGAATAAATCCCATTGTTACAATGATTCAGAGACAAACTGAAAGCCAAGTGAAATAATGTTCTCCCAAATTTGACAGGAAAACTTATAGGATGGAAACACTCAGAAAAGAAACCCCACTTCTTTTATAATATGCTCCAAAAAGCATTACTTGTCACTTTCCTCTTACTCTGAGAATATAGACAGCAACTGCTAGGTTGCTGTAGTGCTGAAACTTCCAGTTTTCCAGATGATGTGCTGTGACTCAGTACTCCTACTGATATACCTCAATGCACCATCCATTTACTTTAGGACTTAGAAATATCATCCTGTGTCTGCTGGTGTAACCTACCACACCTTGTTCAACCTTACACATCTGAGAAAAGAAGTTTTTCTACTCTAGCATATTTTTTTTCAGATTAACTCCTTATTTCTGTTGCTACCCAAGTGTGCTTACACCTCTGAGAATATGAGCTGTGCAGGTCAACACTTCAAATGATGTTTTCTCCACTGTCCAACCTCAGTTGTGCTTCTGTTTATTGACTGAACAAGTCTGAACAGTTGGCACAGAACTCCTTCATTTTGTGTTAAGGTAGTTGCTAGAAACTACTTCTGGGAAAAGTATGGGGTTTTCCCTACATCCCACATCCATTTGAAGAGCCAGTGAGGTGACCAAGCAAATTTTGATCCATTCATAGTTGAAAGAGTGACTTCAGTCTAATGCAATGGAAACCAGAATTTGGCATAAAAAAGCCAACAGCTGGTTGAGGAAGAACAGCAGCGCCCACACTGTGCTCTTTGATGTTCACAATCAAACCTGAAGTTAGGATGGTTGTGAGTAGCAGTAAGAGGTTAAAACACTTTTGTAAGTACATTTACCAAGAAAATATTTTCTTACAGGAAAGCTATCTTATTTATTGCCCATGGTAGCTACAGAAAATGTCACATTTAAAGTGCAAGAATATTATGCTAATGAGAAATCTGTGCATTGCAAAATGTCCCACAAGCAGCTGGAAAGATCTCCTAATTTTAGGAACTTATCTCACTTCAATTTGCTAGGTGCACTGAAAAACAGCACAGCGCAATGAGGGTACTTTAATAGCTTGAGCCTCTGATAAAGCTTTGCAGCATTCCCAAATGAACAAAAGGAAGATGGGCAGAGCCATGACAGTGAATAAAAAATGCTGTTCTAGTTAAAACTATTAATTTAGTACCAACATCTGCTTAGATAAATTCATTTGTCAGTAAGTGCTGAAAATCACTCCAGAGAACTGCAGAACTGCAGAAGAGATTAAGTTCCCTGACAGGAGACTCAAAAGAGCAAAGGCAATGAGCTATCAGTGAGAAGGAACAGTGCATGGTGGTAGAAGGAGAATAGCAGCCAGATCTCTGCAAAGTAAGATGTGATAATCCTGCTTACAAGTTCTAAGCAAATAGCACCCCACAGGCTATGCTTCCATCCAGGTCTAGAAAACCCAAAAGGCAGCAGTTGATAGCTCCCCTAGAACAAGTTCTCCCTCAAAGAATCTGAAATTACTGGGAATGAGTAACAGTTGCCTATAACAACAACCAATATCCTCACGTCATGTCCTTTTTCTTAGGTTAAATTGTCATCCTTCTATTAATAGGACCCTCAAAAGCCTTTTTGTCCTTCTTTGGAAAATAACTGAGAGTTATGCTCAGTTGTAAAACGTTAAAAAAACCCAGACAGCATGTGAAGAAACCAGGCTGTAGTGATAGTAGCTGTTTCAGTCCTCTGCAGCTCCAGAGCAGTCTCGAGGAGAAGGACTTAGGGGTGTCAACAGATGAAAAACTCAACATGAGCTGGCAACGTGGGCTTGCAGCACAGAATGCCAGCTGTGTCCTGGGCTACATCAGAAGATGTGTGACCAGCAGGACGAGGGAGGTAGTTCTCTTCCTCTACTCTGCTCTCATGAGACCCCACCTGGAGTACTTCATCCAGTTCTGGTGTCCCCATACGAAGAATATCAGACAGCTGGAGTGGGTCCAGAGGAGGGCCATGAAGATGATCAGAGGGCTGGAGCACCTCCCCTACAGGGCCAGGCTACAAGAGTTGGGGCTGTTCAGCCTGAAGAAAAGAAAGCCCCAGAGAGACCTTATAGCTGCCTTCCAATATCTGAGGAGAGCCTGTAAGAAAGCCAGGAAGGGACTTTTTACCAGGGTTTGTGATAGAATGAGAGGGAATGGATTTAAGCTGGAAGAGAGTAGATTAGATGTGAAATAAATTCTTTACAGTAAGGATGGGAAGACACTGAAACAGGTTGCCCAGGGAGGTTGTGGATGCCCCCTCCCTGAAGGTTTTCAAGGCTAAGTTGGATGAGGCCTTGAGCAACCTGACCTAGTGGAAAGCATCTGTATCTGTGATAGGGCAGTTTGAAATAGATGATGTTTAAGGTCCCTTCCAAATCAAACCATTCTATGATTCTGTTAATTTGATGTTGTTGCAATCTTTCCAAACTCATTGTTTCAGAGATATAAACTCTCCAATTACCTGTTCAAGAATCAGAGATGTTTTCCTTCATATCAGTTTCTTCACTACTGACTCCTCCTGGTCTCCTCACGACGAGTATGATCATGCTAGCAACCATCGATCTCAAGCGAAGTAAGGCTAAAGTGTCAGTTCCATGGAAACACAGTCATTTTGTAAAGCTCTTCTGTTTCTTCTGCTGTCCTTCAAAGTGTTTCCTTTGCAGTCGGTATAACAGGTTCATGATCAGTGCAGTTTGTAAATTAAACACATGTAGTAGAATCAATCATTGTTTTGAATGGGTCTGCTCAAGTGCTTACCATACTCTTCTCCCAGAGAATTTCAGTAGATCTCAAGTCACATTTTTTCACAGAGAAATACACAGATTTTGCTGGAACCATCTCTAAAAGAAACCAAAAAGCAATGAATCTTATATGTAGATTCCAATACAGGTTTAAAAAAAACCCCTGTGTTTCTATCTAAAATAGAAATTATCAATTCTGATAACCCAGAGAATCATTACACTTTTTAATCTACTTCAGGATTGATTATAGCTAACTATGGATTTACAAATTAGATGGCCATGACTACATAGCTCCCTTGGAAATATGTCTGGATTTGTTCACATTAGCATCTGAAGTACTATTTATTTCTGCATTTATTAATCTGCTTTCTAATGCAAGCATTTTCCTGGATCAGACCTAGTTAGATGCCCCTGCTTATTAAAAGCAGTGGCAATAAAACTGACATGTATTTCTAAAAACTGCTGTGCAAATCAATATAATTTCTTAATTGGTTAACCAAAGAGCTGCCACACTAATGAGTCATTGCAATTCTCTGTAAATATCTCTTTCTGCCTGGTTACACTTTTTAAGCAACTCCATAGCCAGATGGAAGAGAAGTTAAAGGGTCTCTCTTTCTGCTCTTTCTAGTCATTACAGCTCCTAGAACTGTAGTTCATGGACTGGCTGTCTTCCAGTCGTTTGGATTTCTTTTACAGGCCATAAAAATCACAGAAACATTCAGATTGGAAAAGACTCTCAGGATCACCAGGTCCCTGATTGATAACTCTATTCTGCAAGGTTCACTCTGAACTGTATATCCCCAAGTATCACCTGCAAATGAGCTTTAAACGCATCCAGGGTTGGTAACTCCACCACCTCCCTGGGCAGCCCATTCCAATGCTTGACCACTCTTTCTATGATTTTGTCTTTACCTAATGTCCGGTCTAAACCTACCCAGTCACAGCTTGAGACTATTTCCTCTTCTTCTATCACTAATTACTTGTGAGAAGAGGCCAGCACCAGCCCCTCAAGCCTTTACAATATGTATTTTAAAATTATTTGTAATGATTCTGTCTCTAACTCTTCATGCAATATACACATTTATACAATCAGTGCTTTATAATAGTAGTGAATAGAACTAACTGCTTAAGGAAGAATCATAGAACATCTTGGAAGGAAAGCGTGAGAACAATCTCAATTTTTGCATTAGGAGGTGCCAAACTGAATTATGGATCAGTGTGATGTAAATAAACTCTCAGTTCTGTCTGTGATACGCAAGCACAAATATAGGCTAGACAAGGAGTGACTCGAGAGCAGTCTCGGGGAGAAGGACTTGGCAGTGTCAGTTGAAAAACTCAACATGAGCTGGCAATGTGTACTTGCAGCCCAGAAGGACAACTATGTTCTGGGCTGCATCAAAAGAAGTGTGGGCAGCAGAAAGAGAGAGGTGATTCTCTTCCTCTTCCTCTACTCTCATGAGATATGACATGGAGTACTGCTTCCTGTTCTGGTGCCCTCAGCATAATAAGGACATGGAATTGCTGGAGTGGGTCCAGAGGAGGACCATGAAGATGAGCAGAGGGCAGGAGCACCCCTGATATCCCCAAAGGGGTTGTCTTGCTGGAAAGCAGCTCCATGGAGAAAGACCTTGTATCAAGAAGGTCAATGGCATCCTGGGGTGCATTAAGAAAAGTGTATCCAGCAGGTCTAGGAAGGTACCCCTGAGGTACTCCTCTACTCTGGACTTTTGTGCTCCAATTACTTCACAAGTGCACAAAAACATCAAGATGAATAAAATTCCCTACACATGCTTCAGCATCCTTTTCCAATGCTTCCACATGCTGAGTTTTCATTTGTTTTTACCAAAGACTGATTTTTAAACAAGCTACAGCAGGAGATGGAACATTTTATTGCCAATTTAAGATGAATGAACATCTCCTGAAAAGAGGTTGGCCAAGTCACAATGCACTAGCTGGTAGCCAGTTTATCAAATAAGAAAATCAATCCACACAAAAAAAGCTCTAAACCCCAAAACCAGAAAGAGCAACAACTTGCAATTGCTCTTGGAAATTGCAAGTCTTAAATGTAAAATCTGCAGGCACCATTCTGCTCTCAAGATTAATTTCCATAAAGGTTAAATCAATACCATCAAGGCCACAGAGCTGGACAAAGAATGCCATCACCTTTTCTGTTCCTTGGAGTTGCTATAGATCTTTTTTCTTTCTTTTTTTTTTTTTATTGTTTCAACCAGAGTAGGGAAAGTAAGATTTTGAATGCCCTAGGAATGTCTAGCAGTCTCTTCTGTTCCCTCGACACAATAGGATGCCATTCCCCAGTGGCCTTGAAGTATTGCTGCTATAAACTTTATCAATAACAACTAATAATGCACTAAGATGACCTGTCAAGATATATAGATATGGGAACATAAGATCAGATGTCAGAATAGAAGATCACGACTGTTAACTTTTTGTTTTCAAACAGAATGGTGTAGCTTAGGATATAATTCCATGAGTTTGTCACCGTGCAGGTCCTTTGTCTGACAAGAATATGTTGGAAATTGGGCATTTACTCATGAGAATTTTCTGGGGACCCCAGAGAAATCAGCTTTTATGTGCCCAAAGCTCTCCGTTTTCCCACAGTGGCAGAATGCTTGAGATTGGAAAGCATCTTCAGAGGTCATCTGGGCCAACCTCCTTGCTCAGACAAGGCTACCCAGCACATGTTACACAGAACAATCTCCAGACAGTTTTTTAATGTCTCCAAGGATGGAGACTACAAACTCTCTGGGCAAATGTCTGCCTGATGTCATTGGGACAGAGGGCATCAGAGATCTACTTTTGTGGAACCTCGGGAAGAAATGAGAAGGCACATTGTTGCCAGTAGATCTATCACAGCCACTCAGGTGCCATTGACTGCAGAATCATAGAATCAACGAGGCTGGAAGAGACCTCCAAGATCATCCAGTCCAACCTATCCCCCAGCCCTATCCAGTCAATGGCCTGCCTTACTCCTGTTCACAGAGTGGTTGTGGATGCCCCGTCCCTGAAGATGTTATAGGCCAGATTGGGTAAGGTCTTGGGCAACCCAAGTCTTATTGAGAAGCATCAGTGCCCATGACAGGGGGCATCGGGATCTCTGAGGTCCCTTCCATCCTAAGCCATTCTATGTTTCCGTTCTGTGAGTGTATTAGAGTTCACAAACAATCCTTGCCATGTTCCTTGAGAGAATACATATTTTGCTTGAAAAATGTTTGGGGTTTGTTTCTTATTCAATTTTGCCATTCTTTTAATTTCTGAGGAAAGCCAAGCCATAACAACATTACTGCCTACACGTGCCCTTCCTAGGATACCTTTAAGAAAATTGCTTAGACAGGAGGGAAAATGTCTACATGAGTACTTCATATATAAGAAGATTATAAAAATCACTAACAACTTCAACACTGAGAATTTTCAGGGAAATTAATGACTAGCTGAGATTAATGGCCCTCAGCTTCACATTGGCCCATCAACTCTCCCAGTCAGTCATTCATTCCCAGGAAATGCCTTGTGCCTTGATTGTTATGGCTTTAATACATTAAAGTTAAAGGCTTGACTTAATGTTTAGCCACTATAAAGTAAAATACAAGGAAGCATTCCCACTGGATATATTCACTGTCAAGTGTATTTTTGTTTACTTCATGTTCTACAGGTATTTAAATAGAGGAATTCAATACTCATTTACCAATTTACTTTGTTTTTATCACTCTTCATAACACACAAAAAATACTCCATATGCTTTTATCCTTTACTTAAAATGTCACTAAATATATCTCATCTGAGTTAAAATATGACTGAATGTGCAAACTATAGACATGACTACTTAATGATAAACCACAGAAATTAAGAATTGATCAGAACTAGTTTTGTTCTGTCTAATTAATGTCACACTACCTTCGTTATTGCAGAAATCAGACCCTATGATTATTTAAAAGCTCCAGCAGAAAGTGAAAAATCAATGACTGCTTTGGCCCCAAACCAATTGAAAGGTGAAAATCTGATGATGCCAGTTGTTCTTGTGAAATTTCTGCCACTGTGACCTCCCTCACAGAGAAAAATGCTGTGGACAGGAATTTTTTTCCTGCCATGTTCTGATAAATCTGCAATGGATTAAAAACCCCATCTGAAGTTAGAGTGAAATCTGGTTTAAAAGCAGGGTTTCCAGCAATAATGAAAATGTCCTAGTTTGTATTCTTTACTCATTTTATATGTTACTTAATTATTCTTCAGATATACTTGGTCACATTTTCAAACAGCCATTTCACTTTCCTTCAACACATGAAGAGAAGATTAAGAAGCCTTCAATATAGAAAGGACATAGACCTGACGAATTTGGTCCAGAGGAGGGTCACAAAAATGATCAGGGGGTTGGAGCACCCCTGCTATGAGGACAGACTGAGGGAGCTGGAGGTGTTCAGCCTGGAAAAGGCTCCAGGGAGATCTAATAGCAGCCTTCCAGTACCCGAAAGGGGCCTACAAGAAGGATGGAGAGGGACTGTTTACCAAGGCCTGCAGTGACAGGACAAGGGTCAGTGGCTTCAAACTAGGAAACAGCAGATTTAGATTGGATGTTAGGAACAAGCGCTTTACTGTGAGGGTGGTGGAACACTGGAACAGGTTGCCTGGGGAGGTGGTTGAAACTCCATTTCTGGAGATCTTCAAGGCGAGGCTGGATAGGGCTCTGGGCAACCTGATCTATTTGAGGATGTCCTTGCTGACATCCTCAAATAGGTGGGGAGAGTTGGACTAGATGATCTTTAGAGGTCCCTTCCAGCCTTGGCTATTCTGTGATTCTAATTAAAACCTTATTTTCCTCAATGTTATGCTCAAACTGTTGGTGTTTCTATTTCATTCAATAGCCACTTTTGAAAATAGTTGCACATTGGCTAAAAAATATGCTTCTGAAACTTATTTTAACTTTTCACAGACAAAGCTGATTTCTGCTGCTGCTTCATTGAAGTCAGTGCAGTTTCGATGGGGCTACACCTGTCATGCAATTGTATACTAGAGGATGGCTTGAGTTGGTGTGCACATAAAAGCACATCGGAATCATTACTAGATTTCTGCATTAAGTTTTCAGAGGGTTGGCAAATTTTGCACAGCCAACTGCCATGCATTTCTCAAGGCAGTATTCACTCAAAAGTCCTTGGGATCTGAGATGATGCTGTCAGGCCAAAATATAAGACAGAAGCTGTTTATAAGGGGATTCAGTCACCTTAGACTAAATTTTGACAGATACTGTCCTGATGAGTGACTTTATATGAGTCACCTGAACTCTCTCTGCATCAGATTTGCCAGACTGTAAAATTAGAAAAGAGCTCCTAAGGTAAAGAGAGAGAGAGAGAAAGAGAGAAAGGTTATTGTCACTTTGAATTTGATACTTGATACTGGCAGTCCTGCCAATGCAACACTTATTGTGTAACTCTGCACTACAATCGATTCCCCATTCCCTAGCATCAGGGGCTGAGACGAGTTGCACACAGAGGTCATGTAGGTATTGAAAGCGTAATGCAGAGACCTCCATACTACTCATCCACAGTTGTCTTTGAGATTGAGCCAAGGACTATAGCTAGAACTTAACTGGAGCCAAGAAGGCTAGCTATAACCCAAGTGGTTCATGGACAGTCACTAGCTATCTCTTTACCCAGCTCTAGATGATCTGGATTACTCACTTTATGTAAGAGGTAGCTGACTGCAATGGTAATGTGGTAAAATTTCCCAAATGGCCCAGCCCTGCACTGTTAAAACATACACAAGATGTAGTCAGCCTGTGCTCATTCCACCCCCACAGGAGAAGAACTAGGGGAAAAAAGTCACTGGGAAAGAAGAAAGTAAAAATGTGGCAGGCATCCTGAATGAAGATGATTTGCAGCCACACTGAGCTCTCATGCACAACTATGCCTGCAGGCTTGGGCAGATTTCAGTGCATTGATTCACTGTTGGCCTTCATGTGAACAGCAGCATCATAGCTAGGAAAGGCACTTGGCCTGCATCTGAATCAAGTGGTAGCTTCAGATATGAAGCATAAATGTGAAGTACCTTACAAAAATCTGCTTTCCTAGCTGTATAATCTCACCACACAAGATAAAGCTGCTCTAAATTCTCTGTTCTTGTACCTAGTGTTTCTTGCCTTTTTCTGATGAAACAAACTCTGCTTTCACTGCGCCACTTTCCTCTTTCTCAGTTTGCTGTTCTTCCCCTGCCTTCAGTACCGTTCTTACCATTCTGCTTTTTCTTCACTAGGAGACATGATTGCGGACATACATCACACTACAGCATGGAGCAGAGGGTTAGAGGTGGTGGCTTAGGGTCATGTTATGAGCTGCAGGTCCTGCAGGACCCAGGTAATCACCCTGCAGGAGACACATGTCCTTGACTGCGTGTCTGTCACTGGCTGCTCTGCTCAACAGATGCATCAGGTCCTGTATTGGAGTGGGTGGCTGACCCTTGCACAGGGCTCACTAGCAAGACAGGGCTCTGGTGTTGCAGGTATGCAAACAGGATGTAGAAGTAAAGAAGGTTTGGGAATAGAGGGTACAGGGAATAGAAGGTACAGGATAGGCACAGAAGAGGAAGTTTGTAGTTGGAAAGGGGGAGAAGATGACAATACAAACAGGGGGATATGGTTCACAACTGAAGAAATGCAGTGTGACTGACCGTCACACCTCTCAGAACCTGACACTTTTGGAATGCGTTTGCAGTGGGAAAAGACAGGACTGCACTGGGAACTAAACCATCATTTCCATCCTATTTCAGACTGTGGTGATGGAAGCAACCTTCCAGACATTAGCTGAGCAGGAAGCTGGCACAGGAAATTATGCCCAACTCTTCAGTGAGCCTGAAGCGAGGGCTCTCTGCATGCTTGTAAGCTGATCTCACTTGTCTCAGTAGGATGTTCAGTCTGAAGGCCAATGATGATAATTAAAATGTTGACATTAGCTATTTAATTGCCTGACAAACAAATGTCATTCATCTCTGTAGCTTGTTATATTTATAAAGAGGAAAGTGGTTCATTTACCATGGTAGGCAGATGCAGTGTCAACCAACTGCTAAAACTGTTACAGATCTTCACCTCAAAACTGTGTCTGGATCAAGCCATGGCTTAGTTTGTATTAAAAACAAACAAACAAAATCCTTAATTTTCTTAACAACACCAAAAATGTAAATATTTTATAACTGCTAAAATTACTTGCTACCCCCCTATACAGCTGCAAAATTATTCACATTAAATATTTTGGAACAATTGGCTATTATTTCTTGAGATATTATGTAAGACATTTTAATAATGTATACTATAATATTTTACTTTGTAATAATTTCTTCAATATATTGAACTGCTCCTTGGTACAAATAAGGATGTCAAAACAGAAACTGAGAAACAGGGGACACTCTGAGGTAGGTTGCATTGAATCTAATAAAAGTTAATAACAATAATAAACAAACCTCACAGCTACTCTCTGAAGGCACTGGGGTGCATAGGGAGCAATGAAAGAAAGCCATATGTGAGAGCTTCTCTCGTAATTCTCTGTTTCTCCTAACAGTAGCCATGGCCAACATGTTGCAGGGTTTCTCAGACAATGCTACCTTGTCTGACTGAAGTATAGTCCTGACTATAATCCAAAATAGGGAGATTATTTCTCAGGTGTCACAAAGCACCATGGCCACCTGATCTTCCCACTTTTGATGAGCAAATCCTAGGCCAGAGGGGTGAAATGATGGTAGGGTTAGCACTGCACTGAAGAACCGTGCACCAGCAGCACATCCCTGCCACTACCCGGGAGGCTGTTTCAACAAAGGAAGGTCTGTGTGGTTTAGGAGATGCCTGTTGCCAGCACAGCTTTGGTGCAGTGAGATGCTGCACCTTACCATCTGTTTCAAAGCTAGCCTACTGTGATGCCCTGAAGAGACTCATCTTCAGCATCTCACCTGGAACTGCAACCCTGCATCCTAGCACCCCCAACAGCCAGGGTGGTAGCTGATGGGATGCAGGTGGGTTTGGTTTTCCTTCTGTTTAGCTCAAGAGGAGATGCCTGCCACGTGAGTCATGCTTGCAACCGTTCTATCACCATGATTTTAAACCAACAAAACCTACAACCCACTCACCCCTTTCATTCAGTAACACAACCATCAGGCACCTTTTGCTCCCTCCCTCTCATTTAATCCATTCTAAGTTTTTCCAAAAGCTCAAAAGCTGTTAACAGCTGTCATGTTTTCCTTTTGTCAGCTAGTACTGTTTACTTAGAAGACATACAGGATTGGATCTGCTCCTCTTTTTTCCTTTGAAATGAAACTTTGCTAACTGCAGCCTGAAATTGCAAACAACTTTCTGTGAAGCTACAGTAAGCAGTTCAAAAGAGCATCCTGGCAGTAAAATTACTTTTAGCCCCATTCCCCTCTCAAAAGAAGTCTCTCTGTCCCTCTTATCATTGGCATTGCTCTTCAGGAATGCTGCTTGTTAACATTTTAGAAGTAACTCACAGGGACCTTGATGTGGTTTGATATGCTCTTTGCCTTCTAAGGACTCTACATGCAAATGTTGTTGGCATGCACCTCTGATTATGCCAGGGCATGCAACACCAGGGCACTGGACAGCTCACCCAACAGCCTAATCTACTCTTACATAGTTCTGAATTATGGTCTTTAGCCATTGTCCTCCAGTCCATTACCAGGCACATACCTTCTTTTAATTTTAACAATCAACCAACATCTAGGCAAGGACTTTAAATGCTAGCACAGAATGGTTGAAATCTACTTTGACAGGTTATCTTGAACAGAGTTTGTCTTCTAGGATCCATTCAATGGAAGGAAAAAAAAGGTATAACATGTGCTCTTCCTAGGTGTCAAGTACTCTTTTTATTTGGCCTTCTGAGTTGCTCCTGTGTACCACAACTCTGCCTCAAACTTCCTCACTTTGTGCTGCACTTTGGCAAAATCCAGGTCAGACAGGGAAGCTTAGCCCACAGTGCCTGCACGTGGGGAGTTCACTCCCCTGGTGAAATTCAGTTCTATCCATGATCTCTTTTCATACGTTCATTTTTACACAGAGGCAGCCTTGATGCTGTCAGCTCCATTTGAACTTTCATATTGTCCCTCCACACAGTTTAGCTTCTCTTTGTTCAAATCCTCTCCAGATTCACTTCTATTGTGTATTGTGGATGCAGTCCCTTGCATCTTGACATAATAAACTTTCTCACAGCTGTCAAAGTCATTGTTGAATTGTCAGTTCTGTTTAAAATGTCACTATTAACTCTTACCCAGCTGGTCACCAGAGCAGGTAGAACTACTTAAAAGGCTTTTTGCTGCTACTTGGTGCATGTGAGACGAAAGATTTCTGCAGGGCAGCCAGACAGAACTATGGGTTTTTAGACTGAGAGTGAAAAATTCTGGTTGCTTCCATTTAATGCCACCATACCACTTTACAAACATTAAATGGTTGCATGATTAAAGGCCACCTCTACCCTACACATAGATGAGAAAACATGTATTTGAGGCTAATCACGATTTTCCATTTACAAGTCAAGCCCAGATATTGTATAGAAAAAAAACCAACCAACCAACCAAAAAACCCAACCCAATTTAGTGCTTTAGTGCTACAGACAATTTGTTAACAAAAAATAAGAAGAGACTGATACTTTCCAGCTTCAGGATCCGTGCCTTTTCAGAACAGATATTCCAATTTCACAATACTTGCAACACAGCTTGATCAATGCTAGCATGCTGCTTCACGTAGGAATCAGTGGTGCTGAAATTGCTCTTGGTGGAGTTTTTGATACAGTTCTCCTCAAAGTCCATAAAATGAACAGAGAACTAGGATTTTGAAAGCAAGCATTTTTTAAACTCAGGAAGCAGAGATTACTGGTTTGGACCCATACTCGATCTAGAAAGGACATACTATTGTGAAATGGAGTGTCCCTGCCCATGGCAGGGGGATTGGAACTAGATGATCCTTGCCTTCCAACCCTGACTGATTCTATGGCTAATGCTGCTAAAGATGGGCTTTTGATGTGAAGAAAAAAAAAAAAGTTCTACAAATCTTATAAGATTTCATCCCTGTCATTTTTACAACAGCATTTCCTCTCCTAATGAAGAGATCATGGCTTTGAGATACTTGTCTCAATCAGTTTGCTTATCAGTTTAAACACTTTCCCACTTTAAGATAATTATGTATCACTTAAAAATAAATTTACAGGAAAATAAGTCCTATAAAAATGTTTGCAATCAATTTAAATAATTAGCTGTAGCTATCATAATATGTTAGACTGGTAGTATCTGCAGACTGTATCAATTTATCATTTGCTAATCGTGGTTCAAAACATAGTTAAAATACCAAGGAATTAACAGTCCAATACTGAGAGCATAAAACTGTGTTAGTAAGACTGAACTGGAGGGGGGTGACAAATTTTTTCCCCAGAAAAATATCAATCAGAAGTCATAATTGGGAGACACAAGATGTTGTTTGCTGACACTTATTCTAGGTATCACAAGGACACAGAGATTACCCTGATGTAAATGCGGGAGACAATTGAGATCAAGAATCGTAGAATAGATCATCCAGTCCAACCTAGCACCCAGCCCTAGCCAATCAACTAGACCATGGCACTAAGTGCCTCATCCAGTCTTTTCTTGAACACCTCAGGGATGGTGATTCCACCACCTCCCTGGGCAGCCCATTCCAATGGGAAATCACTCTCTCTGGGAAGAACTTCTTCCTAACATCCAGCCTATACCTCCCCTGGCACAACTTGAGACTGTGTCCCCTTGGTTCTATTGCTGGTTGCCTGGGAGAAGAGGCCACCCCCCACCTGGCTACAATGCCCCTTCAGGTAGTTGTAGACAGTAAGAAGATCACCCCTGAGCCTCCTCTTCTCCAGGCTAAAGAAATAGAAAAGGGCTCAAGTAATTTTAAGGGATAAAACTCAAAATATCTTCAAGTGAGACTTAAGGATTCAAGCCTGTATAAATTATACTTTCCCCGGCACAGCTTGAGACTGTGTCCCCTTGTTCTACTGCTGGTTGCCTGGGAGAAGCGACTGGCCCGCACTTGGATGCAACCTCCATTCAGGTAGTTGTGGACAGCAATGAGGTCCCCTCAAGCCTTCTCTTTTCCAGGTTAAACAACCCCATCTCCCTCAGCCTCTGCTCATAGGGCTTGTGTCCCAGGCCTCTCACCAACTAAATACACACACCTGTGAATGAGTTTGCATGCCAAGCATTAAGCTGCAGGTTCTCTTGCTTGAGGTGAAGGTATTTTTTTGACTTTTTTAAGATCAGGATGATACAGCCTTCACACAGCTGTTGAACTGAAGGAACATAGCAGCAGTGTCAAGTCCATATCATGCATACATCATGAGACTCAGAGTGTCATTCAGTCTACAAAATTAGCTCACTATATGCACTGCAATGGAAAAAAAAATCTAAATGTAAGTGTAATGAAGCAGTGACTTTAAAAATCTTTGTGTCCCAGACTCACTTCTTTTGATGCAATCCAGTCAAGTACAGTCTCATGGTCATGTGCCTCTCACAGTTAACTTCCTCTTTCATATGAAACCCAGCTGAGAATGAGATGTTTTGTGGATTAAGAAGTTATTCACAATTTAGGCATGTTTTAAACCCCAGAGAAAATGTCAGTACCTGCATACCTCCACTCAAGCTTTCTCTAGGGACAGCAACATGTTCTTCAGGAGCATCACTGAAATCCAGAGAGATGTGGGCAGTGGCGTGGGAGAGTCACCCAGGCATAGGTGTACTGAGGCAGATCAGCCATGCCCTGTTCCGCGATCCTCTTTTCATCATTCCTCTGTTCACAGGGACACTTACAAGTAACGGAATTAGCTGTACTGTGCAATAAACATCTTTAAAAACCACGTAGGCTTGCCCCCTCTCCACCACGTGCCTTATAAATAACTTGTTTCCTGGCTGCTGTGTTGACAAACTGAACTGCTTCCACCACCTCTGCCACCCCCACATTCTCTTTTCACAATCACACACCACTTCTCTCAGGACTTCGAAGTTTGTTTCTCAAACACTGTTGGGAGGGCAGGAGGCAGGAAAGAGAAATAAGTGTGTTCGCCCAGGTAAAAAATGCCAGTTAAAATCCTTTTTCTTGTGTGCTGGGACATGCAGGAACTAAGCTTCAGACTGTTTTGAAAGTAACACAAAATATTATCATGGAGACGGGCTGCAAAGGTTAGAAACCTTGACTTTGAGAAATCCTGCTGTGCTACTTAGGTGACACTGAAGTGGACTGAAATTCACCCAGGTGTTGCACAGAGGTAGACACTTCCATCCTGAATCTTACTTGGCTGCCTCAGTGATGAACATTTAAATTTCTACTCCAAAGCTTTATGCTGTTACTTAAAGGCCAGCTAATGAATGACCTCGTTAAATTCCCTCTTCAGTGCCAATGATTTGATCAGCAGCATATCAGAAAGTAAAACATTCCACAATTTAAATGCAAAAGCCTTAATTTATACTGTGTGCATAAACATGAAAAATACCTTCTAGAGAGGGCTTTGTGTCCAGGGCTTCACTCACAGGGCTGAAGGGCTCTTTTTCTGCATCTAAGTCATTAAGATCCAGAAATAAGTAACTAGAAATTTAAAGTGACCCACTCCAAGCATGTAGCAAGTTAACTGAACAAACTTAGTGACAAAGAATCTCCCAAATGCTGAGTTATTTTTTGGTTTTAGGGTTTTTTTGGCTTATACAAAGCATCCCCCCACCTGGCTACAATGCCCCTTCAGGTAGTTGTAGACAGTAATAAGATCACCCCTGAACCTCCTCTTCTCCAGGCTAAACAGGCCCAGCTCCCTCAACCTCTCCTCATAGGATTTGTGCTCCAGGCCCCTCACCAGCTTTGTTGCCCTTCTCTGGACATGTTCCAGCACCTCAACATCCTTCTTGAATTGAGGGGCCCAGAACTGGACACAGTACTCAAGGTGGAGGCACCGTCCCTGGGGGTCTTCAAGAAAAGACTGGATGAGGCACTTAGTGCCATGGTCTAGTTGATTGGATAGGGCTGATAGGTTGATAGGTTGGACTGGATGATCTTGGAGGTCTCTTCCAACCTGATTGATTCTATGATTCTATGATTCTATGATTCCAGTGTCACTTTTGTGTGGGTGGAGAATGCTGTACAAAGGTTATATAAATTGTTTCATCCTTGCTCCTGAACGTAGGATTGTATTGCATTTCCAGTAACAAAATGCATTACTATGACAGGTTGGGGATTTACTACATGCATACTTGTATACCTCAGTGACTAACTGGCCATGTGTTCTCTCCCTTCCTCTTAATCCTGCTCAAATTATTGCTTAATCTGAATACTCTTTTGGCCTGAATTTATAAAAATAGTGCAGCCAACACTGACAGCTATCAGTAAGTAGGCTTAGTAGTGCAGGGCTACGGAACTTATACCTGCTCCACGTGCTAGAGAAAGGAACTTTTTAGAAATTGAAATGCAAAGACTTACATCTCATAAAATGGGCTGTTTCTTCAGCTAAGTACTTAAACAGAGAGTCATTGCTGAGTGCAGCATAGGAGCAGGCATTTGCATTTGAGCATAGGAGGAAGTCTCACTAGTAGTAGCTTAACACTAAGCAACTGGTACTAAGTTTTGTTATATAGAGGTCTATAAAAAGCTAGAATCAATGGAGTTACCTCAGTGGATATAAAGCACTGGAACCATCCAAAAGTCTTTGGTACAGTGTTTCTTCTGGAAAGGCAGATTGGGATGCCAGGGAAACCCTCCTCATGGCTGAGATACAAAGGCCATGAACAAGTTGCACTCAGAGGTGCAGCTGAAGTTTGAGGAGCTTTATGTAAACCAGTTTTTGCTACCATGGTTCCTGTACCACAGGAGGGTGGGTGTATCAGCACAGAGATCATCACAGCTACCTAACGGAGGCTGTGCAAAGCAGGAGGGTTCACAGCCTCCCACACTGCCTACTGCTGCCAGCTTTACCTGAGCTAAGAAGTTCAAAGACAGCTCTGATGTGCCTGCATGAGTTTCAGTAACAGCTCTGCACTTGCAAGTGGAGAACAGTTTAGAGGCATGAAATGATGGCCTGGCAGAAACTGAGGCAGTGTCTCATGTCTTCCAGCAGTACTATTGCTGGCAATGAACACAAGAAAGGGCTATGTGCTTATGCAGAAGCGCCTATAGAACACACACACACACACTTATATACGTAAAATATTGGCCAAAAATGAAGAAAAAACCATAGTGACCACTCTAACAAGACCAGGTGAATGGCAACCCAGTGCATGATGAGTAAAAAGCAATGGCCACCTGTAGAAGTGATGCAAAAGGTATAGACACTTTATTGACTTACAAACAGTGACCCTCTGGAAAAGGGATGGATCACTCCTGATGACAGCATAGCAGGAAAGCATCTGTGCAAAAAAACCCAAACCAAAACCAACAATAAATGATGTATTACGAGGCATAAGAAACTAGGTGGAAAATAGCATAGTGTGATAGGTAAACGAATAATATACTGGCAGCTTGGATGCTGCATTTGGTTTTCATCAGTGCTTTTACAGGCAATAATACAGTAACAGAGGGGATTCAGATTAAAAAAAATAATTAAAATAAGTAGAGGAATGAAGAATTTTCTATATGAAAAGGTAAAAAAGGATTAGGCCCATTTAATTTAAAGAAGAGATGTATTAGAAGTTGCAATATAATGACTTTAATACAAGTGAAATATCCTGGGCTCATATTCAGCGTTTCTCTCATTCAGAAAGAGGAAATATTATGTGATAAAACCCATAAGGAGTGATAAAAGGCTGCATTTTTTTCACAAAACACAAATACAAAATTATTTTCGGGAACTCTTTGTTCTAGCAGCATTAAAATTGACTGAGCAGTTATAAAGAAAGTTAGTATAGGCAAATTAATTAAGTCCAAGAAATGTTGTTCAAGAAGTCATATACACCGTGTGTAGATAAAACAGATGCTGGCCTGATCTCATATGCCAGTTCCAGCATACAATTTGAAGCAGAAAAAGAATGTATGTGAGGAAGAGTGATATGAAAATAGTTTTTCTAAAACTAATGGCATTACCACTTCAGAAATGGTACTCAATGCCCTGTTGATATTAGACCAGTCAGAAGGTGTTTATGAAGGTATGACTCACCCTTTTTTCTAAAGGCAAAACTTCTGTCCCTATCCTTATGGTGCTGTAAGCCAGTGAACTTTAATGCATGTTTGCATAGAGAGAACCCACTGCTCATGCAGACTGAGATCATGCCAGCTCAGCACCTCAGGCCACAATAACACTGAGGAGAAAATCTGCTTCTGGTATAGAGAGGAGAAGACATTTTCCTGATAAATTATATAAATGACAATAATAATACTGTGAGCTATTTTTAACTGAAAAAAAATAACAAGTCCCAGCAGAGACAGACTGGCAGGCAGAGAGTGGAGGAAACACTGCAGAGCTAATTAATTTATTACATAAATCCATGGCTTATCAAATGATTATCACTCCATAGAAATGCCATGAGCAATGAAGGAACATTAGAGCTTTGAGGAGTATTGATCAGCATCCTTTTGGGAGGGCTGCATGAGTGTAGTATTGAATCTCCAGGAACAAATGACTCATGACACACTGCAAGTATTGGCCAGATTTTTCCAAACTCAGAAGCTCTTTCTTTCCCCTACCTTAAAAACAGAACAAAATAAAACAAATCTCAGAAAATTCCCCAAGTCCACACAGAGTTCAATGAGAGAGAGAGAGAGAAGGAAAAAAAAACCCAACAATGAAAGCCCTGGTCTTTGCAACCCAGTTCCTCCTACATGCATTTCCCACAAACTGTCAACATCCCACAGGAATCTACCCACGTTACACATCACAGCACAATGCTCCCGACAAAGGCATCTCAACCCATGATGTTTCAGGCAGCCTTTCAAACCGCCTTCAGTGTATCTATGCTCACCAGCTCTGTAATTAGGTGTTAGGTTTAAGCAATCCAGGAATTTGTGCAAGGAGATACTTGTTTGAATGTTCATCATGATTTATGCCTGCGTGGTCTAGGTGGAATGAACAAAGGTTCATCCTATGAAGAAAATGAGACTTTCCATACCTCTGTTCAGTGAAGCCCTTAAGTATTTGGTCAGGTTCATCCCTATTTAGAACAGCATTTAACCAAGCTCAGCAGTCCTTCCGTTCCATGGGACTAAAACATGCACCTAAGTGCTCTCCTAAACAGGCTGTACTTTATAAACAATATGAATTACAATGTTAATAATCATAATCACCACAACATCTGCTCTTTTTGGCTTTACCTGACAACAACAAGCTTCAGAACTGAACTATGGTAAATTATAAGCATAGATTTCTGCCATAAACAAAATGGGAATGATAACATTGTGAATAATGTTGGTCTTTGCTAATACAGTTTAATCTGGTGCATACTGGAGTGCTGTAGGGTTAAAAAGACCACTCAAATTGCTTCTTTGATGTGTGATTAATTCTCAGCAAGTGAATATTCCTCCTGTCCAAAAAAACCCAGAAAAACCAAAGCCAAGTCGGCCCTGTCTTACATTTCATTTTAGCTTCCAATGTCAGAAGTTAGGACAAAAAAGGGTAGGAAAAAACATCCCAGGAGAGCAGGAGTCAGAAGACAAAGCATGACAAAATGTAAACCAAAATTATTGTGTCAAATCATCAGCCAGCTCTGTAAAGAGCTGCATGGCATGCTCTCAGATGTTTTGCTAATCATTATACTGGTACCTGCTGAAAGAAGTGATGTTAATGACTCTTTGCATATTCCCAAATGTTTGCTCAGATAGTTGTGAATAACATATTTGGCAATCGATTCTTGGAGTTTCAGCACCTATCACACTTAGCATCACTCACTAATCAAAACTTGCATCTGCCTCTTGTTTTCACTGCACGTAACCTTAACTGCCACAAAACCTGATTTACATTGTTATCTCTTAGGTGTATTAGATGACTTCCTGCATCCTCTTCCAAATTTCAGATGAGCTTCAGATACACTATAAGCCAGACAACACATTGTAGATCTGTGGCTTCCAACATGCTATCAGGACTGGTACCCCAATATACCCTTCATTTCATTGACCTTCCTATGCATTTCAGCAGATGATACTTGTCCTGGAGTCCTGGATACACCAAAATTCCTCTCCCTCTGTGGTTTGAATGGGAGAGAATAGGCATGAAAAACCTGTTCTCCAACCCCTGCCCTGCAGACTTGAAGGGGGGGAGCAAAGGGCCCTTCCAGCAGATGCCCGTGCTGGAATCAGGCTGGGCATTGGCTGTGGTCTTTGTACCTAGAAAGTGGTAAATTGACTCTTTGTCTAGGAAAGGTATAAATATTGGGGTACTGCCCGCCTCAGGGTGCCTGCCTTAGAGTTCTCCCCTGCCTGGATAGTTCCTGCAGAAAGAGTCCCCTGGCACTCAGAAGGACAAGCTCCCAAGGGACAGGACTGTCCCTGCTTTCACAGCTTCCCACCGTCAGCACCCCCTTTATGCAGGCATGATAGGCCTAAGGAGCCTCGGATGTCTTTGAAGGAGAGTGAGCAGACAAGCATCTAGACCGCCCTTTGTCTCAGACAGCCTAACTCACCTGTGAATAAACTTTTGGCTCAGCCTGATTAGTAGTGGGGAATGCTGTGTTTATAGCTTAGCCTTTTCCATCTCCTGACTTCTGAAATAGTCAAATTTATCTATGGTATCCTTGTAAGATCTTCTCAAACTGAATCTGCTAATTAAAACTAAATCAATTTCTGTATATAGTTTTGGGGCAAGTTTCAGGAAAAGAAAATAATTCTATTTTTATATATATTCCTGACTCGGCCACATTAATTCCCTGCCTCCACAACAATACTAAATTGGATGGGAGTGTTGATCTGCTTGAGGGCTGTAAGACTCTTCAAAGAGATCTGATCAATCTGGATCAATGGGCCAAGGTCAATTATATGATGTTTAACAAGACCAAGTGTCAGGTCCTGCATTTGGCGCTGATGAGGGTGCATCTTGAATACTACATCTAATTTTGGGCCCCTCACTACAGGAGGAACATTGGCATGCTGAAGTGTATCCAGAGAATGGCAACAAAGCTGGTCTAGAGATCAGGGTTTATGAAGAGCAGCTGAAGGAACTAGAATTGCTTATTTGGAGAAGTGGAGGCTGAGGGGAGGCCTCCTTGTCCTCTACAAGTATCTGAAAGGAGGTTGCGGTGAGGTGGGTGTTGATGTCTTCTCTTAAGCATCAGGTGATAGGAGAAGAAATAGCCTCAAGTTGCCCAAGAGGAGGTTTAGACTGCATAGCAGGAAAAAAAATCTTTACTGAAAGAGTATTCACACACTGGAATAAGTTGCCCAGGGAGGTGGTGGAGTCACTGTCTTTCACTGTCTTTGGAGGTGTTACAAGAAATGTGTGCACACACTTCAGGACATGGTTTAATGGCCTTGGTGCTCTTAGGTTGAAGCATGGATTCCATGATCTTAGAGGTCTTTTCCAACCAAAACAATACTCTAATTGTATGGTTCTGTGAGCCATTTAACAATTGTGAGAAAAATATAGAGCTGTTGGCACACACAGTGTCATAGGACGGTTGGCACTGGAAGGGACCTTAAAGATCATCTAGTTTCAATGCTCCTGCCCTGGGCAGAGACAACTTCCACTAGACCAGGTTGCTCAAAGCCCCATTCAGCCTGTCCTAGAACACTTCCAGGGGCATCTGCAACTTCTTTGGGCCACCTGTTCCAGTGTCTCACCATCTTCACCATGAAAAACTTCTTCCTTAGATCTAATTTAAATCTGCCTTCTTTCAGTTTAAAGCCATAATGCATTGTCTTATTGATACATGCCTGCATCTTGACAGGAGAGGTGTTGCAGCCCTCTAATGACCTTCACGGACCTCCTCTGGACTCTCTGTAACAGGTCCATGTCCTTCTTATGCAGAATGTTCAAGGATTCCTGCCACGTTGCTGTAGGTGACTATCCAACCATGCTGTGAATAAGAACAATAGTTAATGCTTTCTGTAGTGTCATATTTTTCCAGATGAATTTTTGTTTTTCTGTATCTAAATCTAATCTTTATTCGCCTTTTCTTGTCTTTTAAAGAACAGTGACAACATTTTATTGTAGGGTAATTTTCTGAAGTAAATTCGCTTTTCAAGTTGCATCTGACACAACCAAAATCTTTGCACTTACCACATATATAGGTACCTATATAAACACAAACACTTACAGTTATAGAATCTATAGATCTAGCTTGGATCCATACTAAAATATGTTGATTGTGTTCTTTTGCCAGCAAATATTAAAAATTACCCAAAAAAGCAAATTTAGTGGTTGAAAGACTCACATATATCAAGTAGTACATGGTGCATTTTTTCCATTTGATCTTTGCCATGACCTTATGCAAATCACAATATTTCAGGCAACCTTCTGATCTTTTTAGTCAGTGATTGCGAAGCAACATTTTAAAAGAGGCTTTTCAGGCATATGATCAGTTTCTTATTCCATGGAAATGTGGGGGAGGAGAAAAAGCACCCTTATCTTACTTAGTCATCTAACACTGATATTAATTCTCCCAGGCAACCAGTGACAGAACAAGAGGACACAGTCTCAAGCTGCACCAGAATGGGTTTAGGTTGGAAGTTAGGAAGAAGTTCTTCACAGAAAGAGTGATTGGCATTGGAATGGGCTGTCGGGGGAGGTGCTGGAGTCACCATCTCTGAAGGTGTTTAAAAGGAAACTGGATGTGGCACTTAGTGCCATGGTTTAGTTAATTAAAAGGTGTTAGGTGATAGGTTGGACTCTATGAGCTTGGAGGTCTTTTCCAACCTGGCTGATTCTGTGGTTCTGTATAATGATATGTTCATATATCTAATTGCTTTTTGGATTTATAAATTTGTCTGTTAATGTAAAGCAAACTAAAAGACAAATAACGAAACTGAGATTTCTTTTTGTCTGAGTTGTCCCTGAAGGCACACGGTGTCAATATATGGTCTACCTGATGGTCCCAATCCTCTGAGCCTGAAGATCTTCCTGAGTGCAGCATCAGATTTCAAGGTAGGCAATAGGTAATTGAAATATGAAACTTGCAGTATTCTATACGATTACCCCCTCAAATACAAACATTTCTTTTGGAAAAAAAAGAAGTCATAATTTTTTAATTGCTTAAAGTATTTTTGCAGTCTCTTGAAATTATATGAATTACATATATGAGTTGTAATGGATCGCTGCCCAGCAGTCATGCCTGGGAGGAGGATCTGGAGTCAAACATCTCTGTGGCTTCTTGGAGCTCTGCAACGTACTTAGTGTTGTGAGTTCCCATCCACTGGATCCTCTGACAGTGCCAGCTCAGTTGTTACAGCTTTGCAAGCTGCTGAGCAGGAATACATGGTTCTTCTCCTCCTTGAAAGGCTGCAAGTGCCTGGTGGGAGGCAGCACTAAGTGCCAGTTTTGCAGGGTGGAGAGAGGCAGGAGGAGAAAGTGGCCAGAACTTGCTTCCCTTGCCTATGGAAGTCAACTGAGCTTGTTTGCACTTTTCAGCCATGCTTTTAAACAGTTATTTTAACATCTGCATTCATTTGCTTTGCAAACTTCTTTCTTTCTGTGAGGCAAAGTGGAATAAAAGCAAATCACACAGCCATATCTGAAAGAGTGGTATCACTTCATTTCTGTATACATGCAGTTTTCTTGTGCCAAGATGATGCTTGAGGATGTAACCCAGAGGTCTGAGAGGTTAAGGTGGATGAGCTTCAGGGAAGTTCACAACCAGGTTACACTCTAGAGAGATGCAACAACACCTGATAGACTGATGTACTTAGCCCACAGTTCTCCCATAATTTGGCCACAGCTCACAGAACCCAGGAAGAAAGGGGACAGGTTTGTCAAGAAGGAAGGACAGTCGGTTTTGTTTGTTTACTTTTTGCAAAGCTCCTGTCAATATAAAAAGCCAACATAGACTATGATTACTCATCATATCTGCAAGTACTAGGAGAGATGTTCTTTGCTTCAATCCTCATCATGATGCTAGTGATTTCAGATTCTAAGAGGGGCTGCACAAAATCTGCCCGTGAAAACAATGACCATAAAGGTGTAAAATGAGATAATTATAGTCTGAAACAAAGGAAAAAATGTTAGTCCTCAATTCTGTCAACAATAATTAAAACTTAGATCTGACGGCCATGACTTCAACATCTACTTGGGAACAGATGCCATTTTGTTCCTCGTTAGGCCTAATTTGCATTCCTACAATAGCTCTGGAATAGAAAAACAGTCCAGTGACCACATGGAAAGTCTGCATAGTCTTGAAGCATAACACACTTAGGATTTAAATTCCCTTTGCTGCAATACCAGCTTCATGAGGACCGATCAGCTCTTTGCTTTCATTCAAAACAGGCACAGAGGCAACCGTGTTCCAGTTCAAGAGTCTCTTGAAAGGCTCTTCAAGCCCACGTGGCTTTCTCTGTCTCTGTGGTGTGAAAGCAGTGGACTCTTCAAGGTCTCCTGTGCTGCTGCAGCACACCTGCTATTGAAAAACTCTGGTGGGAAAAAAAGAGTAGCCGAACTGCTTCCATTTTTCAGGTGGGGAAAAGTCTATTGTCAACAAAGTCCTCCACAGTAAACAAAGGAAGGAAGATCAGCAGGGCAGTGCTGTAGTGTGAAGAAGCACTCGCCTGCAGTGGGTGCTCCAGCTCTCTTTGCTTAACAGAGACAACAAAAGCCTGAGCCTTCTTTTGGGTTTTTTGAGGTTTTGTTTTGTTTTGTTTTCTTCTGAGAAGGCTTGGAAGGTTCTCCAGGAAGGCTGGAGCCCTTCGAGGACATTAAGGTCAGCCCAGCCCACCCCAGTTGTGGGTGAGACAGCAGCCAGCCCCATGGCTCTGCACTGGCTCCCAGCTTACTCTGCTTTCACAAAAAAGATGTTCAGGGGGACAATAAGATGAAAGGAGGGGAAAGAGCAATTATGAGAAGCAATCTCCAATTGATTATATATTGTTATATTTATTTACACTTCTTTCAATAAATCCCACCAGCCGTGTTGCTAATCTCTAAGATTCTGAAACATGCAGTAGAACAGTTCTTTTCCCTGGATTGGTTTATGTTCACCAGCTACAAGTCATTACTTGGAAAGCTCTTTACAATTAAGCCTTTATTAAAACTTTTCAGGGTAAATAGTAGATAAATTTAGACCAGGTTCCCTCTAGTTTTTGCCAGTAGAAACGTGTGTCCTGAGGGATAAGTGATTTGTTGCCAATAATTTAACAGAGGGCTCCTCACAAAAACGTTCTCCCTTAATCCGCAATAAATTCCACATCCCAGATGTCTGTGTTTGTGTGTGTTCGTAAAGTGGACAGGTGAGAGAGTAAGCAATCTGTTTGTTTGGGCCTTTTTGCCCTTTTAAACAAAGACACCTTAAAAACCAATTCATCCTAAAAAGAAGGCAACACTTTCTCTTTTAGTAGGAACAAGTTCACAGAAAACAAATGGTTCCACAGAGCATTATCAGCCATGAAAGGACAAATAATCTATAATCAAATAAGTGTAACAGATGACACAAATCCTCTTTCACTTACAGTAAATGAGTGTATATAGGTATCTCTATGGCTAAGTGGGCTTCTTAGAAGTTTGTTCTGAAGAAAACTCATAAAACTTGGAAATGCCAAGTAGCTATCTGTGTCCCACTGTGCAGTCGCTTACAAACACCATGTAAAAGTAAGATTGCCACTAATTATTACTGACTGAATGCAAGCCAACTATTCCTTTGAAACAATCACAGAAGGAATACATTTGCAATATTTTACATAGCTAAACCAAACCAGCTCTAGATGTAATTAAACTAAGCCATTTGGTACTGTATTATCAAATGCCCTGCTACCACGCAAGGTGTACTTTCCTCACAATAGGCTAATCCCAGCCACATGGCCTCCTCTTTGCAAGCTCTTTTCCTGCATTGTTCTAGCTGAGTAACCACTCTGCATATTGATATTTCTGTTCAAATAAACATGCTTAGAAATGAGGTTCCTTGGCATTTCCAGAACTTCAGAATGTGTTCAAGAGCACTTCCTAACGCCTCTTGCGCTTGAGAAAGACTTGTGTGTAATTTTAACGAAGAAATATGAATTCTCATGACACCAAACATATGCCTTGGGAAGAATATCAATTTTGCAGTGTGTGGTATAATATCCACTCAGAATGTGCTGTTGATACAGAGGGAGTCGCAGACTCGTTTCTGGTGAATAGGATAATATTCTGCAAGTCACTGTGGATCAAGGGGTCTCCTAAACCAAAAAAGCACCACACAAAAAGCTCAATAAGAACAGAGTTTGAAGAGCTGCAACCACTAAGTAACGTGGTAAGATGGAGATGGTCAAATATGTAAGGTATGTGCTTAATTCTAGAGTAATTAGGAAAAATTCAGCCTGGTTTTATTACTTATCAAAGACATTTTAATGTTGCTTTGCAGGAGGCATTTATTTTCATTAAAATTAGCTTTTCTATTGCCCCTCGGGCTGGATCATTGCAGTAGGACTGCATTGATCAAGGAATATAATTGTCCTTTTTCTGCACCTGGCATTTCTACCAGTTCCTTTTTAGTAGATTTTTCTTCAGTTCACTCAATTAGTAACTGGTTTTATGCCTGTGAGAGTGTATGACAGGACTGAAGAGGTGCAGTGACGCTCAGCACAGCTCTACCATCCTCTTTTTACACTGACTTAAAATTGGTATAATTTAGCAATGAATCAGGCTCGTAACAGCTAATGCTTCGTCTCTCAAGAAGGCACAGTTATTCTCTGCTTTTTAAATGCCCTTAGTTACAGCCATAGTCTCTATCATAGCTGCTTTCTGTTTTTTAATGAGACTTTCTGTTTTGTTTTGCGCATCCCTTACACCCTGTGAAAGCCTGTGTGGTATCCAGCATACAGAAGCCTATATTTGCTTAGTTTTGAGAATATTCATCAGACTGGGGGAGTTAGTTTTGCAGGTTCCCTGCAGAGGTATCTCACAGCTGTGGCTTACTAAACCCAAATGCCCACATTTGTTCCTCATACAGGAGAAAACAGAACTGATGTGTAACAGAAGAAGTTTTTCTAAGCTAGATGCAGAGAGACAGTTCTGGCTTCTGGAATGCCTATGTGTAGGTATAGAAAGGATACTTCCCTGTCATGTCAGGTTTGACAACTGCCACTGCAGTAATCTGACTTTTTCAGCACTGTTTCGACATCCAGGCTGCCATCGCTGGTAAAGCTGCACTTTTTCATAGCTGTCACACACATTATGTTTTCAGCTGGCTTCATGTGTTTTAAAATCAATTCACATCTATTGCCATAAGGAGGCATTTGTTTCTTAAGAGGAGAATGCTCTGGGAAGAGCCATTCCAGGGGGGGCTCTCAAGGATGCAATCTCGTAGCTAGAGCTCATGATTTCCTCTGAATATTTTAGAGGCACTTCCAAAGTAGCTGAAGCTCATTTGCTTCCTATCTATCTGCTGTATTCCCACAGCTCTGCCTGTTTCCTTCCGACAGGATGGGCAAACACTTGCTTACCTGCGCAGCAAGTAAGGAAATGTATTTCTGCCAATGCAGCTGAAAGCAATGACTGCAAAGAAGCTTTGAGCTTTCTGCAAAATCAACTCCTGCATCTCCCAGAGCTGGTGCAAGGACAGGACAGGAGTACATGATGGCTGCAGGCAGGATGTCAAGCTGCCATTGAGTTTCATCTGGTTATGATTTCACATGGTGCTGAGTCCTGACAAGGAAGAGCGATCAGGTCCTGCTCCTCAACCTCTCCATCCCCAGCCACACACTCCTGCCCCATTCCCCCTGGGATGGCTCTAGCAGTCAGATAATTCTGGGGCAAATCAATTCAGAGAATTGACCCACTGGAAATCTAACACTGCATGTAAGTAAATATGCAAATAAAAGAACAGTTAGTTATCAGAAATGTCAACACCTCAGCTGAGCTGACTCGCCCTAAGGCTACACAGCTGCCAAAACCAATATGAGAAGGAAGAAGGATACCTGCAGCTGGGAAAAGCAGACAGTTGAGAGGAAGCAAGAATCCTCCCTTTTAGTGGAAGGTGGGAGCTGCTTTTAGTGTAAAGGCACTCCTTCTGTGATACCTGTGGTATGGATAGAGGGGCACTTAACAAGCGGTAAAGTCCATAGATGTAAATTTTACCTCCTAGAGGTTGATCCACCAAAGCTGATCTTCTAATCTGTGGAGGGAAATAGACTTCTCCCAGGCAAGTGACTAAGGATGCCCATATCCCAGCTGTGATCACAGAGGAAGCACAGAGGCATTACCTCCTCTAAGACAAGGCAGCCTTTATGCAAATCTGTAATAGCAATGCTTTTCAGCTCATCTCATCACAAATTGTTACAATTTCCTGTTGGAAAGCTGAAGACCAGTAGGATGGGCTTTATCCCATTGACAAGGGGCTTGCCTGGTTGTCTTGCCTCCTGGCAGCACCCTCAGAAGTAATTCATGAGCTCAGAAGCCTGTGGATCATAGTCAGAAACCCTCAAACCCACAGAATTACACACTGAACTCCATCTGCACAGGCAGAGCAGCAGAAATTAAGAGGAAGCAATAATGGTTCTATGTTGTTTGCTGTGACAAAACACTAGCTCTAGTAGCAGCAGACACAGATATTTGGCAGGAAAATACATTACATATTTAGAAGCTATGTTATACTAAGCATGTATTTTCAGACTGAAAGCCCCCAATATTTTTCTAAATGGACAGGATCATAATAAGTTAAGAACAACAAAAATCAATTTTCTGAGCCTCTCATACTAAAAATAAAATTGAAATAAACTTTTTAAAACCCTCAGATATTCTCCAAAGAAATTGTTGCATTTTGCTCTCATGGAATTCCACTAGGACTCACTGGGTTCTTTTTAATTCTAGTTTTGCATGTAATCAGTCTTTTGTCCTCTAGTTTGAGCTGGGCTGAATCTGCAGGGTTAGCTACCACCTCTTCTATTGTTGAATTCCTCTTTAAGTAATCTTGCCTATTATAGAATGGCTTCAGTTAGAAGGGACCTTAAAGATCATCTAGTTCAAATCCACCTGCCATGAGCAGGGACACCTCCCACTAGAACAAGTTTCTCAAATCCTCATCTGTCCTCGTCTTAATCACTTCCAGGGATGAGGCAGCCACGGGGATGTGCCATCCTTCAGCAATGTCCAGGAGATCTTGCTAAGGAGTAATCTGTTTGTCTTTCCAATACATATGCTGCTGCTGAATCACACTCACCCATTTTGTCTAATGTTTTGCCATGAGACAGTGCTGAGTCAGGGAGATATCACCTCAGCCCTTTCCAGAAGTAGAAACAACTCAGGTCTATCAGTACAATAATTCATCCAGAAGAGTTGGTCCAAAGCTAAGCAGCACAAAGAGCTTGGACTCAAAGCCACCCATCCATGGCTATATTGCTGAAATATTTTCACTGTTTATTAAACTGAAGATTTCAGGAGTGCTGAAAATATATGACAGAAGATAATAGACTAAAATGTGGATGCTGTTTTGACTGTAAAACAAGCATCTTTACTCTATGTCTTGGTTGCCACTGGGGTATCAGATATTTAAAACGTTGCTTAAGAAGAACTAGCAGTCAATTGCAATTCCCTGCTTATGTTTTGCCAAAGCTGCAGCAATCAAAGGAACAAGAAAAGTCGTTTGTACAAGATGGAGTAGATATCTGCTAACATGCATGCTGATTTTATGGTGGAGTAGAAGGAATATAGCTTTAACCGCTCACCAAAGAACACTTAAACTTGCATTTATTTACATAGCATCTATGGCATTTAGCCGACTGAAGAGAATTGATTAGCAAGAAGGCTGTTAAAACAGCAGTCCTATAGCAGGCACTGCACAGAGGATTAGAGGTTTATTTCACTAATTGGTGCCCTCCTGTAGTCTTTATGAGTCAGTTCTGAAAAATAAAGGAGCACTCCGAACTGTGTTTAGAATAAAAGCAGAGTGAAGATTTTCACTGCACAGAAATCCCATAGCTGAGCTCTTTAGAAATGAGCTTAGAATTTTCCAGCCGAATTATTCCTGTCCGGTGAATGTGTCTGCAGTGCTGTATCCTTACTGTGCTGCTTCAGCAAACCTCGGATAGCATGGCATGCAGACAACCAGCCCTGCAGCTGCCACGGTAGTCATGATATTGCCTTTATTGTCCACTATGGCTGCCTGACATGCAGGAGGCACACAGGAGCAGAGACCTCTCATAATCATGAGACCCTGGGTTATGAGTTGGCCAGCAGCAGCCGCACCATGCATAAGGCAGGCGTGCAGGTAGGAAGGCTTTCACCCTACAGAGACAGCAGCACAGAGGATGATTATAACATTGTTACTGCAGAAGTACCGCCATGTACACCTACAGTGCATTAGGAGTGTGGTGGCAGCTGTGAGGTGGGACCCAGGCACCATCAGGACATTCACAGAGGAGCAGGCTTCTCTTGGAGATGAACTAAACTTGTACAGGCAGGACTAAAGAGGAAAGCAAATTTCAGAGAGTTTCCCCTTAGGTTTTGCAGAATGTTTTGTCATGGGTGGGGACAAATACAGCTGTCATCCCTGCGGTTTTAACAGCAATTTGAAATAAGATGCTCATGCTAAACCCTGAAGAGCACTGTTGGCACTAGCACGAGGGCAAAAGGGATACCTGGATTCAGCTGGCTCCTGGAGGTTTCCAGGGCATGGAGAGCACCACTAGAGGGCTCACAAAGTATTTAAAGGGTTATTACAGCTGGTATGTGAAAAATAATTTCATTTTGCCTTTACTTGTACATACACCATGTTTCAGAACTGAATCTGCTAGAGCATGCCCTTGCTGCAAGGTCAACTTCACAAACTCACACAGGCTCATCTCCACATCGGGACACCACAACCCTCTGACCTGTCCTCTGTAAACAAGCCTTGTAAAACAATTGTACAACAATTTTGGCCCGATCACGCTGCTACTTACAGAGTAGTCACTAACCAGAGACACCCATTCAGCAAAACTATGACTGCCATTACTTGAGCTTCCAGAGGAGTGAATGGATCCAATGTGTCAAGCACAGTCATACTGCAAATATCAGTATTTCAGAAAGGAAAATCAAACAAACAAATAAAAAAGAACAGAAGAAAAAAATAAAAAGGCAAAACCCCACCAAGCTTTTGTAAAGCTAATTGGAAAGAAGACACACATGGCTGTAATATTTCCAGTTAGGGGATTCATATAAATGCTGGAATAACAAGGTGCAGGCATATGAAGATTTGGGTGTATTGCTCATGAGGTCAGAGAGGTTGGCCATCCCTACAATGAGATATGAAAACTATTTCTGGCAACTAGTAAATAAATAATGCTAACTACCCCTAAAACGTGCTCCCTCTTAAGGATCAAGATTTACCTTTGCTGATGGGGAAGAATACAAAACAAGTATAACGGGTTTTCTTTTTCCCCTCTTACCACTCTTTAGCCCTGAGGACCTTGTTAAAACATTTGGTGTTGAGCGTAGAAATGTTCTAATATATAGCCCCAAACTAAAAAATGTGAAGGCAATAATCACAGGAGTATTTCAACACTAGCTAAAATGAATTTCCTTCTTTTTTTCTACTGCTTTTTCCTCCTTTCCTCTCTGAAAGAGGCTGCCAAGGGAATTATTATGATTACTCTGCATGTTTTGCAGATGGTTGGCTGTTGCATGGGGTTCTCAAGAGAGGCCAACATCCTATAGCATCCCGTTTGGAGGTTGCCCTCCACACCAGCTGAACTACGGAAGTCCTTAGTCAGCAAAGCTTTTGCTGACATACCTAATTGAAGTCTCTGGGACAAGTCACCTCCTCAGAACTAGACTGAAGCATTTTCCTGAGCTGGGGTTTGATTCTCCTCTCCTATTAAGCCCCATGGAAATACTCCACTTGCCAGGAGTGGAAGTTGAGTTGAATCTTAAAAAACAAATAAATAAGAAAGTATATATACATATGCCCAGAGACACATGGCTACACATAAAAGCTGCAACTTGGACTTGTTCAGAAGACATTCAAGGATGTTCTGAGGAGTTTTAGCTAAGATTCTAGTTTTCTTCTCAGGAACTGTGGAGACATAGACATTGATTGTACCATGTTAACAGTATGAGAACAAGAAGCTTTCCTGTCCTTTGGCTTTGCCACATGGCATTCAGACAAGCAGTTCAGAGAGGTCTTAGTTACAGGCTGGTGGGAGCAAGGAGGCCATGCAATTACTTAAATTGTAACCTTTTGGCAAGGAACTGATAAAACACACCTTTCTGCTAGCAATCTGCAGTGAAGTGGAAGAGAAGAAGGGTCAGCACTCACACGATGCTGTAACACCCACTTATAGGTTCACCCACTTTCTGTATATATGTATATGCCAGACTTTCAGCCCCAAAGAAAGACAGAGGACCAGCTGCTGCAGGTCATCTTGAGACCAAGCAGTCTGTATGTCCAGCAGGAAGACTGTGGTCCTGGGTCAGGAACAAGAATTGCTGCTTGTACCAAGAATTTGCTCCTGCCTGGACAGATTTGCTGGCATGGCATCAGCTCCAGCTGTCCAGAGCTTGGGGCAGGGCTTCTGGGCTTTCACCCTGAGGGGAAACAAAGACAAAGAATGCTCTGCCATTCGCAGTCCACAGAAGACCAGAGCATCACTACATTCTCCCTCACATTACTTCTGAAAGAAAACTGAAAACCTATCTGCTCTGCAGCAGTATCACCCGTCACACCAACATATTTCCCTGACACATCTGTTGCACAGGGACAAATGTATTGAGATGAATACACTGAAGAAACAGGCTGAGATTTACAAAGCTATCTTGCATAAAAACTGGATTTTTGCATCCTTTAGGTAACGTTTCTGCCCTCATTGTCTGAAATGAGTCCAAACAAGTAGTCACTACAAATGTGGCATTTAACAAATTTGGGTTTCAGCTTTATTGTTTAAACTCATTTTGAAATCAATGACTACTACATATATATCTGCTTCTCTATGTCAACAAATAGTAGCTCTTATAATCTGGGACTTTATCAATTTTAGGTTTCTAAAACACAAATTGCATTTTCAGATTAGAAATTGAGAGATCCACTATAGATGATTTCAAGGTAGGCTTTTCCATTCTCAACTTTTTCCACAAAGATGCATACCACTATTCGAGTATGATGAGGTTAGCCTAAACCAACAAAAGCAAAGTGATTGTAAGCTAAGATTAATGATATGTTCCTAACTCATGCTGTTATGCCTAGCTATTGCAGGACTGCCAACCAGCTCATGATAATTACATACAGCAAACAGAGATGTGGGAGAGGGGAAAAAAATAATGAAAGCAAAATGATTGTTTGGGCTTCATATTACTTTCACTGAACTTTACTTGTGCAGTTGAGTCATATCTGCTTTTAATGTTTCACGCTCATAGAGTCTGCAAATTCAAATACAAACCTTCTGATGGATCGGGAAGAACAAGAGTTGTTTTCCCTCCAGACTTTTGTCTTAAGCATGACAATAATCTCCTTCCATTTATTACCATGAAAACATGCTATTTGTGCATCTCTTTGCAAACCAGCCTTGGTCAGCCTTGTTATCGCCAGAAGAGACACCAGTCAGTCATGTTTCAGGCTGCAGATAGCATATGAGGAAAGGAGTGGGCTTTGAAGAGCACAGAGGAAAAGCTGTGCTACACAGTGACAGCAGTTTTCTGGTTTTCTATTTTCTGAAGTTCAAAAGCAAACACTTCTTTCCATTCTCTTACAGGAGACAAACACAGTTACAATCCCTGAGCTGTAATGCCCAGATAGGAGGTTGATCATTTTTATTCTTTCATTTTACATTCGCATGTCTTTAACTCAGTTTAGGTGGTCAAAACAGTTTGAGTTTGTGCAGTATGCACACAGAGTCCCTAGCACTACAGGGTCCCACCTCAGAGGAAAACATTAAGTGCTTCTGCCAAATAAATGCTAAATAATTGATCACAAGTACCCAAATCATACAATGCAATGTAATTTCTTCTCCCTGATTGCTATTATTTATATCAGCATATGGTATTGATATAAGAAATTTGTAATGAATTCCCAGAGATGCTTTGATTTAATGTGGTTACAGGGACTATCATTATAAGTGGGAACAAATAGCTCTAATGGATTTTCTAGTACCTTGTTTTCATCATCCATAATAGACTGTCATCTGTGCTGGTCGGAACTGTAGGATGCCCATGTGTTTTGCACCGAGGCTTTAACGGATCTATATTTTATGGCCCTACAGTAAAAGTAATTGCAGGGTTTGTAATGGCTGTGTACTCCTCCGACTGAATGCAATCCATTTAGAGACTTCTGGAAAGTTGAGGTGTTTTGGCTGCAAATGCATGAGCAGAGACAGGCTCCAGCCATGCGGTCAGCTGGGTACCAGCCTCCTTTTAATGAAGGCACATTCCAGAGGTCTAACTTTCTTTTCCTTTCCCAATACCAAAATAGAAGAAATCATTGAATACGAGGCATTTAACTTGAAGTGATCTGAGGGGATCCTGCCTTCAAGTTGTATCAGCTGGGAGGAAATGCAGAAACTTTGACCTGGTCCAGAAGATGCTGACAGCTAGAACTGCCAGCAAGGGCAGCATGCCAGCATGGCCACTCACCCTCTTCCCAAATCAGACCCTTCAGCTGTAGCTCACAGCTGAAAAAAATCAAGAATCAATTTTGACTCGCTGTCTGATTTCAAATTAGCTTTCAAAAGCCATGTAAGAGTTCTTGGCAATCTCACTGTAGGAAAGCAGAAACTAAGGCAATTGGAGAAAAACGAGATCACTTCCCTTTTTTTTTTTTTCCCTTGTGTTGAATGACAGACTAATTATACTGTCTAACTAAGATTCGAGGGCTCTGCCAAACGTTCATACCTACACAACCCTCTGCAGGACTGCTTCCTGCCCCCACTGTAACTGCCAGCCCTGCAGCAAGAAATTGGCCCAAGGAGCAGGAGAGTGTAAAAGGTGAATGAGGCTTCTTAAATACCCTTTAAATCCTCCTTTTGCCATTTGTGGCTCTCAAGACCAAGAATAACTTGGTCCAAATGTTAACAGTGTCTTTTTACTTTATGTGATGAATGGATTAATCCTGGTATTATCAGAATAATTAATCTTGCTTGACATTCCAGACAAAATAATCCAATATACTGGATTCTACAGACATGGTAGTGCTTCATAATATTTTGTTATCTTTCCAGTGTAAAATTGATGAGGAGAGTAGGGAACCCAGTAGAATCAGCTAACATTAAAATGAGCAGAAAACACAAAGTTAGGAGCTGAGTCCCAGCTATTACATTGATATTATCAATTGAAAGGGAAGTCTTCAACTGAGAGATGAACAAGATCCAGTTGCAGATGGCAATGACACAGATGCCACATGTTAAATTATCTGAAACCACTTTTTGCCATATAATGAATTATAAGCTCTTAGTGATGAGTCTAATTTTAAAAGCTTTTTGTTTTCACAGTATAGCCTTTGAGTGCACTGCTAGAGATGTAGGAATTTGAGATAGGATAGAATAGGAGAATTCTGAGAATTAGGATAGCTCACCTATCACAAAGCTCCTGAAAACAACCATTGAACATGAAAATCTGTGCATGGCTAAATAGGGGGAAAAAAGTGCCTAAGTCTCATTCTGGAGGCCATCTCTAACCACATGAAAGAAAAGAGGGTTATCAGGAGTAGTCAACATGGATTTACCATGGGGAGATCTTGCTTGACTAACCTGATAGCCTTCTATGAAACCATGATCAAATAGGTAGATGAAGGAAGAGCTGTGGGTGTCATATAACTTGACTTCACTAAGACTTTTGATACTGTCTCCCATAATATCCTCATAGATAAGCTCAGGAGATGTGGCATAGATGGTTGGTCTTTGAGGTTGATCAAAAACTGGCCCAAGAACAGAGTTCAGAGGGCTGTCACCAGTGGCACAGAATCAAGTTGGAGGCCTGTAGGCAGTGGTGTTCTCCAGGGAACAGTACTGGGTCCAGTTTAGTTATAAACAATCTGCATAAGAGCATTGAGTGTACCCTCAGCAAGTTTGTTGATGACACAAAACTCGGGATAGGAGAAGCTGATAGTCCATCAGGCTTTGTTGCCATACAATGAGATCTGGACAGGCTGGAGTGCTGGATGAAGGCTAAACACAGGAAGTTCAGTAAGAACAAGTGCAGGGTCCTGTATCTGGGGAGGAATAACAACAGGCACCAGTACAGGCTGGGGGCTGCCCTGCTGGAAAGAGCTCTGTTGAGAAAGACCTTGGAGTCCTGGTGGACAGCAAGTTCTGAATGGACAAGCAATGTGCCCTTGTGGCCAAGAGACCTAATGGCATTCTGGGGTGCATCAGGAAAAGTGTGGCCATCAGGTCTAGGGAGGTTCATCTCCCCCTCTACTCTGCCCTGGTGAGACCACACCTGGAATACTGTGTCCAGTTTTGGGCTCCGCAATTCAAGAGAGACAGGGACCTGGTGGAAAGAGTCCAGCAGAGAGCCATGAGGATGACTGGGGGACCTAAGCATTTCCCCTATGGAGAGAGACTGAGAGCCCTAGGGCTGTTAAGTCTGGAGAAGATCAATGTGTACAAATATCTGAGAGGTGAGTGTCAAGTGGATGGGGCCAATCTCTTTTCAGTGGTCCACAGCAATAGGACAAGCAGCAGTGGCTACAAACTGGAACACAGAAGGTTTCACCTCAACATGAGGAGAAACTTCTATACAGTGAGGGTGATCAACCACTGGAACAGGCTGCCCAGAGAGGTTGTGGAGTCTCCTCCTCTGGAGACATTCCAAACCTGTCTGGATGTGTTCCTCTGTGGACTACCCTAGGTGATCCTGCCTTGGCAGGGAGGTTGGACTCAATGATCTGTGGAGGTCCCTTCCAACCTCAGCATTCTGTGATTCTGTGATTATGGGAAGGCAGTCAGAGAATCCTTGTACTAATCATGCATTTTTCTTTCAGAATATCACCCCAAAATTACAGACTTTCCTTGACCCAAACAATCAACATTCTTTCTCTAGCTCTAGAGAACTACGTGAATCAGTTATTTCCAAATACTGTATTTGTTGGCATAACAATAGTTACCTCCCCTCCCAAAACACACATTATCCTCTAATATCCTTTTCTCCCCCAGGTGAAATATTCATTCTGAGGCTTCACAGCTGATCATACAAAGTTTGTTGCATGTTTGGTTCGACTCACTACTCAGAATGTAAGCAGTAATGTTCTGCTTGGAGATCCTACATAGATCAGTGGGGACTGTGTCTCCGCTGCAACCCTCATTTGGCATGAAAAACACTGACCTGCTGTGGCCCAGAAGCTTTCCTCAGCAGGAGAGGCAGCAGGTCATACTATGCTGATAGCAAAACATTCCCTTTTTAAAAAAAGAAGTGTAGCACTTCAGGAAGCCCTGCTAAATTACATCTTTGCTTTACAACATCCTCAGCTGAACGTACCACAGATCAACGCTGCCACCTCAGACTGTCCACAAGGAACTGGTGTGCTGGTGCATATACACTTGATATGGGGCTGTGGGAGGATTAAATCCTGCATATCATTGAATCAGTTCTTGAACAAATGTGTGAACTCATCCTGATGAAGAAGCTTTTGCAGCTTTTCCAGCTTTTGCAGCTGAAACACAGGAAACAAACCAAAATACATCTCTTGTAATTAAGCAGATAACTTGAATACTTGTAAGCACCAGGCTGAACTCAGTCTTCTAAAGCATACAGTCAAGACTGGTGTAAGTGTGATGCCTTGGTTAATCAAGACTCACTCATTAGGTCATACCATAAACAGCTAAGGAAGAGTAATGAAAATTGCACAAAGCAATGTGGGGCTGGATGTGGGTAAGAAGACAAAGGGACCATTAGACTCCTGTCCCCACGCAGCTGTGTGTGCTCCTGACAGAGCTGTAGGGCTGCAGGCACATGGTAGCAAATCTTCCCTGTCTGTGTCTAGCCTTCCTTCAGGCTGTGCAGATTCCAACATTAGAGGAGCAATAAATAGGTTTGGCATTTTATATGACATTTATATGGCAGTGGGAAAGCTGCAGAAGCCCACACTAGAGCAGGCTCCTGATAGGACTTATGGACTCATGGAAAGAGAAGAACTCATGCTGGAGAAGGTTTGGTGGAAGGACTTGTGGCCTCATGAGGGATCCACTCTGAAACAGTCTGTTCCTGAAGAACTACAGCCTGTGGGAAGGACCCATGTTGGAGAAGTCTGTGGAGGATTGTCTCCCAAGGGAGAGATTCTCTTTCTGGAACAGAAGAATGTGAGGAGTCTCTCCCCTGAGGAGGAAGGAGCTGCAAATACAGTATATGATGCACCCTCACTTCTCATCGTCCTGTCTCCTGGGGGGAAGAAGGTTGGAACATTTGTGAGTGAAGTTAAGTCTGGTAAGAGAGGAGTGGAAATATTTTAGGATTTAGTTTTTATATTCTCATGATTCTACTCTGATTTTGATTGGTAATAAATTAAACTAATTTCCTCCAGGTTGAGTCTGTTTTGCCCATAATCAATGAATGATTTCCCTGTCTTTATCATGACCTAGGAGCCTTTTATAGTATTTTCTCTACTCTGTCCAGCTGAGGAAGGAGCGCAATAGGCCAGCTCTGGTGAGCACCTGGCACAAAGTCAAGGTCAATCTTCCACAGATCAGCAGTTTCCACAGAGGGAAACATTGTCAACAATGAGAGATGAGCTGAAGTCCCGGATAGTGTATTCTCAACAAACGCTAGGAGACAGAAGACACAGTTCACACTGACTCTGCCTGGACCCCTGGCACATCAGCAGAGACTGCCATGCTCACAGGAATGTTGTTAGTGCTTTCAACATGTGCTGCTTGGACATAATCAGCCTTGGAGCCAAAATGAAGGTTCTGGAGTTCTTGACCTAACTGATTTCAAGTTCTGCAGCAGACAGTTTGGAAATTTCATGAAATCTTTATTTTGATTGGATTCCTTTGGGTGGTCATATGCTTTCTTATGGGAGCAGGGCTGTATTCTGGGAGTCCTCATGTTGACTGAACCACTTGGTCTGAGACATAGCATGCTCTGAGTCCTATCATGAAGCAGTTTGCAGAAATGTGCTGTCAAAGAAAGACAGGACTAGGAGCACAACCACCAGCCACAGAAACAGCTCTGCTTGTCACCAGCAAGGATCATGAGATAAAAATCCATGTTCATTAGCACCTATCTCAATCATTTTGAAGCCAATTTTTCAGGTGGTTCAGAACTTCAAAACTTTTGTTCCTGTTTGACTCATAAATATGGTGCAAAGTTCATCTTTGGGGTTTTGAAGGAGCTTCTTGCAAATGAGAAATGCTATGTTTTCAGCCACAGCAACTGCAGAGTAACACAGCCGCTGATGACTACAACATTCTTTTTCTCCACTCGTTTCATTGTCTCTAGATGCTATTTCTCATTGTACTGTTCAATTTGTAACAGGACTACCCTTCAGCTTATTTGTGTACAGGGCTAGCTACAATAGGGCCTTGTGTCATAACTGCGTTGAGGTAATGCCCAAGGCTCTCAGCAAGAAGTAATAATAAATGACATGACACAACTGTGCTGAGTCACACCTTTTTAAAGGCCAGATCTTTTTGAGGGACTCAAGAGCATAGATAAAAACAGCCACAGGCGGCAAAAGCGCCTTCTGCAAACAGCTCCTGGTAACTCATTCAAGTCAGTGATCATAAAGAACAATAGCACAGCTGTTAGATAAATGGGATGCTTACAACTGTACACAGAAAACCTAAAAACTTCAGCAACAAACCCATTAGCTTTTACTACATGAGTGGTACAGGACCTGCTGTTTCAGTAATGCTCTGCTGGGTCACATAAAACCTGTAAAGAAAACGCAGAAGAAGTCTGGCATCCATCCATTCTCCCATCTGTCTAAGGGCAGCTGGGAAACTGCCCCAATCACTATGCAGGCTCAGAGATGCTCTAATGCAACCAGTGCCAGTGTTTGAGAAGTGTTACATGACCAACATGTTCAGAAGCCAGTTTGCATTTAATACCTTATATCATCTCTTATCAACAATTAAAACAAACAAACAAACAAACAAAAACCACCAAAAAAAGCCTCTATTTTTGTTTTTTTTTTTTTTGTTGCAATCAATCCTGTTTCTAGGATCTGTGTTCCCAAAATACTGAAATCACAGATCATCAGGACCACTCCTGGATCATCTCATCAGCTTATGACCATATCCAGCACAATCAATCCTTTTTACCAGGAATTTGAAAACTATTGCCTACAATATTGCAGTGATATCACTAACCCACAGCTCCATACATGCCAGTGGAGAGCTTATTCTGAAAAATACATCATGTCCATTAAAATCACATGAGAACATGAGGCAAAGACATCATGAGACTGGAACCACTGTGTTTTCCTAAGGTTTTTTACCTTTTTGCACTAGATAATCCCTCTAATTTGTTATGACTTAAAAAAAACAACAAACCAAACAAAACAAGCAAACAAAAATCCCCACACAAAACAAAAACAAAACAAACAAACAAACAAAACCCAAACCCATCGAACCAACCAAAAAAACCCAAGAAAAACACCACACAAACTAGGAATGAAGAAATTAGGTTAAGTCCTTTCACTTTGTTAATTTCCATGATCTAATATTCCACTCATGTTCCAACACAGCTCTGTTCTTTGATGATGATGTCAGGGTTGAGGAAGTCTCTTAAAAGGTGGTTTCAGTTCAAGAGCAAGACATATTAGAGACCACTGAATTTCCCAAACAATGCCAGCAAGTGTAAGGAGAACACTTAAGAAAACCAAGTCCCTTTGGCTACAGATGATCAATAATGTTCCCAACAAAACTGAAGAGTTCAGAACATGATGTCTCACCAACTTGTACTGTAGTGTTTTAGTGTAACTACTGTGGATCTCATTTCTGTCAATATCTTGAAACAACAATCAATACTTGCCCACAGGACATTTTGTCTAACATTTCTTATGTTATCCAGCCAGTGGCAGTAAGAATTATTTAAGATCAACTAAGCACCAATATGTTGCTAATGATGAGTATCTATTGCATGGGTAAAAGGATCAAGACCCTTCAATGCTGGATACCACAGAAGAATAGATGCCCAGATACCCATCCCCGTAAGTGATGAGTAGCAGCAGATGAGGCATCAGTGGACTTCCTCCCCTTTCATCCTGCAAATAAAAAATGTTACCACAAAGACAGTAGACACTAAAAAGTAATGGGCTGTCTATCAATTGAGCTGAGGTTATATGGAGGAAAGAAGAGAGGCAAATGTTTTAATAATGTAGGGATTAGGATTTTGTGGCAGTAAGGTAAAAAAAAAAAAAGGTTGATTTTCCAGGACTGACTTCTGGTATGTGGTCCCATTGTTTTCTATTGGTCTGTATTTTATCTTTGCCAAAAATATCAAGCTGTGAGATACAAGATTTGTTTTGTGTCTGTATGTTACAGAGAAGTAAAGCAAAGCAATCCATCAATCCAGCATCTCATATTTAACCTCCTTTCTCCCTTAGACTTGTGTATGTCTACTTCTCCTGTACTTCCAAGAAACCATCAACTGTTTCATCCCCAGGAAATACAACTTACCTTAAATTGCAGAAAGAAAAGGTCTTATTGAGCATTTGGGAAATGTTCTGAACAACACTGGCCGTCTCCTGTGGCAAAATGTTTCAGCAGAGACAGACACAGTAGCGATTGAAATGACTGGCAGAGGGATACTGCAAAGTGTGTGCAGCTGTAGAATCCTGTATGGCTATGTCTCATACAGGGCTTGCTGAACACATGAACACACCGGGAAAAGCACTATGTGCTGAATTTGCCACCGTTATTGAATACAGAGCAGCAGTAAGAACAAGACATATGCAGCAAGAGGAAAACAAATGTACCATCTGCAATAATTAAGCTACCTTAGATGTTCAGTGCTCTGAGGTAACTGCTAGACATGTCTACGACTGCCTAAAGGGAGGTCTCTTCTCCCAGACAACCAGCAACAGAACAAGGGGGGACAGTGTTAAGTTGTGCCAGGGGAGGTATAGGCTGGATATTAGGAGGAAGCTCTTCATAGAGAGAGTGATTTGCCATTGGAATGGGCTGCCCAGGAAGATGGTGGAGTTGCCATCCCTGAAAGTGTTCAAGAAAAGACTGGATGAGGCACTTAGTGCCATGGTCTTGTTGACTGAATTGGGTTGGGTGATAGGTTGGACTGGATGATCTTAGAGGTCTCTTCCAACCTGGTCGATTCTATGATTCTATTCCACATGAGCAAAGAGCAGTATTATTTATCCTTGGGCCAAAAAGCAATCCAAGTTTTGGGTTTTCAGATCCTTCCTCACGGAGTTCTCAAAAGAACTTAAAAAACAAACAAACAAAAAAAAAAAAAAACCAAAACACCAAAACCCACCACACACACAAAATCTGGATGGTGAATGCTAGAAGATTCTGGACCAAACAGACCACCTCTGCTCAATAGCTGAGGACAAGGAAAGGAGTCAGGACACAGCAATATTGTTCGGATGGTGGCTGGGTTTATATACCTTTTTAAGAGGGTAATTTACTATACTATGATTGATTTCTTGGCCCCAGGTTTCCTATCCTAATGGTTTGACTCCTCCAGTAGGAGCAGCACTAGCAGGGCAAACACAGTTAAGGCTCCTAGGACGGCATTACCTTCACTAAGGTACCGCTTCCACCTGCTAGGAACAACACAAGGCACCTCCATTGCAGTGGCTGCACCGATCCCTCTCAGCAGTCACACCCTGTGAGCTGGCTGGTACTGCACAGGATACTGCAGGCACATTCGAAGGGAGCTCTGAGAAACATCCCTGCCACCCTGCCTTCTCCCTGTCTATAACGTGAAGCATGAAAAGGAGGAGTGATCTTCATAACGGTAGTTCAGGTTACATCCCATGCCACCCCCAGCCCAGGGAATCACAGCCAGAGGGCATTTTCTCACTTCCCTTTGGGAGGAGTTGCTGCCAAGTGTGTGTCTCCCCTTTCCCTCCCTTCTCACTCCCACTGACACCCTGCCAGAGGCCATGATCTGCAAACTCCATGCACCAGCTCCATGCACCTTCTTAGTCTACAAAGAAGAACTATGCCACACGTGCCCATGAAAAACTCTGCAAACTCTCTTGTCTGGGCTCCTCTGGGGTATGTGCAGCCCAAGTGCCCAGCAGAAAACAAACTCAAATGCTGCTATTGCAGCAACACTGAGGCATCACTCTCTGCAGCATGATCTGAGTCACACAAATTTTATCTGTGTGATTTCCTCCATCTTACCATCTGATCTCCACCCCACATTCAAACTGAACCATAAAGGCAACAGGTGAGGGAATGAAAATTGGTTTAGTTCTCCTTTTGCAATCCTCCTTTCCATCTCCCAATCTCCTCCCTCGCCTGAATCAATCCACAGAAGTAAAATCACAAGTTAAAGAGCAAAAATTAGGAAATATGGGAAAAGCCTGTCATAAAATGAGGTTGCTCATACCATCATGAGGAAGCAGAGTGATTATGCACACGTTACACAGAAAGACAGAAACAATAGAATTACTCACACAATCTCAAACTCTAATGAGGTGCACCACTTACACTCCCACAGCAACCTGGATAAAGGAGAGTAAAATCTGCTTAATTAGCCTAGTACAGACTTTGTGAGAGAGTCACAGTTTATATGCTCTATCTCCTCATGGGCCTGCTGTGGACTGCAGTCCAGGGTTTCCATATGTGCTTACCAACCCAGTGGAGAGAAAGAGAAGGCATAGACATGATTCTTCTTCTATGTTCAGCTGCCCTGTAATCCTTAATGTAATTGATTCAGGGAAAGAAGGCTGGCACAAAATCTAAGGAGGAAACTCATCAGTAGTTATACTACAACTTTGAAGGACATACCTTGTATTTTGTTTTAAGCCATTGGGGATACACTAGAAAACCATTCAGATAGGGAATCAGAACAGATCTTAAATGCACTTCTTTAGCTGACCTCAAAAAGAGCAAGCACTGGATCATCTTTTTCATGTTCATGACTGTGAACATGAAAATCTGTAATTAGCTATCTGTAAATAGCACCAATGAGAGGAAACACATTGTCTGAAGTCTGTAAATCTTTGTAAGACCTGTTACGTACTACTTGCAACATTTCCCTCCTGGATGGACTCTTGTGAGTGAAGTTTAGAAAACAACTGGGAATCTCCTGAAAACAATTAAACTCATTCTATGATGTAGGTTTCAGCCATGTGAACCCTCCTTTCATCACCTGTAGGTGCTCACAGCAGCTTGAGATGGATCCATCACTATTTTCTGGCTTGTGAAGTATCACAACTTCTTTTACACACCTGTTTGGGCCTTCAAATAACCACAGCACTTAAGTATATACTCAAACTGTCTCGTTCCTAACAGGAAATTAGGCAAGGTGTTTAAAAGCTTTCCAGCACAGCTTCTCCTACCTGAGAAGCACCTCATGGGAAAGTCCACGGCTTCTAAATCTGTAATCTTTGATTTTGTATAAGATTGAAACACTTCAAAATTAATGGTTCACTTTAGACTTATAGAAATGCTTCACTGCAGCTACATATTCTTTTGACTTTTCTAACACTAAAAACAACAAAAAAAGATAAATCTAAAATGTAAGCATTAAGCAAGCATCATACATCTCAGTTGGGCTGAAATAATGATGTTGGTGAAAACACTGTTTTGTCAAATGTATCAATTTGTGCTGAATCAGCACTTTCTAAGTGCATGTGCTTTACATCTATTCCTTTTCAGCAGAAAAGCTTTCCCAATCCTTTTGATACAACCAGTAGAACTTCTCTATAGCATTTCTAATTAAAATTTGCTTTGCTTACATTGAAAAAAATAATCATGTAGCTTAATTTTTCTCCTCCCTGCCATTAGAACACCATTATCTTCATAAGAAAACTATTTTTTATCTGCTTGGAGCTCTTCAGTGTGAGTAATCTTAAGAAAAATTATGCAGAAGACTCTTCAGTTTGTGTTTCTCTTCCTTAGGGTGGCTGAGATCTCCAAATGCATGACTGGAATATGGACATCAACCCATACTTTTTTGCAACAAGGCATTGGTGTTTCTGGTTATTGTAATGCCTGATGTTACAATACACCCTCTTTTAGGAAAAGCAGTGTTTAATTGACCAAAGAAGAAAAACAAATGCTTCCCCAAGGCAAAAATTCCATGAACTGTTTGGATGTTTTCTATGAAGTTAACAAGCACTTCTGCCAGTATTTGGAAGACTTAGACACTGGTTTTGAATAGACTGAAGTAAAGAAGACACAGCTTAAATAGGATTTTACAGTTTCAACAAACTCAGGGACATTCTAGGCTAAAATGTTTTGGTTTATAACATTACTCATAAATAAATTATGTTTTTAAGATGGGCTTTATATTTAAATGAAAACAAATCTAGAGTTATTTCAATACAGCTAAAATAGCAGGAGAGGAATACGGTTATCTTCTAAACATACAGAGAATTCTGAGAGGTCATGCCCTTGAAACATTCTTTATAATATATTTACACTTAATGTGACCCTGCAATTAGACTACATGTGGAAACACTAAGTGCAGCTTCATGGACTTTTGGGGGCTCAGTGCAGCTGCCGAGATGTAATCCATAGATGATCCAAATCCAGGAAAGGAACATTATTCAATTTGGTAATACCAACACCATATCCTCACTTCATGCTGACATAGTGTAGGTTAACATAAGGGAGGAGGATAAATTCTTGTTCTTCCCAAACCAAATTAAAACATTAAACCAACTTTTTCACTGTCAAAAAATGAATTTTGTAATAATAATAATAAATTTAAAAAGACAAAAAAACCAACAAAACCAAACCAAGCCACAAAGAAAAAAAGCCACCCAAAACTCAGTGAAGCAAAAAAAAACCCCAGAAAAACCCAACACAACACAACCAGACCCTACAAAAATCAAGAATAAAAACCTCTTGAACTTCCCATGTTTTGGAGACATCAAAACCGCTGGCAAGATGTAACTCAGATTCTAAAGCCATTGAAATCTTGAGGATGTCTGAGCACTATCCTTAGGATCAATGAATCAAAGACATACCACTGTCTCACAGGCAAGTTCCCTGTTGTTTTTCCTCTTGCTGTTCCCCCTAAGGGGGAACATTCCAGGAAGGATGTTTTTCTTTATGTAGAAACATGATACAATGGGCCTAGAAGGAAGAGATACCTGACTGGGACAGGTTTTGGTTACCCAAGAGCTGATGTCTTCCCATCATAACAGAGATGATTTAGAAGTGCTGTGATTATCAGAGAATTAAATGCTTGATACACCCAGTCAAAATATGAGGCATATGCATGTAATTTTAATTTGATGAAAGCCAGAGAATGTCATTCCTAACTCAGGAGTTCACTATGAGAATTCAGATCATATTCAGACCATATTCAGGAAATGACTATGGAACAGTATTCTGTATAGACCAATCTGTACTGTACCAGGCAGAGTTAATGCTAATGTCTTACTCTGAATTCTGATTTGCCTGGCATGTTTTAATTATTTCAGTTTATCTATTACATTTAAGGTCTGAGAGTTTAAAATGCCAAGTTCTGCCAACAAGTAGTCATGTCACGAAGTTTAGTAACATAAACTCCTAGATACTTTGGACATCTGCAAAGCAGCCAGCTATTGTTAGGCTTCTAAGAACATGGGAACTGCTGCAACTCAGACCTGTTTTGAACAGCCCCTAGGTGACCATCTCCAGTTCAACCAAAGCACTAGCTTTTCAACCCTTTCCTGTTGCCACCAAGTCCTATTTGCCTAAATTGTAGACTGAGAAAAGAACTTTATCACAGAATCACTGAAACATTCAGGTAGGAAAAGACCCTCAGGATTGCTAAGTTCAACTGATAACTCTACTCTACAAGGTTCACCCTAAACCATATCCCCAAGCACCACATCCAAATGACTTTTAAGCACATCCAGGGTTGGTGACTCAATCACCGCCCTGGGCAGCCCATTCCAATGCCTGATCACTCTTGCTGGGATTTTTTTTCCTTAATGTTCAACCTAAACCTAGCCAATTAGAGCTTGAGGCCATTCTCTCTTGTTCTATCACTAATTACCTGTGAGAAGAGACCAGCACCAACTTCTCCACAACATCCTTTCTGGTGCCTGTAGATGGCAATGAGGTCTTGGTCTGTGCTGTAGTTTAAGGAGTATCTGTTATACCATAGAGAGAATTCCTCCAAGGGTGGTAGAGAATCTTGAGGAGGAGGCATTGGATATCACAGAATCACAGAATGTCAGGAGCTGGAAAGGACCTTGAAAGCTCATCCAGTCCAAGCCCCCTGCCAGAGCAGGATCACCTATACCAGGTCACACAGGAATGTGTGCAGGTGGGTTTTGAATATCTCCAGAGAGGGAGACTCCACAATCTCCCTGGGCAGCCTCTCCCTGTGTTCTGTCACCCTTACAGTGAAGAAATTCCTCCTTACATTTACATGAAACTATCTATGCCTCCTCTTATCATATGTTATTCCATTCCTGTTCCTATATTATCCCTATACCAGGAGTTGATCTGCTGGTCAGCTCCCGCTTGGCTTGGCTCTTAGCTGCTTCTTTTGCTTTCGGCTGTGTGGGGGTAAGGGAAATCAATTACTGCTGTGTAGCAAGGCCTACCTGCAAGCCTTGATCTGATTCTGTCTTTTGTCTATGCTGTGGATAGAAAATACCCCCGAATAAATGTACCAGACTAGCTCAGCTAAGGAAGCTATATATTTACAGCAACCTAAAATTTACAAGCACATAATCAGTGCATATGCATAGAAATATACTTACAAATATTTAAAAGTATTTACACATTAAAAATAGCACAAAGGTCCTCACAGGGATCCCCTTGAATTGTTCCTCAACTCCCCTGGATGAAGCCCAGAAGGGGCTAAGAGCTACCTTTTACTCCTCCCCCCAGTGAGAAAACCAAGAAGACTGCAGCTGTTATTGCTCAACCAAGGGTAGTGCAGAGTAGTTAAGGAGCAGGCAATGCAGGAGGCAGAAAGGCAGAGAAAAGGGGAGAGGCAGTTTATATGGCAGATTATATACTAGTCCAGCAAATGAATTAAATGACACAGGTTTATCTTATTGTTCTTCTGCATCCAATACAATTGGTTATATAACTTGTTGAATGAATCTAGAGTGTTAACCTTATAACTGCCACAGTATGTGTGTGTGTGCATATATATATATATATATATATATACATATATATATATACTGTTTCCTTCTGTAAATATTATTTCTATTTAACTTCCAATTCTGTGTGAATGTTTTCATTTACTCCTTTGGAGGTAAAAATATTCTGTCTTTTTTCCAGAGCTCTTCCAGCTCAAACCAGGACAGTCTGGAGAAAAAAAATATATATCTGCTAAGACAGCTAAATCTTCATTGTGCAGAAGCTAATGAGCATATTTCCTTAGAAGATGATCACTTTAATGAGCATTCCTTTAAACTGCCTGAGTTTAAACCTACAGACCTGAAAACTACATTATCTTCCCTGACTGCACTGTGAACTTCTCAAATGCTCCTGAGTAACTTACATTTCTCAACACTGCTCGTTTTTGCCAGAGTTAGAAAATCTAGTGTTCTCATCTGGGGTTTGGCTTCAAAAAAACCCAACCAAATCTGTGGTCAAGTTTTGCCTTCAACCTTATGGATACACAATTGAGTCTACTCTTCTACATGGATTCACCTTGGAGGAGCAAATTAGAAAAAAAATTTGAAAGCTTAACTACATTAAAACCAAGAAAATATTCCTGCACAGGCTTTAAGCAGTGGACTCACAATAAACATCCTGAAGGTAGGGAGGAAAAAAATCAACCCTGAATAATCACAGTTTTCAGCTATTGGTCACTAACTAGAGATTAACATCTCTATCAAAATGGCACTTGAAAGATTGGTATATTTGGGGAAAAAAATCCATTTAATTTTTATTAAGGCTAAAGAAAGGATTGTGTTATTTACTATTGTAGCTGTTTGAAAGTGAAAAGTGTTTTTTAAGTAATCACAAAATCCCTAGAGCATTACAAATTTTAGTTCAAAGGACTGTGTATAAGAAAATTCAAAGCTAAGAGTATTTTGCTTATAATTTTCCTGTTTTAAAAGCATCAGTCAATCCAAATGAACCAACTTAATCCTATGCAATTTGCATGACCAGTTATATAACCCAGGCTGGCATAGGTATGAAAACAAACTGAGAATAGAAAGCAATAGATAACAATCTGAAGCAAATGCAATTAATTGTTGGTAAAATAACTCTGACAGCAACAAGAACCTCTACTGCTCTCTTGTTCTAGGGTTTTATTAGTGATGGATTTGTTCTGTATAGTTTGGAGTGTTGTCAAGGTCATCATGCTTGGCTTCAGAGCTTTATGACATGAAAACAAGAAACCTTTGCAAAATCTGCAACCTAATCCAACCTGCAGTTCAGATCACCTCTTCCAGAGGCTACTTGCTGTTTGAATCTACAGATTAAGTTTTCAGATGGGATTTATATACTATTAGAAAACAAGTGAGTGAAGAAATGTTCTTTTAACTAGCTGCATGGTGTTTTCCAACAGTTTGCAGGCTTTTAAGGGCAAATCCACTCCATTGATGCAGCAACTCTACTTTAAAGCATTTTCAAAGTATAAAAGAGAGCCTTACTGTGTCATGGGCAGGATGTTGAAAATGACATTTTAGTGGTGATAGTGCTATATATATCCCACCATATCTATTTAGCAGTTATACTTAGGTAGCAATAAATATGAAGGATGGATGATTATTGATTATGGGATGAAGTCCAGACTGGTGTCTGAACAGTTAGTAATCTGAACTGTGTAGATTTCTGGATCCTCATCTGCAGTACAGAGGACAAGGTATGATTTTAATGGAAGGAGTTATTATGAATAACACTTCTTCTGCTTTATCTCAGGCTGAATAAGCACAGCTGCCACAGCAAACTAGTATTATATCCCAACTGACAATGCTGCCATAATTGTGACTAGGTAAATATTGAGTTACTTGAAGTATCTATCAAAGAACTCTTAGTTCATGCAGTTCCAACTTATCTGACATTGACAATAAAATTTGACACAAATGTTGCACTTCTGCATTTCCACTAACACCACAAGAGATATTTGAGAGAAAAACAGATACCTCTTCAGATATATAGAAACCTGATTGTGTCTCTTAAATATTATAAGATTGTTTTCACACGATTTAAGATATATTTTGGTCAGAGTAGCCTAAAAAAAACTAAGAAAAAGAAGTTGTGATATCATTACAGCCCCCTGAAATGTCTGGAGAAATCTCTGTTCGTGTTTCCCTTTTTCATCTGAGCACTGAGTATTTAGATGAGTTTTCAAAGGATCAACAAAGGACTTAATTAATAATACAGACAGGCTTATGGAGAAAGTTACAGGCATTTAACTAACACATTGTGAATAAGCACACAGAAGGTGAAAGTTTAAATGCAGTCTTTATGTAACAGCGCCGCTGGCTGAAGACTGGATACTCAACCAAAGTATTTTACTTGCCAAGGGCCAAAATAATGTCTAAAGGTACGTTTCAATCTCATCCAACAGCAACACACAAATAAATGATGTGTCACTGAGTCACATAAAGTGAAGCTGAATACCATAACTGGTTACATGTTCCGTCTCCAACTCATGCTCTAATTGTGTAATCAATACTAAGAAGTGTAAATAATCTTGAGGTTGTAAACTCAAAGACAACACCAATAGAGGGTTCTGCAGTGCCAGAACTGCTTTTTTTTTTGGTAATAGTTTTGTCTTGCCTCGAGTGCATCAGTCCATAGAGCAACATATCTACAGAGAAAATCCACAGGATTTACCCAAAAAACTATATCCCTTTCCTACTCCTTTGGATTCAGTCTGGTTTTTCTGTCTTTAGTTGCTTTACAGCAGATGAACTTGCTCAAGGGAAAAAACTCCAAACCTCACAAAGGTACCTCAATCCAGAAAAAAATCAGACAGAGCAGAGCTCTCTGGGCTTTTCCAGAACAGTGTTCTTGCCCTTCCCTATGCTAAAATTGTTTCCAAACATGAAGCATTAAAATGGCTTGTATGTAAATAAATGTTGCAAGGCACAGACGTGGAGTCTGTATAAACTGAAATAGGTGAGAAGAAGGTGAAGGAAAAGGCCAAAATGCCAGTCCCAGCAGCCCCTCAAGCCTGTGTTCTGCAACCTGTGCAAGGAGTGCGGCTTCAGCCCCCACACAGCCTTCACACCAGCCCAGATCGGAGTGAGTGGCTCTTTTGTCACTTACAACATGAGTCAGACTGCTGCTGAAGGAAATAATTTTGTTTACAGCAATGGGAATTGCCAGAGCAATTAAAATAATTTGTTATTTCATAATACAAGCTATACGAAGAATGTCTGTTCACTGCATTTCAGTTTCAGGTACTTAAAAGCAAGCAAACAATCAATCAGGAAAAGTAGGTTCTGATTTCACAGAGGATTGTTAGCAAAAAGTAATCTTTAATATTCTCAAAGTAGCACCTTAGGTGCTGCTGTGCCTGGCAGGCACACAACTCACATTGTTGTTTCTGAGTAGCACTCCCTTTCCTAGCTAGCTGGAGGCAGTGAGTGTCCTATGCTTTCTACCTGGGTCTTTACCACTTGCTGTGAAGCCCTGTGGTATGATGCATATATGGAAGACAAAAGAGAAGGTGAAACATGAACCTATCACCCACTTCTCCTTACCAAAGGTGTTATTGGCAGGATACTCTCAGTCTTCTAGTGGAACACACACGGACATGCTGCAGGTGCCCAGGTCTGGCCTGACTCTAGTCAGGTGCATCCATGGTCTTCACTAGTAAACACAAGATTTGTAATAATGATGTCTCAGATAAGGACTGACTGGCCCTGAAAGAGGAAGTTCGTTTTGGTTTGTTTCATGTTTTCAAATTTTCTAAACATGTGCCTGCATGGCACAGCTAAAGCCCAAATGTATTCCACCTCCTGATAGAATTGTGGAATGGTTTGGGTTGGAAGGGATCATTAAGGTCATCTAGTCCAACCTCCTTGCAGTGAAGTGTACCTGTGAAGTCCAGAAATTGATAGCACCTGTCAGGGTGCTATCAATATTGAGATACTGATGTGATCCATCACATTTAATATTTCTCAAGACCCAAATGTTTACATGGAACTTTCCAGACAATTTCTTTGGAAGGAAAAATAATCTCTCTATTTCTTGCACACACATACATAAATGTACAGTCCCATAGAGCAATTTTGAAGTGCCATGTTAAATAATGTATGAGCTGCTCAGGGACATTTTGCAGCAGGAAAAAGTAAAATCTACAGTGTTATATATTTCACTTGAGTTATTTGTTCAGTCCTATTGTTTGTTACCTGTTTAGACAAGTAAAGTAATCTCCTCAAAGACCCTTCAAAGTGTCTAGGGTTAAATAAGGAACAGTATGATGGGATGGAGTGGTTGATTCTATGATGATGATACCTTCACCCTTGCTGATTACTAAACTGAACAGAGCTTTTTCACCTGCAGTTCTGAGTAAACATTGTGTTGTCATCACTTTAAAGTAACAGACAATGGTTGGTAAAAGTGCTGATAACTAACATTTATCAGTTGCAGAGGGTCATGGTGGATTCTCCATCACTGGAACTATTTAATAAAAAAAATAGACACTTTTTTCCCCCTGTTCTTTTCTTCCTATTTTCTTCCCAAAGATTTATTGTAATTCGATTTATTGTAATTCAAAAACTAATTGTAACACAAGTATCAGTTCAGAGTCTTGAGACCTAAGCTACTTCAGTAAACCTAAACACAATGTCTTTTTGCTATGGTGATTTATATCATCAAGATTTCATGGGGCAAAACTCTAGTGTGGCACAATGTCAAAAGCAAAATGTAGTCAGTGCCTGAAGAGTTTTTCAGTGTAAGGCTGAAATAAGAAGCACAGAGTGATACAGGAGAATAAGGCAAACTCAAGTACATGATACCAGGTCATAATTCTGAATCTGTAAATGCTTTTAAAACACTGTGATCATCTGAAGGCTCAGGAAATTCCAAATATTCTGCCAATGCAATACATAAATATCAACTTCTCTAATGTTACATGCAGGAAGCTAAGTCCCTTAAATCCCATGAAGGCTTTCTTTCAGTTTAGACTAGCTTTATTAACCACACATTTCAGACATTGGCAGCAGAACTGCTCCTCTTTTCCTTTGAGCCAATGCAGCCTGACACCACACTTGTGTTGGATCTCAAAGTCCAGGTAGGGCCAGACAAGACTTGCAAGAAATATCCATGGCCTTCAGAAAATTGTGTACATAAAAGCCAGTGGTGGCATTGCACTGACTAGAGCAGGGAAAGGTCTCTTCAAGATACAGTACTGAAGACCTGTTTCTTTGGTTTTCTTAAGGAATCCATATCATTCTTCATCTCTTTCCAAAAACATTTAGTTGAGGTGGAACATTGCTAATAACTGCCATACCTGCATTTCTTATGTTTTGATAGCTTAATTACAAAAAACCTTACAAAGAGAATGTTCCTTTGCATCTGCAGAACATAGCTGATATCTATCCTAAAGAAGATGAAATTGCATTGGATGTTAGCTTATGTTCTCAGATCTAAACTGTGTAGCAGGGTTTCAATTTAACTACTAAAATATTAGATGCAACTGGTATTTTTAAAATAAAATAGTCTAATCGAAACTTATCCTCTGGTATTATATTTTATTTATAAATCATTATGCAACTATGAATCTCTGAAACTGGTTTTAATTGATAAATATTGCATAAGGTCTGTATTAGATCTCTTGTTCAGAGATGATCTGCATCTTAAAATTGACTATAACTCTATAATGCAGGCTTATTTATAATAAATATTTAACCAGACATATATTTTTAGGAACTAAATATCATTAGTGGCAATGGAAAGGACACAGCTTGTGAAATGTATTTGGAAATCTCTTTTCCATATGGCAAGAACATCACAGAGAGGAAAGATGGCAATGATACCCAGCCTGAATTCCCAGAATTTTAGGAAGAGGTTAATAGTGTTTTAGAGACCAGCAGGGGTGATGTTGCACCTGTTACCCTGCAACTGGGGCAAATCCAGGAATTGTATTTACCCAGACCTAGCATTCAGCTCTCCACCTGTTAAAAGACAACAGGAAGAGTTTACCTATTTAACAGTGTGGATGTGTGTAGAGAGATGTGAAGTTGTTAAAAGGCTCACCTATAGCTTGTCTTCCAGGCTTGGAAAGCATTTGAGGTTCATTTAATTAATCTCTTTATTTCCCATTGCAGAGCTGACTGTGTTTCTAAGTGCTATTGGAGCCCTATGCCCTCTCATAGCTCTCTGAGTAAAAAGTCTCTTCTTAATAATCATAATTTTAAAAGGCACTTAACAAATTGCAAAGGAAATATTCCATCATGAGAAATATAATTCTACATGTACATTACACATAAAAACCCCAGAAATCTGATCTCAGCTCTGGTCACTTAATAACACTATTTTCATACATAGCACTAATTACTTTATATACTTGCTGGATGGATGCCTACAGCCAAAGAAAAGATTTAAATTGGAAGTGGGAGGAAAGAACAATAGAAAGAAAAAGAAACACTGTTTATTCTTTCTCAAACATTAGCTGCTTTCCTTCATTTCTTCTTCCCTTTTTCTTTCTCTCATTTTGTATTTAGATTTTCCTCCCTATGGTTACCAATCTAATTCACTATTTTAGTAACTTCTATCTCTACAGTATGGAATTTTCTTTCAACTGACATCCACCAACTGCAACAAGAAAAAAATATGTTTCTTTTGCTTCCAGGATCTTCAACCAGATCACTTGCTCAGGGGTACACTGGATTCTTTCTCAGATGAAACCTTGAAACTGAACCTGTATACCCTACTAAATGTTAGAGATTCAATGGAGAAACCAGTTGATACAAATCTATGGCTTCTGTCTATGGCACAACTTGAGACTGTGTTCCCTTGTTCTCTTGCTGGTGCCTCACATCACACCTGAGTGAACAGAGTCTTCTATCAGAACTTCTTACTCTCTGGTCATAACGAATCTCTATTCCTCAGGCCTCCACAGACAGCACAGGATTTGTATTCAGTACAAGATAGGACAGTCTTGAAAAGTCGTGGAAGGTAGAAATTGCCTTTGAGGCATTCTAAGTACATCAGAATCTCAAAAAAACCCCAAACCCCACTGCAAGGAGACAGGCAGAGGACAGAAAAACAAGTTGTGCAGGGGGAGGTCTGGGCTGGATGTTGGGAGGAAGTTGTTGGCGGAGAGAGTGATTGGCATTGGAGTGGGCTGCCCAGGGAGGTGGTGGAGTTGCTGTGGCTGGAGGTGTTGAAGAGGGGCCTGGATGAGGCACTCAGTGCCATGGCCTGGTTGATTGCACAGGGCTGTGTGCTAGGTTGGACTGGATGATCTTGGAGGTCTCTTCCAACCTGGTTGATTCTGTGATTCTGTCAGGTGAGATGGTCAGAAATAGTCCTTTAAGCATTACAACTATATGCCTAGTGTTCAATTCCAGTATCACAAGGGGGAAAGTACTTAATTTGGAAATTCTTCAATTAATTGTCTCTCTTGCACTCTCTCTCTCTCTCAAAGAATGCCTCTTCAGAAAGAAATGTGATATGGCCACAGTGTACAAATGTTTAGTGTTCACTAGGTGCAAATTCCTATTCTTCTACTTACTAGAACAATTAGGAGCTGTCAAAGCTTGATCCATTTACCAGAATATCCAAGTCAGAGGAATTTAAAAAAAAAAAAGAGAGAGAGAAAGAGTTATTAGAGAATATTTGTGAAAACATCTCCTGTTAGGTAAAAATAGCTCAGATCAATAGTGAATTCTTCCTTTTTCCTGTCCTCTCGCAAGAAAACTCATTGAGTTCTGAGGTCATGTGCAAATAGTTGTGGGCTGAACCTCAGACTCTCATAAATGAGTTCCACAATTTGTGTGGAAATGTCATTTCTGAGATATTTCAAACTCCTGGGAGCACTCTGAAAAGTCCTGGAATTAAAACTGTTTTCATAGCCTGCCATTAGAATTAACTACATTTTTTTTAATGTCAGAGATGCAGTGCCAAATACAGTTTAATTTTTCTCCAGGTTGCTATGACTGCCTACACCTCCATCACCAACAACATAATACCTTTTCAGTGTTTTAGGTTCTTTACACAATAGCTCTTCATGCTCTCAAAGAGTCCAGCATGATCAGTGTCCTACACACAAGTTATGTGAGTGATGAGGCAAGTGGCTTACACTAGAGTTAATCATCTAGAAAAATACCTAGGCTGTAGCATATAGATTAGAGCAACCAACTGCTATTACTACATCATTCTAACACACTAATTCAGAAAACAGATGAAATTAAGCTTTAATCAGGATAAGAAGAAGCTCCTCTGTGACTAGAAATTATCTCAGAGCACAGAAGTTTATGGGTTGACAACCTGAAAAGTACAGTATGGAAACAAAACCTGCCTCGTCCTGCTCCTCTTCATTAGCCATTTGCATTTTAGTATTTGATCTCTTCAGGAACAGGTAAAATTTGAAGTGGCACTACCATGGACAGAAGGACATAAGGCAAGTGTCTGAATTCTAGTCACACACCTCCACATGGCAAGGAATTACACAACAGCCATTTTCACTATTGCAAGCTGCTTTTCCTGCAGATGTAACTGGTGCTGGGGCGCACAGACATCCATCTCCACAAAAGTGCTTGCACTGGCTTTCTTCCAAAGAGCACTCATTCAGAGAGCAGCCCATATACCTGGGCACAATAATCTTTCAGGCAGCCCAAGCCCATAGTTTATTCCACTTTGGACTGCAAAGTACAAAAACCACAGTCAGCATTCCTAGCAGCAGCTCAGCACTGGGTCTCACATTCACCTTCCTGCAGGATGGAGTGCTAATTATCCATATGGAATAATAGCTTTCATATGAAGTAATACATTGACTCTCCTCCAAAATCTAGTTTGGAATTTAAAAGATTATGAATGGTGCCAAGAAAACTACTCCAGGGCAAAACAATCTTGAATCTTCAAGTTTAGACAAGAGCCTTACTATAAACAAACAAAAATGTGATATTGTTTAAATTGGTCTTTGAAATTGTCAGTGGGAGATCTTTTTCTTTTTTCTTTTCCTTACTGAAACCTTCTAAACAGGAGGGGAACTTTTACCTTCACATTGCCAAGTTAACTTCCAAATATTACCCAGGGAGCATTTCATAAAACATGTTGTGATATATACTTTCTGTTGAACAGGTACTGAAACAATCACTGCAAGTTCTTTCCTGTAATTACCACTTATGGATGTCCTTGAGACCAAAGAGATTTGGCTTCAAGAAACTTAGAACGACATTCTGTTTTTCTCAAAGCATTCCTTGGGCCACAAAAGCCAAGTTCTTACTTTGTGAGGACAAATAGTTTTAATATAGAGTACATTCTTCCCTTGCGCTCTCTCTTCATAGCAGTTTGTTCATACTAACAGCTCGAGGAAGCTCTTTTTGCACAAGTCTGCCCTGCAGAAAACTCCTGATGCCCCCAGCTCAGATTCTCAGGCACACAATACTACAGCCACCAAAACAAACTGTAGTATCTATATATATTAATAAACATAAGGTATAGAGGTTTCTGAATTTCCCTGTTGTGTATAGCTAACAATCAGACTGAGAAAGGAAGGAACAAAATAACCACTCGTGTAAGACCTCCCCAGTCCAATCCTTGCCAGGTGATTTTGGTGGTGAAATGAGTTCACTCCTGCACCTAGTAAAGCAGATACTCCACTGTCTTAGTCCTGCAAAGATTTATACATTTCACTGTAAATGGGGATGCTGCCACACTGACATCAAGACTGCTCATGCTTCAAGTATGCACCTACAATTTGTAGGGTAGAGTGGTGTGAATAATGAGATTTCAAAAGATATTCAATGCATGTAGCCCTCACTGACTCCAACATCTCTGTCACTTAGTGTCCCTAGTCATCAGGATACTTGTCCAGGTGCAAGTGTGAAAATTTTGACGTCTGGGCTCAAAAAGGTAGTTAAAAGTTAAAGCTGGGATTTCGCATGAAAACTACACCTCAATATACGTTGACCTGGGCAGGCATCATTCCGCACTGTGGAAGCTAACATGTCCTCTTGACCTATCTCTCTGTTTAACACCAATTAGAAATTAGTGATGAGGAATTATCTCCCTCATCATAATCTCACTTGAGAGCTGCCTCCTGCTGTAGTGAACTCAGAGTTTAGTAACAGCAACTGGCTGCTGGCTTTCCCAAAGAAGAAAATTAGACATTCTCTAAATTGTTCCCTGCAGTCAGATGCACCACATCATTGGAGGTGTAGCAGCTTAACATGAAGCATTTACTTCTATACATCTACATTTACCACTGATGTGATACTCTCAGAGATAATGATATTCTTCCCTTATCTCTCTTGGTTAACACTATAGAGAAAGGCAGTAATTTCTGCTTGTATCTATCATGATTCTCCTTGAATATGATCACATATCTCTGTGTGTGCACACAAATGGCTATAAACTACATAGCCATCAGTAAACTGATGCATTGATTTAGGCTCTCAGATGGTATGAAACATTACTTTAATGGGCACAGAGAAACTACAGTCTTGCAGAAAAGGTGTGAACAGTTTTTTCTGTTTCTAAAAAATTAATAATAGTAATAATAGCCAAAAGTTGTCTGTCAACAATGGGACAAAGATTTCCAAATAAAGGGAGCTCAGATGCAGAAGCACTTGGGTTAGCTGGTGCCTGTTCCTGTACGTATGTTCCCAGGGAAGAGACAAAGCCTGATTCCCATCACCAGATACAGAAAAATGTCAGAAGGATGTCAGAAGATGACCAAACCTCACCAGGTATCCCTAGCATTTAGAGCATGTGGCTAATTCTGATGTTAGATACCATAGCAGGAGAAACACATCAGTAGTTCAGAAAAACAGGAAGCTACAATCTGGTGACTGGAATGGAACTCTTCCACATTACATTTTCCTTTCCTAAGAATATTAGCAAGTCATCTACTTCGTTGCTTTTCTTAAACCATGAGTTTTTCTAAGGCAAAAAAATCTTTCTGTTCATGTCTGTTTGTGTCAGTAACAAGTTCTCAGGGAAACAGCACCTGGATGTTGCATGTAACTAATGACCTGGATGAGGGGCCTGAGTGTACACTCAGCAAGTTTGCTGATGGTACAAAACTGGGAGGGATGGCTGACATCCCATCAGGCTGTGTAGCCATTCAATGAGATTTGGACAGGCTGGAGACAGGAAGCAAAAATTATAAACTGGAACACAGAAGGTTTCATCTCAACATGAGGAGAAACATCTTTACAGTGAGGGTGACAGAGCACTGGAACAGGCTGCACAAAGAGGTTGTGAAGTCTCCTTCTCTGAAGGCTTTTCAAAACCTGTCTGGATGCATTCCTGTGTGGACTACCCTAGAGGATCCTGCATCTGGCAGGGAGGTTGAACTTGATGATCACTGGAGGCCCCTTCCAACCTCTGACATTCTGTGATTCTGTGATGCTGCATGAAAGCTGAATTTGTCTGTCTTTTCTCAATATTCTATTTGAGGTCAACACCAGTGTATCAGTTTCATGTTCTAATAAATATCACAGTGCTATATCATCTCAATGTATTTATAAATCAGCTTATGGGGAAAAAAAATTAGACTAGATATACAATTCTCATCTTTCTATGCCCCAAATTCCTCTACTTCTCTGTGACTGCAACTGCAATTTTTTTGCTTCATGAATGCCCAACCTTTCTCAATTCTTCACAACTAGTCATGTGTACAGGTCACCATAGAACATATACAAGAAGGATGCAGACAGACTGGAAAGGGTCCAGTGAAGAGCCAAAAGAATGATCAGAGGACTGGCAGGCCTGCCATATGAAGGAAGGTTGAGAGAACTGTGTTTGTTCAGCCTTGAGAAGAGAAGGCTTAAGGGAGACCTCATAACCATGTACCAGTACATAAAGTACAGCTATGATAATGAGGAAGACTCTCTTTTAACAAAGAGTCACATGGTAAAGACAAGAGGTAATGAGGACAAGTTGCTGCTGGGGAGACTCAGACTGGAGGCCAGAAAACTTTTTTTTCATCATTCAAACTATTAGACACTGGAATAATCTCCCAAGGGAGGTGGTGGGTTCCCCTATATCTGATAGTTTCAAGGCCCAGCTTGGCAGGGTGCTGAGCCATCTCAGTTAAACTACATTCTTACCCTAAAAGGTTGGACTAGATGATCATTGAAGTCACTTCCAACCTGGTATTCTATGAACCTATGAATATATGAGCTTTCTTTACTTATTCACCTTTTTCTGAACCTTAGACCTACTTTCTGGACTGATACTCAAGTTTTGTGCTCTTTTATTATTATTTACATTAGACTGGCACCTACATTCCAGACACTGTCAGAGTCAAAGAGATGATGGACCTATTTTTTCAATAAGAAGTAAATTTAACCACTGTTCTTAATTATTAGGACATCCTGAATTGAACACTCTGAACAACCAGATTTTCCCCTTCCCTTCATCTTTAAATAATTTGGATACAAATAAACCCAGAAGGATCTTCAAAATACACAAATCAAGACTGTCTCCACAGTTAGCATTTTTAGATTTTTGCCTTGTTATCAGCAGCAGAGGCTCTGATAACAGGACAGAAGCTCTGTTAATAACAGGACATCTACACCAAAGGTGTTGTTTATCTTGAAATCAGACTGAGAAAGGAAAGAACAAAATAACTTCTAATTTAAGACAGCCCCAGTACAGTCCTTTCTATGTCATTCTGGAAATGACATGAGTCCACTCTTGCATCCAGTAAGGCAGATGCTCCACTCAGGCTGTTCAAATTCTCTGCTCTAAAAAGTGTTGAAGGGGGACAACTGTTTTGATGGAAAATATCAACAAAGTTTATATGCTGACTGTTGCCTTGGAGTTTAAACCTGTTTACTGGGGAGCTTCAACATACTTTCCAGTGGAAAAAAAATCCCAAACAAATAGGACCTTTCATCATTATTTCACTTTTGAAGAACAACCAACATGACACATTTTGATGGGACATGTCCTGTCTTGACCATAGCCATGAAATATTTTTTTCAGAATTTGTTCTTTCAGAAGAAAAAAAAGGCACATTTTTTTCTTTTCTTGCTATGTCATTTTACTTCTTGCCATATATTTTCAATTTTGGCTGTTTACAAATGTTTTGCAAACCAAATGAAAATTTCAAACACAATGATTGAAATAAAAAAAGAGAGACCAAAGATCCTTTTTTTCCCAAAGATGCTGTCTTGTAGGACAGCACAGAATGAAAAATGTGAAGTTTCTGAGTTTCCTGTGGAATGGCAACTCCAAGTTTGGACAAGCATACCTGCTTCATCTGGGAAGGATAGACTGATGCTATCAGAGATCCCTGGTAAAGTGAGTTGACTTTGAACTGATGACACAGTAATGAAAGTTTTAAATTCCTGAGACATCCAACCAACTATTAACAGCTTTTAAACTTACTACGTACACACTGATACTGATCTGCTTATTACTGCAGAAATTCTAAACATAAACATTATTATGAAATCTTATTTTAGCCACCAAGAAGGGGGAGAGACTGAAGCAGTAGATAGCTTTTCTTTGTCTTCTATTCCACGTGTGAGAATGGAGTTAGACATAGCAGCCCTTTAACCTGCTCCAGGAAAAAAATAAGCCTTCACAGGACAAAATGACCACAATTATTCAAACAATTTAGGCTGAAAAGGCTTAGGAAAAGGTAGCTGAAGAAAGGAAGGGGGAAACAGCACAGCTGAGGAAAATGAATACAGAAGACTGTGATAAGAACACAGAGATGTGCTTTTGTCAAGAAATGGTTTCTTTTTTAGAAGATTAATTAACGGGATAATGTTTTTTATAATACATGTTGGAACTATCAGCCAGAAAGCCAAAATGGTCAACCCTTTCATACTATGGGAAAGGAGACAAACCTCTCAGACTATAAGTAATTTTGTACCATTAGGTGTTCCTATCAGGCTCTTTTTCCTGCTTTGTCTGAAGCAAAGAACAATCATACAGCCTGTATGGAATACATGCCCACTTTCCCTGGTTTGTTTAGGTCACTGAATATGACTGCCTTTCCTCTTTCAGTTTTTGTTTCTGGACTGATTGTGCTTTGCAGCCTGACTTCCACTTGAGTCCACTCAGGAATAGGATGTGAAATGCAATTGTTTCCACTATTGGAGGCTGTTGGTTTTTAATGCCACACACTGACTTAATGAGCTTCACCTCGAGAGCACGACTCAGCTGGCAGTGAAAAACAGGAAGCGTTTTGGCACACATTTTCCCTTTGTGGGGATGAGAGAGGAAGCAGGCACAAGCCCTGGCTCAACAGTGACACAATTAAAATGGAAACAGAGAGCTGTTATGCCCTTGTGTGGTGTGAGATCAAACCTGGGTCACCCCTGCAGGCTGACTCACTGCCAAGACCCCTGCTTTGGACTGGGGACATAGGAGAAGTGCTCATGTTAAAACACATATATATGTGGTCTCCAGGGGCCTGAGCAAGAAAAGTCCAGGCAAAGTCTGCTAATGTCCACAAAATCTGGTTCAAACTGCCTCCCTTCTCTTCTAGTGACCAAGGAACCTTCCAACTATGTAAACAGAAACATTTGTCAGGTGAAGATTGCTCTGTATTTGGTGCAACAAGAGTTTCTAAATGCCAATAGCATTTAAAAAATAGTGTCACTTGTATTTACTGCACAATTTACAAGTGCAGATATTCTGAACTTGGAAAAATAAGGTATCTCTTGATGATCATTCTTGTACTTGGGTCTTCTTCAGCTGTTGGAAAATACAGCATTTAATCCTTCCAGCTATCCAGGTATTTACTAAGTCCTCTTCACAGTTGTAAGCTGGAAGTTCCAGCTTCAATTTCACCTTCATCACTTTGATAATCAGGCTTGATTGTATCTAGACATGATTTGGTACATAAAAATGAGGAGAAGAGAGGTTGACTGCCTTCTTGACCAAGTTAATAACTTGGGAAAATATCCAGTGGACTCAAAAAGTTCCTTTCCAAGGCTGTATTCCACTGGAGACCACAAAAAAAGAAGAGGAAAAGCCACACTGGGTTGCATATTGCTTTCTCTGATAGTCTTCATCTCCTTATGATCACTTACAGTCTGGGAAAATCTTGTTGCTTTCTCCAAATGGGACTGTTCATCTATATGTACCCTTACAAAGGCCCTTCCAGCACATAGAGAAAAGAATAAACTTCTGCTGTGACCTACTCTATTAACCAATCATCAATCAATCAATCACAAAATATCACCTTTTACTATCACCTTTCAATCTGCTCACCTCTCCAAAGCAGGAAACATTGATATGCAGTATCAGAACTGCTCTTCACCAGGAATTTTACATATGACTGCTTCTGCCCATGTCATTCCCAGTCACTTGCTGCAGGCAGTCTAAGGATGGCTGATTTTTCTTCTTCTAATCTTAAAACAGGCTAACATTTTCCCCTCTGTAGCTACTAAGTGCCTAGATGGCTACTGAGAAATTCTGGGTGCTAGATTTCTTTTTTCATTGTAATAGCAGCAAGTATATGGACTAAGGGGCGGACACTAATTGTTCTTTCTTTCATTGGCAGGTATCATTAAAAGCAACTTGGAAGCTATGCCAATGGCATCCTGGCCTGCATAAGGAGCAGTGTGGCCAGTAGGACAAGGGAGGTTATTCTTCCCCTGTACTCAGCACTGGTCAGGCCACACCTTGAGTACTGTGTCCAGTTCTGGGCCCCTCAATTCAAGAAAGATGTTGAGGTGCTGGAACGTGTCCAGAGAAGGGTGGCAAAGCTGGTGAGGGGCCTGGAACATAAACCCTATGAGGAGAGGCTGAGGGAGCTGGGGGTGTTTAGCCTGGAGAAGAGGAGGCTCAGGGGTGACCTCATTGATGTGTACAACTACCTGAAGGGGCATTTAGCCAGGTGGGGGTTGGCCTCTTCTCCCAGGCAACCAGCAACAGAACAAGGGGACACAGTCTCAAGTTGTGCCAGGGGAAGTAAAGGCTGGATGTTAGGAGGAAGTTCTTCCCAGAGAGAGTGATTGGCATTGGAATGGGCTGCCCAGGGAGGTGGTGGAGTCACCATCCCTGGAGGTGTTCAAGACTGGATGAGGCACTTGGTGCCATGGTCTAGTTGACTGGATAGGGCTGGGTGCTAGATTGGACTGGATGATCTTGGAGGTCTCTTCCAACCTGGTTGATTCTATGATTCTATGTAACAACAAAATATGCTCTTGTTCTACACCTTGGGCTACTTTTTTCTCTCTCTTTCTTTTTTTAATGCGAAGTGTGCAAAGGTGCATGAGAGTATTTTAGCATGACAGCATTAATCTATGTCTGTCAGAACAGGATTGATGAGGATAAAATCAGTGTTGAGCAGGAGCCTTCTCCCAAAACTGCAAATACAATGTTTCTAATAAGTGGCAAGGTGAAGTTTTTATTAACTTCACTAAAAGCCAAATCCTACAGTCTTTACCAGCGGCCAAAGAGGATTTGCAGGCGAGTACTACAGGGACACTTAATAAAGATAGCAAAATGCAAACTAATATTGGTGTTCAACACAGTTGGGATGTCATGTCTTTCTAACAAAGGGATATTCCTTCTGTCAGAACTTCATGAACAGTGCATGTTCCAACAGCCAATTACACTCACTTAGTGAGCAGAAACTATGTAATGAGGCATGATGGTTTTTGTGAGGTGCAGAGGAAGAAGTTAAAGTAGTTAAAAAACCCCCACTGGGTAATGCTCGTCAGCTTCTGCACATTGCTTAGATGAACTGCTAAATATAACAGGAAACTATTCACTTTTCTTATTACAGTGGTCAGACTTCATCTGCTCTATAGGCAAGGACTGAACACACATCAAGAAGTCTTTTGTGTTTTCTCAGTGTAAATAAAAGAAAGCATTTTTTCCGTAGTGAAGACTGTGGTCGTCTGTAGACCTCCAAGACATTTACAATTAAGTGAATACCTTCATATTGCAAATGGGAAAACGGAAGACCAAGGATGACCTCATCAACCCATGGTCATACAGCAGGAGAGCCTGGAGAAAGTCTTAAAGTCCAGACCTCTAATAGAGGGCTTCATTCACAAACCCAGATGCAGAGAGAACATTTTAGGGAATAAATTTGAGCTCTGCTTTCTATTGTAACAGCTATCTTCTTAAAAAGCATGGATCAATATGAAATAAGACAGGTGGATGAATAGTGGAAAGATGACAGTTCATTGCCTTACATGGAAAATACAAGCAATGTAGACAGTCTGCTCATGCATCATTCACAGGTATGAGTCTATACAAGCCAGCTTTGCAAGAGTTTGTGGATCTTTTTTATGATCATGTTTCAGCTTCAAATCTTATTGGCTTCTGGCCATAGACTTGTCATCTCTGTAAACCCAAGGTTATGCTAAGTGTGGGCTCTCTGAAGTCCAAAAAAGAAAGAAAAGAACTGGGAAGGGAGAGGAATCAGAAGACAAAATAGGAAAAGTAAAGACAGAAAAAGAAAATTTAGAGAAAGAAAAAACCAGGAGAATGAAGAAAATTTAGAGAAGAGTCGTGAGAAGAAAAATAGGAGGAAAGATAGGGAAATTTAGTTTTAATTATGTTTATTGTAGTTCTTCATGCACAAAATTACAAAGTGAAACCAACATAAGAGCTCTGCTGCAGGCATGCTAGGAAACAATCCATAAAGCAAGCAAATGTTACATAGGAGCTTCTAGTGACTTACTGCATTCTCCACTATGTAATGATCTTCCTAAAGAATTAATGAGTCTTTTTACAATTAGTGTGGTAGATAACTTGGAGGACTTATAGGCTACTTTGCTGCAGATTCTTTACCTAAATAACATATAAAAGACAATTAGTACCTTGAGAAGCTGATTGTAAAAATAAAAAAGTTAGATATGCTCTGTGCAAGAGAGAAACTCCTGCCCCAGAGCAGGACCCAACACAGAAGGGAGGATATAATATATAATAACATAGCAGGAGACAATCCCTCCTCAGAGAACTTGCAGAAAAGAGCAGAAAGAAGAAACAAGCTGTGCTTAAAAACATGAGAACAGAAGATTTTAAAAGTTCAAAATTTGAACCCAAATTCACAAATCTATTCATAAATCTGGCCTGAACTGTGGCTACTCACATAGTACAGGACACAAGCACAATAGGAATACTCAAGCAACTTGGGTATAACAAGGATGAAGTCATGCTGTCTAGAAGACTACATTCTCCTTCCCACTGATTAAGGCAAATAAGGACTCAAATACCACAACTTTTCCAAATATTTCCATTCTGAATGTAGGGCTTCCTCATATTCCTAAATCCATGCTCACTTTCTTTTCTCTCTTGAAAGAAGGAAACATCAGAAAACCCTTTGACCTGAAGGGCTAAATGCAGAGGACCTCCTATCCGCAGCAGATTTCTTTATTTCTTTATTTCCCCCTAGAGTTTGGATGATGATCACAAAGATTTTTCTTCTTTTCATTTCCTTATTCACTTTTTCTACCTTTGAACATTTCTAATTTAGAAATCCATGCTTCTTTGTGATCTTCATCTCAGATCACTAGGTGCTGGATTTTTCCTGGTAGCCGCTAACAAGGCTGGGATCATTAACCAAACAATCAAGGAGAAACTCTAGATACCTGTTAATAGGAAGGTATTCCTTCTCCTTATAGCTTCTTGTCAAAATTTCCTTGAAATCTGCTGAGTGTTATCCTTGCCAAACACATTGTCACAAGAATTCTGCTTGTTTCTAACAAAAGCCTCTGAGCTGGCTGGCACAAATTTGGTCTAATAAAACCCAAAAGCCCTATGTATGTATATATGTGTGTGTGTGTGTGTGTATCTAAATGAAAAGAAGATCAGCAGACTATCAATATACAGCAACAATGCAAAACTGTCATGAATTGTCTACAGTCCCAAAGGATATATGTCTGTGTAAGTCTATCTGCGTGTACCCATGTCCTGCTCAGTGTGACTTGGCACCTGAGCTCTGAGCAGCTGGCACACCTGCGATGGCAAGAGTGCAGTGCATGTCACAGGAAGAGTTTCATGATTCATTGTACTGATAGTGATTAATTGGCACAGCACGTTGGCAAAGCTCAAACCAGCCTGGGACTGTAGGGATTGGCATACTGGGTACCTTTATACCACAGCTGCTTCTATCACTCATTAAACATGTCTGCTCAACTGACCACTCAAATAGGATTGGTGAGTATTTTCTGGAACATTCTGCCTTCTCTTATGTCCTTAACTTACTATGTGAATACTGTATTTCTCTCTTAAAATCACCTGTCAGAGCTAAGGGGTGTCCATGGAAACCTTTCTTGCTTTACACTAGTTATACAGTCTGTTGCTACACTTTTACATCAGATTTGTTACTGGTGCTTATTCACTTGGAATGAAACAGTAAACTTGTCTGGAGATGTTTTGAATTATTCATAGACAACTTTTACAAAGATAAGTCAGGGCATGAGATGTACCTCAGCATTGAAGCCAACATGGTATATAAGAGTGAAGGAAGCTTGCGTGGCTTGGTGGGAGATCTGCATCTCAACTGCAGTGAGTGAATAGGAGACTAAGATCTTCAAGCCAATTGCCTTTGACAATGGAAGTCAGGGGAGGTTTTGACACAGCAGCTGTCTTTGCCTCACTGTGACCGTGAATGCAGTGTTAAGGTGCTAAGTCACTTCTAGTTTGTTTTTGAGCACATAGAAGTGAGTGTACCTGATAGCACTTCAATTACTTCTTTAAGTGTATCAAGGAATTAGTTAGATAACTAAATATCATTGACTATAGCTCTGGAGCTGTAGATGGAAGCTAGATAAATCAGCCAGTTCTGCATTTGTTATCCCACATCAGCTTTGAGCACATTTTTCACACAAATATTTGTGTCTTACAATTTCCGCCACCTTCTGAAGTCTGGTACCAAAGAGCCAGAAGCTAACATTTGTGAATTGGCAGAGGACCTGCTTTAAAATTCTGCTTGTACACCACTCCAATATGCAACATGTGATTTCAGTTTCTGCAGGATCATAAATGGGCCCATTTGTAAAGCCATCATCTCATAAGGTAGTCTTGGCTTTCTGGAAAAAAGGTGTACATCTTTAACTCTAAGAAGAACCAAGCAAATTTTCCCTTGACATATTCCACCTGGGAGAATGTGGACTGAATGGCTCAGAAAACTAATACAAGACTCCCCAAAGAGCTTGTTGCTAGCACTGCAACAACAGGCACTCCATGTCTGAGCAGTGGAAGCTAAAAATGGGAGATGAAGTGATTCCATACTGAAAACTTCTGAGAGCATTGGATGAAATAGTTAAACTCTTGTGTTAATCCTTGCCCAAGCTGGGAAATTTTTTAAAACCACAAAATCTTTGAGAGGAGAGAAGAAAAATTTGGTTCTGATCCAGCTATAGCCATCAGTAAACTTAGGGAAGCATTCTAATTTGGAGACTTCAATCACAAAAGCAAGACCCTATGTGCTAGCACATAAGCTAATGGATTTAAAAATAGGAGAGCTACCTTCCTAAACCTCTTTTGGGTGACAAATTGACCCCTGGGAAGAGACTTCTGTTTAGAAATGACATGTTCCCCTTTAACTCAAGCTTCCTTTTGTGCTATCTTCATTTTCAAACCAGATTTATACCAGTTAGCAATTTTTCCCTAAAGCAGCTGAAAGATCTGTGCCATCACATTTGGTGTCTGACTTGAAACTGTCAGTAGTGTAGCACTGCAAGATGTTTTTAACTTGAATTTTATTTATATCTATCGATCTATCTATCTTATATTTAAATTACTTTAGAATTATGTGCAGAATCCTGTTTTTAAATACTTCTTTTCTTTCTGGAGATTGTGTACACATGCACAGTTTGTTAGGAATCCAAGAATTTTATGATTCTAAAACTCCTACGGAACATGACTAAATATTCAGCAATGCTTCAAATTAAGTTAATGCCCCACCCTAGCAGATCAGCTCTTCAAACAGCCTGCATTCCTGCACCTGGGAGTGGAAGGAAATAATGAAAAAAAGTAAATAAAGGAGTGAGATGGAAAGCATTTTTTGCTGTGTGATTAGCCTGATTCTCAACTTGCATTCCCTGAGAAACAAGAGGGAGGAGCAATGCTTGAAATGTCCCTTGGTCACGGTAAGGAAAAATTGCTTATAGATTAATACTACCATCTGTAATCACTTTGACCACTTCTCATTCTGGCAGGCCACTACGTCCAGAAAGTTTCAAAAGCATAAGTCCAAGAGGACATCATTAGTGACCTGCTGCACCACTTAGACATACATAAGTATAGGGTCACGTGGCATACACTCAAAGGTACTGATGGAGTTGGCTGAAGTGCCCACCAAGACACTTTCCACCATTTACCAGTAGTCCTGTCTAAATATGGGGGTCTCATCTGACTGGAGATCAGCAAATGAGGCACCCATCTACAAGAAGGGCCAGGAGGACCTGGGGAACTACAAACCTGTCAGACTGACCTCAGTGCTGGAGAAGGTCTTGGAAGAGGTCATTTTGAGTGCCGCTACATAGCATGTGCAAGGCAAACCAGATGACCAGGCCCAGTCAGGATAGGTTCATGAAAGGCAGATCCTGCTTAAAGAATCTGTTATCCTCCTACAATAAGGTGACCCACTTAATTGATGAAGGAAAGGCTGTGGATGTTGTTTATCTGGACTTTAGTAAAGCCTTTAACACTGTCTCCCACAGCATCCTCCTGGCGAAACTGGCCACTTATAGCTTGGATGGGTGGATGCTTCATGGAGTTATAAACTGGATGGCCAGGCCCAAAGAGTGGTGGTGAATGGAGATAAATCCAGTTGGTGGCTGGTCACAACTGGTGCTCCCCGGGGCTCAGTGCTGAGGCCAGTTCTCTGTAATATCCTTATCAGTGATTGGGATGAGAGAAGTAAGTGCACCCTCAGTAAGTCTGCAGATGACACTAAGTTGAGTGGGAGTGCTGCTAAGCTTGATTATAGCCAATCAGCTATATAGATTATAGCCAATCATGCTCTGCAAAGAGATCAGGATAGGCTGGATTGATGGGCTGAGATCAATTGCATGAGGTTTAACAAAACCAAGTGTCACGTCTTGCACTTGAGTCACATCAACCCACAGGCTTGCAAAAAAGTGTCTGAAAAGCTGCCCAGCTGAAAGAGACCTGCAGGTGCTGGTTGACAGCTGTCTGAACATGAGTCATCAGTATGCTCAGGTGGCCAAGAAGGCCAACAGCATCCTGACCTACATCAGAAATAGAGTGGCCAGCAGCAGTAGGGAAGTGATTGTGCCCCTGTATTCAGCATTGGTGAATCCACACTTTCACACCTGAATGCTGTGTTCAGTTTTGGGCCTCTCACTGCAAGAAAGACATTGAGGTGCTGGAACATGTTCAGAGAAGGACAACAAAGCTGGTGAAGGGTCTAGAGAATAAGTCTCATGAGTAACAGCTGAAGAAGCTGAATGTGCTTAGTCTGGAGAAAAGGATGCTGACGGGAGGCCTCGTCGCTTTCTGTGTTGCAGTGAGGTGGAGATCTGTCCCTTCTCTCTAATATCAGGTGTTAGAACAAGAGAAAACAGTCTCATTTTGTACATGGGAAGGTTTAGATTAGATATGGGGAAACATGTGTTTGCTAAAAGAGTGTTCTGGTATTGGAATAGGTTGCCAGGGAGATGGTGGAGTCACTATCTCTGAAGGGTTTCAAGAGATGTGTGGACATGACACTTGGGGATATGTGGTTTAACGACCATGGTGGAATTAGATTGATAGGTGTATTCCATGACCATAAAATCAACCAAGTTGGAAGTGACCTCCAAGATCATCCAATCCAACCAATCAGCCAGCCCTATCCAGTCAACTACACCATGGCACTAAGTGCCTCATCCAGTCTTTTTTTGAACAATTCCAGGGACAGTGACTATCTTAGAGATCTTTTCCAATGAAAACAACTCCATGATTCTATACAAACGAGATGCTCCTCTCAGTACCAGTTCTGCTGAGGTACCACTGTGGGCTGTAGCAAAGAGAAGGAAAAGTTTTCAGGATGTCTTCTCTCCCATTGTGTAGAAGAACATTCACACCAAGCAAGTAGTTTCCCTTCTACTACTCTGTAATGCAGCACTAAGCGTGAGGTCCTGGCTTCCGATGTCATTTTCACACATAACCTAAATGGGCTGCAGGGTTGCAAGGGCAGAATCTTTCCACACACATGCATAGTTGAGAGTACACTCATCTACCTGAATTGATCATTCCATATTTATCAGACAACTGTAACAACACCAGGCCTTCCTTGCAAGCTATGCAGAGGGAATATCTCACAAATTTCGCAAGGCTTTTCATTTTGTCCCACTGTAATGACTTCACTGCTGTAAACCAGCCTGCTAGCAGACAAACCAGTGAAATTTGCCCCCTGCTGAGGACAGCCTTAGTGCAGGGTGCATGATCTGTCATTTAGCTCAAGATGAAACTCACCTGTATGTCTGTCATACATGGGTGCATTGTTGCTCTTCAGCAGAGATTTTTACCTTCTGAGGTGGATTGTTTTCTGTAGACCCTCTGAATCATATTCTGCTCTTTTGATTTTGGTATGCAGTGATGACACAGCAAATCACAGCCTTCTCATACAAAAGAATAATACTTTTCTAACAACAGTTCATAAGGCTGTGACCAGCGAGTCCAAAATGCCTAGCAATAGTACATTCTCAATGAGCTGTTGGACTGCAGCTCCTCAGATTCTCTGTTTTTCAGGCTTAAAATGAATAGAGCATCTTGCATGAAGACATTCCACTCTGGATCATACAGTAGTGGGAGTTTGAGAGGAGTCCAAGTTTTCTCTACTGCAAGAAGCTCATCTTATATCTTGTGCCTTATTCTCATGATGACACAACATCTTTGACATCATCTATGTACGTATACTGAAGATCTAGGGAGGTAGAATCATTCCTAAATTCACTGCACCTCCAAAAAAGAGACAGATGTGAGCTAGGGAAACTCCACTGCACAGTGTATGTTGTTACTTACTTACTTTGACTTGACATTGATGAATGCATTCAAGTATTTACAAGCTGCCTGATGAGATGACTCAGAGAAAGTTTGAAAGAAACAGCACGGCTGACACCCCTGCTTGAAGGGGGAGGAAGTGGGAGGGAAAGATTGCCTTGAGATCAGAGTTTGTGGTTTTTTAAAATGCTGCTGCTTCACAAGCCCACTCTTTGTGCTGGAGTAATTATGTGGGTGTACTAGGAAAAAAAGCTAAGCAGCTTGAGAAAGGTCTGGCTGTGGGGAAACCCAAATTTTAAAACTCAAAGTAGAGCAGCTCAGTAGTCCTGGAGGAGGACATGCAAGCTAGCTTTGTGAGAGCCTAGAGCAGTTACTGAGACAGTCCTAGGGCAGTTTGGGGTGTCACTCAGTCATTCGTGGGCAGCAAGCCCACCTTTCCATCATTCTGCCTGTACAACTCCCCCCTGCTGGGAACCATCAACCATCCTGTGGCACTGCACAAGATGTGGATCAGCAGATTGCTTCTGTAACTTGAGGGCTGCCTCAGTTGAAGGCTTCTGTGACCATGTGAGGATGTGAACAGGGGTACAGACTGAAGGGTCAAAAAGCCATCCAGATCTCTTTGTTTCTCCTCTGCAATGTCTGTGGCTGAGCTCCACAGATGTGCCCTGGTACTCACCAGGCCCTATCACTTGGAGGCATGCTAGACCCATGGCAAGGCACAGAGTAGCCACCCTAGAGATCATGTCTGTCATCACTGATTCTCTGATGAGCAGAGAGCAGAAAGAAATGTGCATCCTGTTCTATGAATTATCATTTTTGAGCTGTTGGGCAGGAAATACCTGCAGCAAGATGGGAAGGCACTCCCATAAGCCATCACATTTAACTCTTTCCATCTATTTCCCTAACAGCTCATGCAGGTCACAAAGCAAGTGTAGAAAAAGTGGCCAAACTGGCTTCCTCTACAGATCCAGATGCACTGCCACCTGTCCTTACACCACCTCCCCACATCACAACCCAGAGAAGGGAGTTGCTCTTGTGAAGCCAATGATGCAAGTGAAGAGTGTGGTTAAAGCTTGGACTTCATCTCTATCCTCAAGATAGCAATAGTCATCTCAAAGCCAGCATGGTAAGAAGAACAAGTCCTCTCAGCAAACAGCCAGTGTGGTTCCCCAGCATGGGAGAAGGGAGAAGTCCATTTCAGCTATAGAATGTGTGCTACTCCATGCTGAGCCCTAGCGAGAACTTTGTAACCTACCTTTGTGCAACAACAAACCAAGGATGTGAGCTATTTCTGCTTTAAGTCATGAGATAAGCCCTCTTCAGAGCCCATTTCAGTCAGCTCCAGAAAGAATCTTGGAACACCTATAACATGCTCTGCAGCTCACACCAGTGCACCCAGGCAAGCTCCATACCAGCTGCATGGGCCTGGGTAGAGGTACTGCTGTGGAAGCAGGAGCTTGGCATAGATTAACCACCTCAGGACCTACCCAGGCACTGTAGCAGAGGCATACTCTAACTTGCACAAGGAATGTGGTATATAAGAATGATTCTCCACCCAAGGAAGTATCACATGCTGCTATTTATATTCTTTCATATCCTCAAGGGGCTTAAATACTTCTGGATGCTTATTAAAAAAAAAAAAGGGGGGGGGGGGGTGTGGGAAGGAAGGGAAAGATTGAGAAGCTACTGGAAAATCCTAAGATGGGTGTCTTGTTCTGAAGTATTGAGTATTTCTCTCAGAAGTTGATGTTTGATTTTTTTTTAAATAAAAATCTCTAATTGCATTATAAGGTATTTTATTTCCTTGGAATTTCATTTTTCTGTCAGAATTTACTGAAGAAGGGTATTTTTCTTGTCAAATCTTGTGTAACTATGGGGGAAAGGAGAAAGCACATTTTCCTGAAGCTCTATGGTGCTGAAACTTCATCTGGAATGAAAGACACTACAGAAATGTAGGTGTATTGTTGATGTTGAAGATAATTTTATGTAACAAAGTTGATGGACTTCTAGGTCTTTTTTGGACATAAGATGCAGTTATTACTCATTTCTCAGCACTCACAGAATTAGCTGCCCCTACTCATGCCAATGGGAGAACTTCAGTGAACTGCAGAGGAAACTGATTTGGGCCACCAGTACCTCGACTTAATTCCTCCTTTCTTTCCTGAGTACAAAAGAAGAACACTCTGACTGGCAGGGTGTACTGAGGAAATTAGCTTAATTGCTAAAGCAATAACACTTAATACAAAGCATGACACATGAACAAAAACCAAGAGAAAGGAGCCTCTAGCTGTGAAAAAAAAAAAAAAAGGCAGCTATATGGGATTTTAAAATGTTCCCTTGTGTGCCTATATGCAGTGTTTTGTACAGTAACCATAAAAATGACATGGTTGTTTTATACCTTTCAAGTACAAGCAACCTGTTTTGACTTTGTAGCACTTGGTGAGTCATTAGAGAAACTGATCTTACTAAAAGCTTTGCCATTTCTCTGATTCTTACTGAGAACACTTGGGGGGGGGGGGGGGGGGGGGGAAGGCTCTGATAAAATATGTACTGCAAAAACAAAATAATGTGCACGTTCCCTGTCTCCCTATCCCTGCCTTGTGCCAGGATGCGTAGCAGGCTCACTCTCTCTTTGCCATCATCAGGCTAAACGCTGGCTCCAGAGTCACTCATCTGAGACTGAGAGGCACTAGGCACACAATATACTTCCTCTCTTCCTGCAACAACCTGAGGAGGGGAAACAAGGGTATCTTTTTTCTCATCAACTCTCAGAAGTGAAAGCATTTTGCAGGAAGAAAACCAACAACTAATCTCTATTTTCAAAAAGCTTTGGATTATTTCTCAGTGTCATTTTTTCCCCCAAGCAATCAATTAATATTTCTGCATCAAAGACTGGAAAAGGAGGGATGTGATGTGAGTGCGAGTGGGTTCTGCTGCAGATGACACACTGCAGAAAGAAGCATTCCCCACATTCATTTCTCTCACAAGCCTATTGAATCAAAAAACACTGAGAGAGGTCCCTGCCCTATGGGATCAATCTTATCTCTGAATCTAAACATCTGTGCATTGCATTTAGCTATTTTTGAAGATGGAATAAGCAGCTATGTGTGCAGAGAGGCAGCAGGGTACCCATTTGCTTTATTGTTCATACTTTCAACATTACTCTGACTGGCTGGGTATGGTATTTTGACACTGTGCCAGTGGACTGTTTCACAGTGTCTGAAAGCTCGTCAATAAAAATAACTGTAACAAGAAAGGAGCAACCTTCCTATCGTGCGGCACTTTCATGTTATCTCTTGATAGCAAGTGATCAGATGTCACCACTATAAAACCACAGTACTCTGGGATAATGTATAACCAGAACAATAAATCCAGTATTGTATTCCCAGCCTTTCACACCAGATATGCAAAGTCCAGCAGCAATGCTTTTGCCTTCAGTTTAACCAGGGTTGGTCTGTCTACTTAAGCTGAATGTTCTTCTGACTCCTACTCCTTTCTAAAACTAACCCACTTCATCTGCTGCCTGAATAAAAAGCTTTGCGTTAGTCACGACATCTTCCTGCACTGTTTTATTCACAACGTTTGACAGAAAAATACATGTTATGAAATCAGCTTTTAATGCTTGATGGAAACAGTCCGAAACTGCTGGGGCAGCTGTCCTTCTGTGGAACTGAAGGAAGAATTAAGGGTTCCAAGGTATTTTCACCCCATGAGATGTGTGGCCAGGCTTAGATACACACTGATCAAACCAAAGACCATTATGCTGAACCAAAGGCCTCTCAAAGCTGGTACTTCAGTCCTGACCATAGTTAATGGTACATGTACTGGGGAGAAGAGGACAAGTAAGCTGTGATCAATCCTCCAGTATGTTCCCATCTTCCCTCAATCTGCTGCTTACTGAGCTCTCCAGATAGATGTTGTGCTCACAGTTTTAATAGCTCTGAAAGAATTTTTCTTCAGACTTCCCACCTCATAGTATCCTAAGAAACAAGTTAAGTGTATCCCACAATCATGCAATGCATGAAGAACTTTATTAATTTGCTTCAAATCTTCTATTGGATAACCCAGGAACAGGTTGTCCAGAAAGGCTGTAAGATCTGCATCCTTGAAGGTATTTAAAGCCAGGTAAGACAAAACCCTGATCTAAAATGGCCCTGTTTGCAGAGAGAGTTGGACCCAATTACCTCCAGGGACCCCTTAAGTCATCCTGTCTTTATGACTTCTCAGAGTCCATACCAGCTTTTTAAGCAAGAAATAGTGAAACACTTCCTTCTTTTCACTCTATTCTTACTCAGAAAACATCACAAATCAACTCTGCTTTTGCCAGATCTCTCTTTTCCAGGCTCAAGAGGGATTGTTCTATTCAGTCTGTACCCATAAGAGAGACTGAAGTTCTTCATACCTTCCCTCATCCTGCTGCCCATCTCTGAACCTTTATGAATTCTACTTCATTTCTTCTGAGGCAGAAAGGGTGGGGCAAAACTTCCTGTAGAGTTTTAGAGATGAGCCAACCAAACAGTTTTCACTCAGAGTAAGTCATTTTTCCAGACTATCAGATAAATTTCTAATAATAATCCCAGTCTGGTCACAGAATCACAGAATGCCAGGTTGGAAGGGACCCCAAGGATCATCTGATCCAAACTATACTATCATTATAAAGGTAATAGAATAGTTTCAATGAGATGGCCCAGCACCCATCAAGCTGAGTCTTAAAACTGACCAATGTAGGGGAATTCACAACTTCTCTTGGGAGATTATTCCAGCGTGTGACTGTTCTGATGGTGAAAAATTTGCTTCTGGCTTCCAAAGAGTATCTCCCCAGAAGCAACTTTTTCCTGTTGCCCCCTGTCTTTTCCATGTGACTCCTTGTAAAAAGAGAGTTCCCATCATCCTGGTAGCCACTCTTTATGTACTGGCATGTGGTAATAAAGTCTACCCTAAGCCTTCTCTTCTCAAGGCTGAACAAACACAGTTCCCTCAGCCTTTCCTCATATGGGAGGTCATCCAGTCCCTTGATCATCCTTGTGGCTCTTCTCTGGGCACTTTCCAGTCTGTCTGCATCATTTTAGCGTAGTGGAGACCAAAACTCCAGGCAGTGTTCCAGGTGTGGTCTGACAAACACTGAGTAGAGTGAGGCAGTAACTTCTTTATCTCTGCTGCTAGTGCCCTTGTTGATGCAACCCAGCATCCTGCTGTCTCTCTCTGCTACTGCAGCACGCTGATCACTCGTTAAACTTGTTATTCACTGAGACATCCAGATTCCCCTTCACATGGCTACTCCCCAGCCAGATGGTCTGAGCAGCACTCCTGAGTTATGCATTCCCAAGAGCAAGACCCTACATTTGACCCTGTTGAACTTCAAGGGTTCTTGCTAGCCCACTCGTTCACTCTGTCCAGATATTCCTGGAGAGTGGCTCTCTCTTCTGCAGTATCAATCTCCCCACCCATTTTGGAGACATCTGCAAAACTTCATCAGGGTGCTCTTGATCCCAACATCCAGGTGACCTATGAAGATATTAAACAATTCCTGGAGGACTCTTCTTATGACTGACTGCCAGGCTGAGAAAGAGCTATTTACTACCACCTTCTGGCCATGGCCTGTCAGCCAGTTCCTACCCACTGAACCGACCACCTGTCTGGGCCATAAAATGGAGGAGGTTGTGGGTGACTGTGTCAAAAGCCTTGGAGAAGCCCAGGTAGGCAATGTCAGTTGCTCCCCCTGCACTAACCAAGGTAGTTACTTTGTCAAAGAAGGCAGCCACGTTTGTCAAGCAGGATTTGCCCCTGGTGAACCCACATTGGCTTTTCCCAATCAGGTGCTTCAGTTGACTTAACACAGTCCCCAGGAGGATTTGTTACATAACATTCTCAGGGACTGATGGGTCTATAATTATCTGAGTGCTCCTTGCAACCCTTCCTATAGATGAGAATGACATTAGCCTCCTTCCAGTCTTCAGGGATGTCTCCTGATCTCCTTGAGTTCTCACAGATTATGGAGAGTGGCTTTGCAACAACATCAGCCAGCTCTCTTAGCACCCTTGAGTGTGGGGCATCCAAGTCCATTGATGATGATGATGATGAATCAAGCTCCTGTGATAATCGACAGACCAAGTCTTCCTTCACTGAAGGAAGCTTGCTGCCAAAGATTCTCGTCCCTCTTTCAGGCAGGTGGATTCTATTGCTTCCCAGCAGGTTGTGGTCCTCATAGAAGCTTCCATTATCACAGAACCCAAAACTCTAGCAGGAACACCAGCCAGGAAGCCAGAAGTTGATCTGCATTATGTATCTATTTCTGTCTGCCCTCAATTCTTGAACTGGTAATATGGAAGAAAAGATTAGTTGGACAGCAAGATTCTTCACTTTCTTCCCCAGGGCCTTATAGTCTTTCTTGACTCTGCCTAAGTTTGGTCTGATGGTGTCATTCAGGCCAACATGACAGATTAATAATGGATAGCAGTCCATGCTTTTGATGAGTTGTGGCACCCTCTCTGCACTGTTGCAGATCTTAGCTCTTTGACACTTCTTTATGGTGAGCATGACAGCACTGGAACAGGCTGCCCAGAGAGGTTATGGAAACTCCTTTCTCTGGAGACTTTCAAAACCCACCTGGATGTGTTGTGCTGCCTCTCCCAAGTGATCCTGCTTTAGCAGGGAGGTTGGATTCAATGATCTCTGAAGGTCACTTCCAACCCCTACCATTCTGTGATTCTGTGACTGTGTGATACCTCTTGTGACTCCCTGTCAAGTTGGCAGATAGATTATTTGGTGCCTTTTAACAGAGTCTCCTGCTACAAGCACATGTTTCTTTTTGCAATATCCACCATGTGCTCTACACTTATTTGCACCTTGTAGGCCTTGCTCCTATGTGCCTACTGCATTTAAAACTTCAAACCTGATTTTAGTTGAGGTACTGGATGCTGGAAACAGTGGAGGAGGCAATGTTTTGAGGACCATGACCCATGAAACAACATTTTCTCCATGATTCCTACATCTCTCTCTTGAACTTGATCTGGATTGTAGCCTCATTTTGCAGCATACTCAATCCTCTCCTTTTCCTGTGTCTCATCTTCACCCTTGCACTTCCCATTCAGCAGAGGCAGCACGGGTGTTTGTGGGGCTGTATGGAAAACCAGTCTCAGCAGCAGCTATCACCATACCAGAAAACAGTAGCTTGGAGGGGAAGGCTACAGATACTCTGCAGTTTGAGTCAGCGTGGCTGCTGGCCTCCACAGCCACCTCTGATGCCCTGCCTCCTGACTCACCGCCCTACTTGTCTCCAGGGTCCCTCTGGCAGTGTCTTGCCACGCTTCAGAGCACTTCTTAGAAGAAACAATTGCTGCACCCACGGAAATGTAACACATAGTGTCCTCTACGTTAACACCTCAAAATAGCTCTGCAAAGAAGCAGAGAATGCCTGAGTCGAAGTAAGGGACATAGTGGGACTGTGGGAGAAGGGCAGACAGTGGCACTGCACTGCAGCAACAGCCCTTACATCAGCTTAGGCTGCCATGAGACTGCAGCTGTGTACACGCTTATCAGTGAGGAGCTTGTGGAAGCTCATAGCCTGAGGAAGGAAGCTGCTAATGAGCATTTTTCCTTCTTCCTTTTCTCACATGCAAAAGTACAATTCTTTTAATGGTAACTGATAATAACTATAATATGTCATGATTACACCACTGTGGGGTTTTTTTTCCCCAGCAAATTCTTGTTGGTTTTACGTAAAGCCTGTCCTCACAAAGCAGTGTGAGGCTGTCTTATGGATAAATAAAGTGAAATTTGGGGAACTAAAAGTATGTGATTGAGTTCATACAGTCCTTTAGGAGCAGGTAAAAAACAAGACCTAAAGGTCTCAGCCTCGAGTAATGTCTTTAACAACAGGAGGAAGAATTCCTCCAGGTAATACTTGCTGGGGAGGAGAGTGAGGAGAAGCCTGATAGAACTGTCTGAAGTAGATATCTCATTCAGGTTTTTGTGTGCTTTTCAGGAACCTTGTCAATATTCTTGTAACATCTGGAGCCTTTCTTCCAGTTTCTTTTCCCTAAGTATATAACTCTGGTTATATAGCTCACATGTACTGGGAAAACAATTTTCTGTCTGGACCAGACTACCAGCCTTTTCCAGATTTCTTTTCTGAAATCCTTCCAGACTTCTCTTGCAGTTTCTCCTCTTAAATATGAAAAACATAAGCCCTACTCTTTTAAAAGATAAGACAGCATCCTTCTCCCAGTCAAGATGCTCTGCTGTCTAGCCATGGCCCCTGCTAGCAACATTTATGGGTCTGAATCAGGAAAACATTTTGGCATATTCATGCATCTACTACTATTCAGGAAAGCACTTCAGACAGGAACATTTGTGCTTGGTTGCAGACCCTCTGTACTGACAGTGAATTCCTGTAGAAAATGAGCATTGTACCCACAAGACAACAAAGCAGCCCAAGAGTAATATAACTAGTAGGACTTCCACATTTGTCTAATGTTTTAGCTATGTCATATTCGTTCATGTAATTAGAGACTGTACTGTCACAAGGGAACCAAAGTCAGACTGTGCAACCTGAATGTTGTCATTTCACGGCATCAGCTTAAAAACACATTCTTAGTGTATTCTTTTAGAGGTTACAATATTCTAAGGTAGTTTAAAAGTTTGGGTTTTTTTCAAATATGTAGAGAGAAAAAAATGAAACAATTCTCCTAACAACTGGCAGTGTCAACCCTACACATTTCTAAACACTGGCAGGAGAGAGGGCTTTTTCTGCACACTCTGGGAGTTATAACCTCACCAAAGACAACATCAGCAACAGTCACTTCTAGCTTTGCAGACCCTAATCACAACCTGAACTGCCATCAGGAACTTAGACTGTCCTAACAAATGTTCTTTACTGCAGGGTCCCGAAGTAATTGGGAAGAAAAGTAAATATTACTGTCTCCATTTCACACATACACAATGGTAGTGGTTTCCAGAGAAATGGAGGGAGATTCTTTGAGGAAAGAGGTCAAAAGTCGGAAAAGTCTTGGAAAAGCACAAGGCTCACCTAAATCCCAAACCACTTTATGACCATCCCCTGGGGTATACTGCCTCCTATGGAGCTCTCCATCATCAGGGGACAGCCTGCCACCCTGTTATAGCACCCCACTCCATTCCAGTAACAGCAAGAGGATTAAGATGGAGGTCTTTCTCTTTCCTAAGCCATTTTTTATTGCTCTATAGTTGACTTACTCTTAAACCACCTTTGACTTGGTCCAGGGTCACTGGACCTTTAGACCATGACCACTCCTTAAGACAGCACTCTGACAGACACCTGAAGCAGGACTCCATCCACAATTCAGCACTTCTCTTTCAACACCACAATGGCTCCCATTGCCTCTCCAGAATGACCAAAGATAAATCAAGTTTCAATTTTATTTTGATTTCAGGCTGCTCTGCACGTGACTGTATATTGTACCTCCCATAAAAAAAGGCAAGAACTTTCCCTAGACTCTCCCAAGAGGGCCTTGACCTGAAACTGTTACAGAGAAGACAGCTGCACAAATCATTTTTCTATTAAGGAAAATATGGTGAGCAGAGCAACATGACTGGCTCCATAACCCAGAGATAAGACAGGAAATGGGAACTGCCTCCTACCCTGGTCACAAACCCAGAACCACATCCTCTCCCTGGGTAACGACCCACTGTTTTTTCCTGTGTTGCCTGCTGCAGACCACGGGAATGGTGGACATCCCACTTAAGACTGAAAGCATTTGTTTACCCTGTTATGAACACCATGGCTTGGCAAAATGGTGTTTTTTAGCAGCCCACAACTAGTCACATTACAGCCTCCGTAACTAGAGTACAGAGATGCACTCCTGTTCTGCAAGGGCTCTCATCCCATCCTGCAGCAGTTTTCTGCTTCTGTTAATTCAACAATGTGTTCTTCAAAACAAAGAAATACAAAGGCAGACACTTTTCTGTTCCTCTTCTTTTTAACTCTTTTTCTTTTTTCATGTAATCCAGATTAAAATACTATGAGGTGTCTTTGTTTAAGCCTATATGCTAATATACATATTTTCATGTTGAGACAAAGATTAATAAACTCAGTCTTGCCTAAATGAGTGACTTTTATCAAATAGGCACTACTTACGTAGGTTCAGTCGTCTGAACTTGAAACTAATTGCCTAGTAAACAGGGAATCACAGCTGCATCTATAACACTAACTTGGTTTCCCATCTTCCTATATCAACAATCCTACTAAAGTCCAGGGCAAGACTGTTGTGCTAGTTTGAAACAGGGTAGAATGTTTTGGTGAGAAAAAGTAGATCATAGGCTGTGAAAAGGAAAACAATGGTTATGTCTACTCCCCTCACAGTCTCACTGAGATGTATGGGGACTCAGGTTTCTGGGAGGGGAGTTGTGTTTCTGTATTACTTTTACCTTGTATATTTCTGTATATAACTGTATATACTGTAAATATCTGCTTGTATATTGTGCTATCTGTAAATAAATAGCTTCATTTATATTCCCAGAGCCAGTCTGAGTCTAGTGGGGTACTTCTAAAGTTGGGGGGGGGGGCAGGGAACACCCAAACCACCACAACTATCCTCAGGTGAGCAACTAGTGAGTATTCAGTACCACTGGCATTCAGTTCACAGCTCTTTTGCAAGCTCTGGAGGGGCTGCTTTTGCAGTATTATTCTCCCTAAAACAGGCCAATACTCTGTGAAGAGCAAGCCTGTTTGTTGTCATACCCTCATCTTTTCTAACCAAAGGATGAAGCTCAGAACAGTCAGAGTTGACAATATAAATTAATCCCTTTTAATATTTCTTTTGAAATTTAATTTCAAATGCCACTAACCTACACTGCTTTAAAAACAATCAACTGGTCTCTATTTCAATAGTGGCTTCCTATGCTCTAGAATCAGTTTTCTCTATTTGTACTCTTTCCACTCCTTTAGGAGTTTAAGTGTCTTATTTAAAAATGTGCAAGAACTATGAATATCAGAAAAAGCAAAGCCTCCAGCCATGAGGCTGAGCGGAGACATGCATATCAGTAAACACATTTCCTAAGTAATAGCACACAATGCAGTTTGTAAAAATGCAGTTACGCAGTAGCAGCTCTTATCAGCAACTGTATTTGCACTGATTCCTTGTAGCAATAGATCAAAGAACTTCTTTTACTGACCTATATCTCTACTTAATTGTACAGCAGTTTCTTACACAAATGTCTTCCTTTTTTTCTGAATCATTTCCTACCAATGGACAGCAGCTTTCCTGACATAGGTGCTTTGAAATGATTCATTTTTGAAAGACCTAAAACTGGTGTCTGAATTTAATGTAACTCATAGTTGGAAAATTACAGGCGTCTGAAGCATAGGCTGTCTGTAGAAGAAAAGCAGTACACTATCCCGAGAAGAGACTAGCAGGTGGTCTTATCACAGAAATAGATTTTTTTTTCCTCTTGTCCATTTTCTTTTTCTGTCTCTACTCACCCATAAAACTGTCTATAAAAGATTAAATAATATCTATCCAGCAGGGGTGGAATGAAGAGCATGGAAGGCCTCTAAATGTTAGATCCCACTCCTTCAGCACCCAGAGGTGTAGAAGGTTTCATCTAAGCAGACTGTCATCGATACAGGATTTCCAGTACAGATGAACAAGTCCTTTAGGAAGGATTTAAAACATTTTGTTTCACAGACTCACAGAATCATCGAGTCTGGAAAAGACCTCTGAGGTCATCAGTCCAGCCTACAACCTAACACCAGCTAAACCATGACACCAAGTGTCATATCCAATCTTTTCTTAAAAACCTTCAGGGATGGCGACTCCACCACCTTCTTGGGCAGTCCATTCCAGTGCCTAATCACCCTTTCCATGAGGAAGTGCTTCCTAATATCCAACCTAAACCTCCCCCGGCACAGCTTCAGACCATGCCCTCTTGTCCTGTCACTAGCTGTTTGGGAGAAGAGCCTGACCCCCACCTGACTACAGCTTCCTTTTAGGTGTGACACGGTTACCTCTAAGTTTCCTCTTCTCCAGGCTGAACAACCCCAGCTTCCTCAGCCTTTCCATTCTGCTTAAAACATTTCCCACAGTGTAAATGTTGCTCACTCAGGGTACATCATCACCTCTGGACTGCTGTCCTCCATGCAGCCCCACACATTTGAGGTCCCTGAATATTTTGTTTTCTTCAGCACAGTCAGGAATATCTGCAAGTACATTTGCAGAATTAGCATCACGCTCCAAGGAGCATCATCTGTGGTTTTCTCTGATTACTTGTGTCAAGAATAGCTGGGCTGAGAAGAGAAGCCACAAGCTTTATTGAAGGATGGAGCTTTATTGAAGAGTAAGACAGTAGAAGTCCAGAGAATAGCCCAAAGACCCAAAGTTGTTCCACCTCCTATTTTATAGAGATGTTATAGAAATTTCTACAAAATATTTTTTCTTACAAAATGCTGACTTTAAGAAGAAAGGAAAAGTAACAGGTTTTCATGGAAATATAGCTGTTAAAATGAAACTTCCCATTAAAATAAGAGGTTCTGTTGCTCTAGAAGCCAACTCTGCCAGAGCTGGACTAGAGGTTTCAGTTTCAGAACGAGGTGTGCACCTGATCAGCACAGTTTAATGGAATGAAGAAGGCATCTTCTCCAAGCCCACCCACTGAAGTAGTTTCCACTTCTTACAAACAAGATTCATTTGCAACAGGAGCATACATCTGAATGTCCATCATCCCAGAAGACTGCTCAAACCCTCAGCCACACAGACAACATTTGTTATCACAAGCAACTTACATGGCCAGAAATAAATTTAAGATGACCCATCACAGAGCAGCTGATGGATTGATATTATAAGAATGTCTCCTAGCACTTCAGAAACCCAGCTCAAAGCACCAAAAGGTTTAAACCTGTTTCTCCAACATTCCCATGTAAAGCACAAGCACCAGGTTACTACTTAATTCAGAACAGACTTGGGTTTTTTTTGCTACGTGAAGAATACTTCTAGAGATCTGCTTCACCTCAGAAGAACACTAAAATATTTCCCACCCTGTTCTTGTGTCTAAACTTGTCCTTGAAAATGGTAGAATCTGTTACACTAAGGTTTCCCTTGACAAATTTAAAAACTGGGTGGCAAAATGATAAATCTTGGATCACCTCAGAAGTTACAGCTAATTTATTACAACTAATCAAAAAATGCTGGACATTAATTTGTGTTAACTTGTCTTTCAAGCAAGATTTCTACATCTGGTACAGACTTCACTCAGGTGAAAAAGTCAGTCATCTAACTTAAATCAATACCATCAGAGGAAGAAAATACTCCAAGCAAGTGCAACTTGTTAAGGAATTTGGGGGATTTAAAATAGTTTTACATGCCAGTAAAGCCAAAATGTCATTTGCAAGCCTCACAAAACTCTAAACTCAACTATCCCCAGGCTATGGTTATTATGGAAAGGACATGATACATTTGAGGGCTGGAGTACCTACTCTTTGGGGACAGGATAAGAAAGTTGGGGCTGTCACCCTGGAGAAAAGGTGGCTCTGGGGAGACCTCGTAGTAGCCTTCCAGTACCTGAAAGGGGCCTGTAAGAAAGCCAGGAAAGGACCATTTACAGGGGCTTGTAGTCATAGGACAAGGGAGAATGGATTTAAGCTTGAAGAGGGTAGATTTAGACTGGATATTAGGAAGAAATTCTTTGCAATGAGGGCAGTGAGACACTGGAGCAGACTGCTCAGCGAGATTGTGGATTTCCCCTCCCTGGACATGTTCAAGGCCAGGTTTGATGAGGCCTTGAGCACTCTGATCTAGTGGAAAGTGTCCTTGCCTATGGCAGGGAGATTGGAAGTAGATGAGGTCCGTTCCAACCTAACCATTCTATGAAACTGTTAGTTGAATTGTGTGCAGAGGTTGATCTGTGTCAGCAGACACTGCCATATGTGTCTGGCTTTCCTGTAATTTCTCACATAGATGCTCTGAAGTCACTGAGTGACGTTTACTGAGTTGTGCAGGGGAGCATCATGCATGTCCCATTAGTTCTGAGACATGGCACCTTCCTTCTTTATATTTTTAATTTCCATTGTAATTTCCATCATCTAAGCAATCTGCATGTTCAATGAGTGATGACACAGAAGTAGAACAAAAACTGCTTATGGTTAATATGTAGGCTTGCAAAATGTTCAGATAAGATATTTTTGATTGAAAGAAGGAAACATGTCATGTAACAGAAGTAACTGATTTGAAATGCTGAAGAACAGCTTATGTCTGTATCTATCTATATCAAGTAAAGATTCCTTTGAATGTTATTCTGGGAGGAAGGCTAGCTCGAGAGAGTGTTTTATTGAGTAATTATTTTCTCTAACCTGGGATATTTCAATGTTTGCATTATAGACAGAGACATGTACACCTTTTAGGGACAGGAGCAATTCCCTAGTTCAGGTGTTTTGCAGTCACACAGGAAAAGCATTCAAGAACTGAGGGTAAATGTCACCAAATGGATGGCACTCATCCCTGCCCTTGCAAGTGACTTCTGAAAGAGAAGCAGCCTCATCTCAAGTACCACACTGGCTCTCATTTCAGGGAGATGTGATATCAATGAACAACAATTACAAAGGAAATCATAACATTTGGACTCAATTTCCCTGAGAAAATGGAAGGCTACATAAGCTGGAAAATATAGGCCAGTAGTTTTAAGTAAGTAGAAAACAATTAAAGTATTTTAGACATGATTTAAAAACACTCACCAAATTGTTTTGGTTTAAAATCTGCACCTCATTACCTTCTGCAAGGCAGGCTGTCTGACCATAATCCCTTCACACAACACCGCACAATAGTCTTTACTATTGTTATTAAGTAAAGATTTCTTTTTCATGGAAAAAAAAAATCCAACATTCTCAGTTACCAGAATGTTAAAAAAAGTATTAGCTACTACTGTTGACAAAAAAAAAAAGTCATGTTTAAAATGATCTGTTAATCCATATGTGCTAAACTGTTCTTTGAAATGTGATAATGTGAGCTAAGTAACACATTTGGGAAAAAACCTCACCATTTATTTTCTTAGTGCACATATGTCCTACAGGAGTTTATGAAAAGGGAAGGAAGAAGCTCAAGATATTAACAAAATGCAATAGATGCTGATGGATAAAGTGGTCCTAAATTGGCTGCCATGGTTCACAGTGGCTATATATGGTGTAAGTTTCCTTTTACATAGAGACTGGGGAGAAGGAGAGGGTCCACAATCACAGTATCACCAAGGTTGGAAGAGACCTCACAGATCATCAAGTCCAACCCTTTACCACAGAGCTCAAGGCTAGACCATGGCACCAAGTGCCATGTCCAACCTTGCCTTGAAGTGCCCCAGGGACGGCGACTCCACCACCTCCCCGGGCAGCCCATTCCAGTGTCCAGTGACTCTCTCAGTGAAGAACTTTCTCCTCACCTCAAGCCTAAATCTCCCCTGGTGCGGCCTGAGGCTGTGTCCTCTTGTTCTGGCACTGGCCACCTGAGAGAAGAGAGCAACGTCCTCCTGGCCACAATCACCCTTCAGGTAGTTATAGACAGCAATAAGGTCACCCCTGAGCCTCCTCTTCTCCAGGCTAAACAATCCCAGCTCCCTCAGCCTCTCCTCATAGGGCTGTGCTCGAGGCCTCTCACCAGCCTCATCGCCCTTCTCTGGACACGCTCAAGCATCTCCATGTCCCTCCTAAACTGGGGGGCCCAGAACTGAACACAGTACTCAAGGTGTGGTCTAACCAGTGCAGAGTACAGGGGCAGAATGACCTCCCTGTACTGTGTAATTTAATGTCAGGGAAGATATAGACCGTTTTTGAGACAGAATCTAGCATTTGTAATAACCAGGTTGTTCATTTAACGTGTGCTGGCTTACTAAGTTAAGTAAATGAAAGGCTGAGGTGGCGACAATGATAAGCAGTAAATTTGTTTGTTCAGTAGGGAGGTGAAACCTGTCGGCTCCCGCTTTGATCAAATTAAACTGCGAGGTTTCAAAGTACACACAGGAAATGCTCCAACAGATAAACTTTGTCCCTGGAGGTTCGTCCTAGCCATTTTTCAGCCTGCTGCACTCTGTTATGTATTTCAGCAATTCTGTAACTTTAAACTCAGAGAACCCATGAAGAAAAGCGACAGTGGTAAAGGTCAGGAGTTGACTTCTAGGGTGACGGGTAACATACAGCCTTGGTCTTAGCTGAGAGGCTCTTGGACAGTTGTTGGTTCTTTAAGGAAAAACAAACAAACAAAACCAACACTCAAACAAACAAACAAACCCCACAACAAAGAAACTAACAGACAAGCAAACACCCAGCCAAACATGCCAAAAAAACCACCAAATCAAATTAGAAAAAAAAACAAGGAAAAGGAAAATGTTTGAAAACATTTGCTTTCAATGCAGTTATAGTGGGGAATTGCTACTGCAAAGCAGTATCCTCATGCACTGTTGTGAACAGTGGAGCCTGGCTTCTGAAAGACTTGAGCCTCAGACCTGTTCAACTTCAGAGCAGAAGACACAAGCTTTACCTGAAATGCTCCCCATGGACAGCCATGTATAAATAAGCACGTTCATACGAGTAGGTTCTTCTCTGTCTCAAATGGTGTCTGCAGCCTACCCCCTCTGCAAAAGCACTATCTGACAGGTTATTTTTGCAAAGCTTGTAGGAACTTGAGTTTCTTTTAGAGATCAACTGGTTCAAATTTGTCAATCGGTTCAAAAGATTTCAGGGGGTGTTGAAGTGACAGAGATAGAAGCATATGCAGCAAGATTGCATAAGCTTCATTTCTGTAGGCATCAGGATAAAAAGTTGCAGCAATATAAAAATAAATAACTAAGCAGACATAATTTCTACAAAATACTAGTAGCTAGTCAGCACTGGGTTTGCTGGGGGTGAAAGGAAAGGGGAGAGCTTTCATTTTCCTTAGTGTTTAGGTATTTCAGCCTGTGATGTCAACTTCTTGAGATGCGAGGACATTCCACACACCTTTCTCTCTGAAATAAGGAACATGATATCTCCTTTTGCTATGAGAGAATGGTAAAATCTAAAAAAAATGGCAGAGGAAATAGCATTTTTCTGTTGCTAAACATTGAATTTATGGCAGCAAATACAGATTCATTACTGGAATTCTAATGTTACTAATGCTGACTTTTGCCCATCATTTGCAGTGCTTAAATCTGGTAACTTATTTCAGTTCTAGGGATATTAAGGCAAAAACAGCTCCACAGATCAGAGAGGTACCTACATCTATATGATAAAATCAGTCTTCATGGCCATAACACTCCAGTGTCCTAGTCTGAACTTAAAAGGAGCTAACGGGCAAAATCACATTCTAGTTGCTAAATCTGAATTAACTATCAGCACAATTAGTATGCAGCATCTCATATGTAATTCAGAGGCTAATTTATATAAAATCTCTTGCAAGAACACATTGCTGTAATAATTTTTTAATACATTTGGTAAAGATCATTTATTTAAAAAATAATCTCATATTCTAAGTATAGTAAATGCAGCAGCTTTGCAGCATTGAGGAATATAATTGTTTCTTATTTTATTGATGACCTATGGCACCATAGAAACAGACAATTATTTTTCTCATCAATATAAGACCCACTGAAAAAAATCCTGCTGTTTGGCAGAGCACAACCCCTAACTCAAGGAAATGACCTATTGACTGAAAAGCAGCAGCAAATCTAACTGGTCTGCTAGCCCAGTTAATTTCTCTGATAGACTTCCCTTTCGCAGGAGTTAAATATCAGAAACTTCAAGTCCAATCCCAGAATCCCACAGATACCTGCTTCTCTCTATTTTCAGTTTGGCTTTGATTTTAAACATCATTCTCTTCCCGTATAGCTTGTAGTCTCTAAATCCCATTGCGTGTAAGATATTTCCTTTTAAAGAGTATGTGTACAAACAGGAAATTTTCACTCCATAATCTCATGAAACAGTGACCATGACTGCTGCTGATTACTGTGCCCAAGGTAATATGCTGTGGTGCATACAGTATGTATCTGTTGCTGAACAGCTAGGTTAAAATTCAAATGATTGCTGCACGCTTCTTCTCTTATTTAGCATCTTTAGTCATACTCTTACCTCTACACAGTCTTCTGGACAATCCTTTTGTGCTTACAGTTTTCCTGACCTTTTGATTATCCTACATTAACTTCTTGTTAAAGACATTCCTGCTGTGAAACCTAGAAACTTTCTTCCCCCAGAGAGATCTTAACTTAGAAAGAACAGTTACAGCAATAATTCAGTTGGGGAAAGGAAAAATAACACAGCTGCTTAGCTGTGCTATTTGACACCACTTTTTAATTTTTTTTTTCTTTCTTACCTAACATTTTCACTTTTTTTAGGGAATGGAAGCTGTATGGAGCAGAAATTTTTGTTCTCATCTTTGATGAAAACACTTAGCACTAATTATTCATGCAAAAGTAGTACTACATTTAAACGGAAAGTGAACTGCAATGTGAAATAGATTTTATTTAGAGCTAACAATCCCTCCAGACGATTCATAGCAGTTTTGACTGTAAGTGCACAAACTTAGCTTCTTGAGATAGACCAAAACCACTCCCTGAATAAAGTATTTCCATCAAAACCATAAGAAGATAGAGAGACAAAAAAAAATAATAAAACACCCCAAAAACCTCTTCTAAGTCTGTTGCACCAAGGCAAGAGGTCAAAGTGCTTGCACAAATTGGTAAAGAAGTCATGTTTTATCAGTGACACCGCAATTACGAAGGTCTGATTTCTGTTTGTAGGACAAAGTCCTCTCATTGATGGAGAACCCACCAGCACGGAAAGAAAGCGATCTTTGTCTGAGAGGCAGCACATGACAGGCATCCCTGTGACCCACCGACTGACGCAGCCCAGGCTGCCGTCCCTCGGGCTCTGCCAGCTCGGCCTCTGCTCTGCTCCCGTGAGCTGGAGCCTGATCACAAATTCACACACACACACACTCCGAGTGTTTAAAAAAAAGAAAAAAAGGAAAGAAGGAAAAAAGGCCAACCCACGACAGCAGCCTCTGAAAGAGGTACCTGTGTTTAGGGTCTAAATAAAAAAATAAAGAAAGAAAGAACGAACCAACTACAAGCCCCTGGGCAGTGCTTGGCCAGGCTGTTCCCAGAGCAGTCTGTTTCTAGGTTGCAGCAGGTATCTTTCTCAGAGCATAAGGGTTCTCCAAGGAAGCAATTTCTTCTTCTTTTCTTTTCTTTTTTTTTTTTCCCCTCAGGCATTTCAATGGGAAACTTAAAAATAAATTAAACGAATTAAAGCCTTTTGGCTGAAGCTGTTTCAACTGATTCCTCCTCCAGCAAAACACAAGCTTGATATGGTGCCTGAGAGCTCTTCACAAGAGAAAATGGGGTTTCCACACAAGGTTTTACAAATGCAGCCTTCCTTCCTCTTGGCTTTGAGTAATGCTCTGCTTCTGAAAGTTCATGTTTCCCTGCTATCAGTGAATACATGTAGTAGCTTTTTTTTTTTTTGTGTAGTAGAAAGCAACCTAACATGCCTCAGCTCCATGAGGACATTAGGGGAGAGTCTATAAACGCTTGGAGAGTATGTGCAAAAGCATGTTGGACTGTACTGCTCCAGGAAGTCCTCTGTCAGAATTGCAGAATCACAGAATCACAGAATGTTGGGGTCTGGAAGTGACCTCAAAAGATCATCCAGACCAACCCCCGTGCCAGAGCAGGATCACCTATACTGGATCACACAAGAACACATCCAGGTGGGTATTGAATATCTCCAAAGAGGGAGACTCCATAATGCCCTTGGGCAGCCTGTTCCAGTGTTCTGTAACCCTCAGAGTGAAAAAATTCTTCTTCATGTTTACATGGAACTTCTATGCCTCAGTTTCCACCCATTGCCCCTTGTGCTGTCATTAGGCACCACTGAGAAGAGCCTGATTGCTTCCTCTCAGCACTCACCCTTTACATATTTATAAACACCTCTTAGTCTCCTCCAAAGAGACCCAGCTCCCTCAGTGTCTCAAGGGACATCACTGTGTCTAGAGAGGAGCAGGCAGCCAATCTGACCAGAAGGGACATCTTAACTTCCAGATGGATCACAGGTACCCAAATCTGTGGTCTCAACTGCGGTCTTGCTAGGTCTGAGGGAAAATCTATAGGCAAAAGAAGATAAACTGGGCTGATCTAGTATTTACAGACATGGTTTTACTCTAATTAGGCACTACAGAAAGTGAATGAATGGAGGAACAAATAATCAGAATAGAATCATAGAATTATTTTGCTTGAAAAATATCTTTAAGATCATAAAGTACAACCACTATCTAACTCTACCAAGTCTAGTGCTAAACCATGTGCCTCAGCACCACATCTCTGCAGCTTTTAAACACCTCCAGCAATGAGGTTATAACCACCTCCCTTGGGAGCCCATTCCAGTGTTTGAGAACCCTTTCAGTGAAGAAGTTTTCTCTAATATCCATCCTAGACCTTCCCCTGACGTGCTGAAACAATAGAAAGCTGAGGAAGAAAATAATCTCTATAGGGTTAAAATTGTATCAAATTCTTGGTTTTACCAGGGGACAGAGGCAGAGATCTTACTGGCTGGAGACAAAACAGCATTGGAGGAGACTGAAGGGATTGAAGATAGCTTTCCAGGAGGGAGAGAAGCACTAGTGAGCAGGGAGTAGTTGTAAAACAATTCAAACCCAACACTATCTCCACGGAGAAATTCAATTCAACTCTTTCAGGGATTGGAAGTTTAGCTCTCCCTCCAAGGCAGAAGCTGAGAGAGGGAGTGGAAAGGTGCATTGCTCTGTTAGGGTCACAGCCAGCACAAACAGCGACAACAAAAAAGAAACAAATAATTATATGAAGGAAGTAGATGGCAGTTATTGTTTTGAGAATCCTCTCACAGCAGATATTTTCCCGTGTTTCTGCAAGAATGGAGTGGCACAATTGCCATTAACAAAAAAACCCTGCCATTAGAGATCGTGTAAGCATGAATTTGATACTGCCCTTAGGCGTTCTAGAACATGGGTTTGATGGTATCATGGCTAAGAGGATTTACATGCAAGACATTTTAATAAAAAGAGATACAGAATAATACAGACAAAGGCTGTCCTAGTCAAGGCAGGGGGACAAAGTTCCACAAAATCTATTTCACTGCCCAAAAATTCTAGTCTGAGAGTACTCAAGTGAGTCTGTGAGGAAAACATACAATCATAGTAAGTTCACAGAGGATGTAGCTCCTAACTACATAAAAAAAACAGAAGTAGTTAACAAGAACCTGAAGATCAAGAGTGAGATGACAACGTGAACAAAATTAATTTGTCCATAGATATTCCTGAAGGATTGATACTATCCTCCTACATTTTCACAGCTCAGGTTTGGAGGTAACATTATCTACATCATGCACACTTCAGAAAAACAAACAGAAAACCCACCCAAACAGATTGCTTATACACAACTTGTTGCCAAAACGGCCTCAGAAAATCACCTTCCTCTTAAGCTGCATTTGCCTCTGTGGAATATAGGAATCAGGAATAGAAGCACAGGAAAAACTTGAGAGAAAAATATCTGCCCAGATGTGATTTCTCTGGAGGTAAGGAGAGTGCAGGCACCGTTCTTCTTTTGCATATGAATGGACCTGGATCTGCATCACCATGCTAATGAGATGTGCATCATTCTTTGACTATGGAGAAAGTCTTAGTAAACTACACTTGCTTTGTCAAAAGCAAAGCCAACTCCCCAAGCCATGTAAGTACCAGTTTAAAAGGGAAGATAGAGAAAGGTTGTTCAGCCACAAAATTAAACGTGAAAAACATTTATCAGAGTCAGCTGAGAATAAGACCATGTACAAAATCTTCCAGACTCCTAGTACAGAGTTTGTAATGGCTATGATGGCTCCTGCCCTGCTATGCATGTAAGGGAGAGCACTCAGTACTAGGCAGAGTTGAATTCCAGGACATGAAATGGTGACTAGGGGGAAAATTGGTTAAACAGTGATTGCAGTGGTTAAAGACAGAAAAGGCAAAAAGATCCAGAAGAGTTTCAGGGCAGGCTCATGTGAAGATCAGCACTGAAGGCGCTTTGAAGGTTCACTGGTGATACCAAAATGCTGATAAAGATGAGCCAGAGGGACCATGGGAAATTATCTAAGCCTTCAACTCTCACTCCTAAGCAAGACAGAAGTACTTCTTATTTACCTTGAATCAGAGATCGTTTTGCAAGGTAGCTCCTTGTCCTGGACTCTACTTCTCTTGGAAATGGCTTGTTTATGAACTCTTACACTCAATTCCCTGAAACAGCCTTGCTGCTGGTAACCCTGTAGTTATACATAGCAGATCCATTTCTGCCAAATACAGTCAAACAGACCAGGGCAGGTCTGACAGCTCAACATGCAAGATATCAAGCAGTTTGTAGCACAGTATGGCACTTAATAGTTAACAGCTCTGCCCCATTGCTCTGTGTCTAGTACATCAGTGAAATAGTGCCAGCATGACACAACACCACTACACACAGAGACAGAAGCAGACTGGCCTAAGTCTTGCATAGGGAAATTGTAGACTTGACTCAAAGGAGGGGATGTTTGACCCCCACTCTATTCAGAAAGACCTAGGGCAGGTGGCATCCAGAAGAGTTTGGCAAGGAGACACATTGAAACTAATGCTCGGGGTCACCATGAACACCCTCCAGAAACTGGACGTCTTTCAAATGCTTTTATTTCCCTTCAAAATTATACCTTGGATTCATGTCTCTTGGCCAGAAGTAGGAGTGAGATGTGCCTACTGGTAATCTGTGAAGGCCATCATGGCCACAGGGAAGTTGATAACAGCTCCTCACTAGGTCACCCTGCTTAATCATCCAGTGGCCACTAGCTACTCTTGTTTCATCACCCTCTGCCCAGCTTCCATTTGTGAGATTCAGATAGGCAGTGCTCAGGGTATGGGGCCAGCCCATCCTAGTCTCCAGCTGTGAGGTGCTCTCCACCTCCCTCTCAAAATCTGCACTGGTCTAGAAGACAGAAAAAGCAGCATGGGATTGGCTAGCCCCAGGCTTCCTGGCCCTTCAAGAGTAAAGCAGCAGGCTCTCTTACACCATCCTTCAATAATTTACTAGACAGGCACAAACAGCTTCCCCTTCTGTTGCAACAAGCAAGTTAAAAACAGTACAGTAGAAGCATCCATCTCTGACATTCCTGCAGGTTTTCTGTAATGGATCACTTTTGATTAATTAGAGAAACAAGTTTGAAACAGCCTGAAGGATGCTTGGTGTGTGCTTGTGTCTCAAACTGGAACAGGAAACTGAATCTCTGTCTATAAAATAGAAGCATAAAAACATGGTGCTTATTGTTCTCTGTTTCATAGGGGTACCCTTTTCCCTGCTAACCATGTAGAAAGACAAAAAAACCCTAAAACATCTTTAGTATTTTTCTAGCCATAAAAATGCAAAAAAATATTTTTTTTGGTTCACCTTTCCCTCTCTGACCCTCAAACGAAGAGCATTTGCTTAACAAAAAGTAGCATGACACACAACATACAACTGCTGCTGTAGGCTTATTGTCTAGAGTTTTATCAGGTAAAAACCAAGCCAGGAACTGTTTTTGTACAGCCTGCTAGCATTTTGACACTTGAAGACTGCTTGTAAGCGCAGGGTATCTGACACGGTCCCACAATGCCGTATGTGGTACCAACCCCAGCCTGCACACTAGTTCTAGAGTCACTTGAAGAGCAGCACGCAGGGTGAAGAAAACATCTTAAGATGCTCTCTGGGAGACTTTTAGATGGTTTTATTGTATGTTGCCCAGATCACCAAAAAATAAATATAATTTTTTTCAAGAGAGTAACTTTCTCCTTTTTCTCCTCAGGAATTAGTCTAAGGCCCTGCACGCTTTCCCACGCTTGCAGCTTGCAGGTTATAAATGCGTGGGAGGAACACAGTTTCGATCAGTCAGGTAGGCTGGGTTTCTGTTAGCCGGCTGCATACCTTTGAGCCCTATCAGCACACACTGATCAGTGGAATTCCTGGCATTTTTGTCATAGCATCAGAGGCAGTACTTTACAGAGTAAATACCAATGACCTGCTGTTCTGTCAGGGCTCTGTACTTACCTTTTATTTTCAAGTCAAAGGTTAGGCCTATTTATGTAAATCCTCAGCCATGGGCCAAGTAATCTGACCTCCTGGTTTTCATTCTCCTAATTGTTTCAGGTATTTTTCTTGAAAAGTTTGGTCAGTTGAAGCTAGAGATCTTTTTTAAGGCGCCTTTGAAGGGCTCTAGGGGCTTTCATAGCCCACCCAGTTTGCAAAGTGGAAACATCAGTGACCTGATGCCCTGGGCACTTATTTAAAATTCATTACCAGGAAATAAGGTTTTGATATATAGCCCCACCATTCTGAAGAATATCTTAGGGAACACATGCATGCCATTTTTTATTTTGGATTATGTGATCTCTGAAGCCACCTAGAGAGGCAATAATAAATTATACTTCTGTTTGCCCTTCGTTTCAAATAAGAACATTATTCAGCTATAGAGAGTTTTGGCTTTCCACATGCTGGCCATTGCTTACACGTCTTTTCTTACTTCACAATTTGCTGTGTCACTTTGTTCTTAAAAGGGTGTGCAAAGTTGTAGAGCATGAAAAAGAAACTTACTGGGTTTCCATTTTTTTCTCGGAGATTCAGCACTGGTTATATTCTAAGATTAAAAAGCAAGATGAGTAGCTTCTGATTAAGTGAGAAGTACAAACCATTTACTCATAAATAAGAACACAGGTACTTTAAATTTTGTCCCATCACCCTGGGGCATAGAAGCTATGTTATTTCCCACATAACCGAGAATAGTCACAGATAGGTCCATTGTGGAAGTTACTCTTTTCCAGGTATATTACAACTTGAAAGCCTTATCAGATCACTACTTCCTCTTCTGACCATGAATAATTCACATAAAATGCATGCTATCACATTTCAGCAGTTTTTTTTCTACCCTATTCTTGCTCTCTTTAAATGTCACTTTAAGGTATACACTGGAAAAGAAGAATCTGTTGTTTAAACAGTACTAGTACCAGAACTCATGCTGCCATCCTAAAGCTGTTCTGAACTGGAACTTGGCTTCTGCGATTTAGGTCTGTGAGGAATGTATGTACAATCAAAGAGATGAAGTTTCAACTTCTGTGGCATTCATTATACAGCTAATTCTCCTGGTATATTCTCCTTTTAATTATTGGAGTAGTCACTTGTCTGTTCCTGGTGAAAAGGGGATTGCAAGAAACCAGGCTAAGTGAAAAGCACCACTTACATTCTTCTCTGCTGTGCTATTGCTTTGAATTACAATGTTCATTTTTTCAACCCACAGCTAACTACAGCCTCATTCTGAGGGAAAAAATACTTCCTGCATCCCATACCCAGTAACAAGGATCACTGAGAGAGCATTAAAGAAGGTAGGTCAAGTCCCTCCATCTGAAACCATTAGTAGCTAAAACATGTAGGTTGGGCTAGAGTTAACAGAAGTTGCTAAGGCAAACAGATGAGAGATGGAGGCTTAAAATAATGGCAGTGGCTGACACTGGAAATAGAAGTCAAACTGTCACAAAAGGTGAAATTACAGGCAGGCTGTCAGGCCTTCACAAAATGTGGAACCCACACTTAGAGAAATTGTTTGTTGGGACTTCTCCCTACCTTTCACGATTTCCCAGGCCACTTCCCACGCGCGGCTACAGTTGCTCAATATCTTTGCAGCAACTACAACTATTACTTACATGCCAAATTTGGAAAATACAATGCAATCTGTCAATCTGTAGGATACCATTTGAGGCCACGCTCTGAAGCACTGCTTCTTACTAGTAATTTAAAGGTGCATGTTTTTATTGATACTTCTGGACACCTTAAGAGAGAAAGCAGGACCAAATCATTACCACGCTGAACACAGCCATCTTCCTAACAGTAAAATGGAGGCACAGCCTAACTATGTGTCATAGCTGGAGGCCACAAGCAACCCAGGGCTGGATGAGAGGAATCACTCTTACTCCTTTTAGGCAGTAAGAATGAAAATACTGCTCACTGACTGGAAGTTTAAAGAGACATTTTATTTACAGGTGCATATATGCAAAAGGCAATCAGGTAGAATGGATACATCCACAAGCTAAGCCAAGTCTATCAGACTAAATCCTTCCAGAATCCTCCACCCTCAGCAGGTCTGAGAGTAAGCCTTAACTTCTCCCCCCGTAATCTTAGGCCTGCAAGGCCTCAGTAGGCTGCATGACGCAGCTCAAAATTCCCTGCCAGCTAGGAGCCATGTCCCACACAGACCATGAGATAAGAAGGAATGGGCACTCTTCCCAGAGAAAAGAAGTGAGGGGGCAAGAGACAAGGAAGGAAGAAGAGCAATGTCAACCAGGCACTGGCTTTTAAGCTGTGATACTGGAAAGCAGAATGGATTAACAATATTATAAACATCCTGGGATGGGTCTTGGTCCCTGTAGTTTTCATAGGGGACCCTGGGACCCCTCAAACTACAACACTATGCTCAGAAGATGAGTGATGTCGTTAAGATTGACTATGAGCACTTTCAGTATGTGTGGTCAAACTCTCCATGCCTCTGTCAGCCTTGCCTCCACCAACACTGAGTGTATAGCATACATCAGCCTACAAAACCGCTGAAGGGAGAGTACAGAAGAAAGCCCATGGGGTTGAGAGAACTTCTCTCCTTGTGACCTGCCAGCACAGAATGATGCTGGGACATTGATACCATTTTTCTTCCCAATTGTGGCCAAATTAAGTTAACATTACCACAGCTGCACTGTAGGGCGTCTTTGTACCTCTCTACCTGAATGGGATCCATCAGGGCAGTGGGATTTAAGCCTTCCAAGCTGGGACCCATAGTATTTCACAAACTCAGGTGGACACTTCATGCTCCTAAGTGCCATTATGAGCACAGTCTGACTCTGAGGAAGAAATCAGGTCCCATAATATGCAGATATACAAAAAAAAAATGTTTCTGGTAACCAGTCAATACTCGGCTGTACTTGGATATAAAATATACACGGTGACTAAAGGTCTGTGGCTGGATGCAGTGGAGCAGGAGGAAAGGTCAGCTGCTGTAAGATCAGGTTCACCAAGAGCCTAACTAATCCAAGCTGTGTCATTTCCTTCACAACCCAGTCATGAATTCTAACTATGTCTTGCATGCCAGTTCTAGGCCTTGCTATGACCCTGCCATGAGCTGGTTCAGGAAGTAAAACCAAGGGAAAAGCAGCTCTGCAGGAAAAAAAATCAGTAATATTCAATCAGTTTAGCTTCCTGAACTGGTTCATGACAAATATCAGTGCTGGCAAGGAGAGAGGGAGCCAGGTGCAAGACCAAACCAGGATAGCTTCAACTTAGGTAGATTTTAATTGCTTTGGACATGCATGAACCCTTAGACAAAGAAGTAAGCTCATCTGTGTAACCTCACAAGCATGAAATAACTGTCCAAGCTACTCGTCACATTTCTGTATGCAAAGCAAGACCCTGCTTCAGAAGAGATAAGTGCATGAGAACACATCTTTCTGAGGCAACAAACACAGAAAAAATCATCTTATTCTACACAGCTCTCAACCACAGCCACCAGCTAAGCCTACAACTTGCCTGGCCCTTAAGGTTCCTGCTAGGTCTCTAATCAGGTGTAAGAGCTGAACTCCAAGGGCCATTCAGCAGGGCTTGAACAACTGATCAGATCTCTGCCAACCTTTTACAGGCTTGTTGAAGGACAAAGAGATCATTCCAGTTCAGCTCAGTTGGGCTAACAAAACCACAGCATTCCCAACTCGGTCCAGCAGGTTTTGACTCAGCACTATTGTTCTTAAGCACATGGTAGACACAGCTCTTATTTGCTTCTTCAGTTGTTGCTTTATTTTGTTCTAAAGTATTGCCTCCCATTTCTGGCAGCGTTTAATGGGATATTGTGTTTAAAGACACAGCTTTCAGAAACAACTATTCTTCTACAGATATTTCCACTTCCCTCCATAGACATCTCTCCTCCCTCTAGAGACAGTGAGGTATTTTACCACTTTTGACTACTGGATATATGATCCTTGACAGCATTTTGGCCTTACTCCAGGAAAGCATACATTTATTTAATGTCCATGTAAGCCTGTCTGGAAGTCATAGAGATGTAAGACATTTTCCATTGATTTTTCATTTACCGGTATGAAAGTTTTTAATGTACCTCAAATGTCCACCCTCATACTATAAACTACCCAGAGTTTTCCTATTTACTCTCACACAAGGTTTTAAATTTTGTTCACAAGGCTTTAAGTGTTGTTATATACAAAGCTAGTGGTGTGTGTGGCACACTCAGCAGCCTACCCATTGACTTGGTTATCTGGTTTAAAACACCACTATGAGCCTCAGTGCTTTGTATGGTGTTTACTAGTGCAACACTGCCAGTTTTGTGTTCTTGATCAAGTCACAGCAATCAAGTTCTATGTCCTACAGAGGCCATTAACTTTTTCTACACTTCTAACCTTGGCTAAGATTTTACAACTCAAGGCTATAGCCTTGAGACCCCATTCTTGCAGTCACAAGAGCGTTCCCTCAAAGCCACTTTCACCAAGGCACTGATGCATTCACAGTCCTGATCCCCTGGCACGACCTCTGGCTTTGTGCTGCTTATGGGGTAGTAAACTCCCCATTATTCCTTGCACACCTGGTCCCAAAGCTACTGTGACCAGCATACTTGTGCTTCAGCTCTTTCTCTGTCCCTCTACACCAAGGCTTTCTTCTCCAGGGAAACAGGGTAAACACTATCATCATGCAAACCAACATATCTCCACAAGCTGCTTCATGGCTAGAAGCCACATCTCTGTGGTGCACTGCAATGTATCCCATAATGTATATACAGCCCTTGTGCTTGGGACAGAAGTCTTCCCTCAGAGAAGGTGTACGTACAGCACAAATGGAATCGTCTGTGCAATCATGCATAAATTGTCTTAATCTTGTGTCACAACCTCTCTTAGCTCTTTATCTAAACACCTTCCTTATACTCACATGTGTGGGGCGTTCAGAACTTTCCTCTACCCCCACACTATTGAAATTTACCAGACTAGCTCAGATGGCTTGGAAATAAAATCATAGAAGCAATCAGGTTGGAAGAGACCTCCAAGATCATCCAGTCTAACCTAGCACCCAACCCTAGCCAATCAACTAGACCATGGCACTAAGTGCCTCAGCCAGTCTTGAACATCCCCAGGAACACCCCCAGGGACAGCGACTCCACCATCTCCCTGGGCAGCCCATTGCAATGGCAAATAACTCTTTGAAGAACTTCCTCCTGACATCCAGCCTACACCACCCCTAGCAGAACTTGAGACTGTGTCACCTTGTTCTGTTGCTGGTTGCCTGGGAGAAGAGACCGACCTCCACCTGCCAAAAGCCTCCCTTTAAGTACTTGCAGACAACAACGAGGTCACTCTGAGCCTCCTATTCTCCAGGCAAAAGCTAATCTTACAAGCATCTGAACAATCAATTTGAGCTTTAAACAGAAGTTCATACACAGGAAAAACAAAAGGGTTTCAAGCCCCATCTTTACATTGTTTGCCTGGAGTGTGAAATGAGGCTTCATTCTTAAAGGAGGTATTTGGGTCACAGATAGTGATGGAGGTGACCTACTTCAGTATCCTTGGGAATTACTTTTACTCTCCATTTCTTACTCAAGAGCCAGGCCCAGGCAGATGTATTACTGCAATATTGCAACTGTCCCAGTAAAACCTGCCAGCCCTGACTGATTTTGGCACCCCTCCTAATATCCGTGCAACCATTCACCCCTTCTGTCTGGGCTGCTGGCATAGGAGTAGAGCATCTCAGCATGCTGCATTAAGCCATCCTTGCCCTTTGGTACCAGTACAGGACCAGGCCATTTCAGCACACGGAACACAGCTACATGAATATCAAGACAGTGGGTTTCTCTCCAACACAATTTCATCAAATCAAGAAAAACATCCTACTTTCTGCAGCAGTAAGTTGACTTCCTCTCTACCCCAGTTACAGCTTTAACCTTCTCTATTCTAGCAATCCAGTCACTGAATTACTGATAGCACTAATCAAAAAGGTTTTTATCCGACTACAAAACTGGACTGAGTGAAATGATGAGCATCACTGCTACAGATATGGATTTTAATTTGAATATCTGAAGTAGGTAATCACAGTTTACATACATATATATACACATTTTTATTCACATGTTCTTGTATATTAAATAGAGCACGTCTCTCCTGTGTGTATAGAAAGAATAACACAGATTGAGAGTCTAAAATTCATATGTCAAGTGGAATCTGAAGAATTTTTAATCCCTTAAAAATGCTCCTTCCACAAACCAGGAATCAGTCCATTTTGCAGGATTCCCCCAAAGAGGACAGACTGCTTAAGCCTCTGTTGACAAGGTAATGACTCCTGACCTCATCAGCTGAGAGTTCATAGTTGAAATTAGCTATAGTTTTGAAGCTCAGACCCAGGCGGTAATAAGACTTTAAAAAGAGAAGCCAGTATCAGCTCTCACTGGATGAACTCAGGACATTTCATTCTTCTCCTGAAGAGCTTTGGATTTATTCTGTTCATGTTTTCACCCCCCCAAAATGAATCAGATTTGATGTTGAAGTCTGGTCTGTAAAAAAATGTTTGAAATGCAACTTGAGTGAACCCTAGAGGCTCAATATATGGAAGGTACTTTCTTCAGTAGCAACTGAAAATAGCATGCTTATGGTACAGAAAAGATGCAGTCCTTGTTCTTCGAAGAGAGTTTCCAAAACAACTTTTCATACAAGAAATAAATGAGAATGTTTGTGAAAAGAAGAACTGCAGTTTGCCTGGAGCTGGCAGAATTGGCTGCAGAAACAAAAAGTGTCTCCAGAAAGTCTTCCTCCATTCATTTCTGCAACAGCAGGGCTTACATCTCACTTCTAAGGCCAGAATCTCATTTCCCTAAGATGTCATTCTGACTCCTCACAAGTGAGGTTCTTCTCCATTTACTTTCCCCTTAAATAAACATACCAAAAGATCACAGGGAGAATTTTTTCCCTTTCATTTGTTTTCCATCTGGCTGTGAATTAATTGATTTAAACTGACAGGCCAGAGGCAGACTTTTAGTTTTCAAAGCTCTTAGCATTCAAATCTCAGTTCATATGAAATGAGCAAGAGAAGTCAACTATGCTTCAGTCATCAAGGTTCTCAAGGAGAAGAGAAAAATGAAGATAGCTTTCTAAAACCGGGTTTTGATTCATCAGAGAGACAAGTCAGTATCCTTTAGCAAAAAAACTGCAGACCCATTCCGTCACCGGTCTCTTTGTAAAAGGATTTCACTAACAGATATGCACTGTGCCTTCATTTTGAAACTATAGAAGAGCCACAAAAGTGTTTCTTTAAAGGAAAGAGGCATTACAAAACATGTAGGAAAATAAATAACTTTGGTCTCTCATGATGAATATCACTGAAGGCAAGGATACTGTCAGAAGCATAAATCTGAGACGGGCCTGAAACTCCCCCTATTGGCACCTCGTACACAAGCAAGGGCAGTGCCTGAAAACCATCTTTCTTAGGTCTTCACGAATCTTTTGGGATTTGTTTCGAACGAACAAGTGCAAATCTTCAGTCCTTTGCTCTTTAATGCCAGCTAGGAGAGAAAGTAGCCAGATCCTCAAAAATCTGTGCAACCGGTTCTCCATGCACTTTGCACTTGAGAAAGTTGTGAGGTCTGGAAGTGGAATATACACATGTAACAGTGCAGGCTGGCGAGGAGAAGATGCAAAGTGAGAAGGAAAATTAGTCACACGGTGCAATTCAGTGAAAAATATATCATTAAAGGAAAAGGAGCCTCAAGCCACCCTGAGAGTTTGGGGAGGAGGGAAAAATGCCAGCTCAGTAGAGATGACAGGCATCAGGCAGTGCTTTTGCTAACAGCCTGTGAATTTATCCTTGGGTTCAGAAGGCAGTGATGACACTATCAGTCAATTTATCCATCGCTAAAAGAACTCCATAAATAAACAAACTGATCTATGGAACCAGTCTCTATCCAGTGGCGGGGGGGTGGGGAGAATAGAAAGAGGAAGAATTACAGGTAATAGTCTGGCTATGTTTAGACTCTAAAGTCACTGGATCCACCTAATAAGCCCACTCACTTTGTGTCAGGAAAGCTACATATTCTGAAGAGGTTCTTCAAGGACTGAGCTTCAGTCATTTTGCCAACTGCATTTGCTGTCATTTGGAGCAAATTTCTACAGTCTCTATTTTTTTTTCTCTTCCCTGCCTGTCATAATTAGCTTCCCAGACCATCTTTATACACATAGATTAGGGTTAGCACAGGCAGTACTGTTTGCCTGTAGACTGAACATATGCTGTGGGTCTTCTTGTTCCTTCCTTGTACCTAATGGTTCTTCTAACTCAAAATTCACAGGAATGCATCTAAGGATGCCAAAGACAAGGACTAGTGAGATTGTTAGCATTGCAGTGCTAATAAAACTCACAGAAAACAAATCAGCACCTATTCTGCTAACCTGATAACATAGAAACATTACTTTGGACATTAATGTCAAAAGCATACAGTTTGATGGCCAAGTGTTTCTAGCATTGTCTGCCATACAGAAATGCAAGCAGATTGCTATTCCAAACATGTTGTGGAAATACTGTATGAAAGGCCTATTTCTATAAAATAATATCACCACGACATGGCTGAGTAGGGAATTTATACGACTCTGGAAAGAGCTGCATAGCAGAACTTTGTGACGTGAGGTAGGGGAGGAGACATCCCACTCCTCTCCCGTGAAAAGCAGGAGATATATAGAGGATTGCTTTAAACCATGTGCAGTTTATTCTTTCCAAGAGAGAGCATTTTGCAGTTAGGGTCAAACTCTGTGCCTCAATGCATACAGAATGTGTCCTTTCCTCTGCAGGAGTCCTACTGAGCCAAGGGCAGATCCTCGAGGAGTGAAGTGTTATCCACGGTGACTACAGATGGCACAATCTCCTTCTGTTGGATTGACCCTGCATTTCTGCAGTTCCTGCTGTAGCTGTGCTACACTAGCAGGAGGTCTGCTCTGATCTTTCCTTGTGAAATCATTATCTCTGGAAAAGCCTACCTAGTCATTAAATATTAAATGAAATTAAACTCAATACATGCAGTTGTCTGACATTTATTTTACCGACAGCAGAATTTTGTTCCTACTTTGAAGAAAAAAAATTGAAGAGATTGCAGAAGTCTTTTAGCACTACACTAAGAAGCAAACATTATTTCTGTCTGTTCAGTCAGTGGGGGAAGAGAAATTCACGGGCACACTACCCTACAACCTACCACATCATGAGCAGGAAGCCAAGTTCAAGCATCCTTCATACCTTCACAGTACACAGCAGCACAGAGTTTATCACCTAAGTACAACATCCTTGTGGCCTCCCCTCTTCTCAATTCATGTTTGTGAACCAAAGGGAGCATATACACACCCTACAGGCACTTGACACAGCGTTAAGAAGCTCCACTGCTCCACTGTTATGCCATTTCTGAACTGGAGCAAAATGAATATGGATCTTGTCTATGAAATCATATTTAGAGCAGTAATTTTCTGATAAGCCATTCAGGGGAGTGCCCGAAGGTCCTACCAAGTCTGCAGAGAGTAAAGAGGTGACAACAGCACTAAAAAAAAAACATCTGGTAGAAACCAGCAGCCAATTACCACAGGAAGTGGGACCACCTGCAGGTGTTTGAGGCAGGAGGTCCTTGCAGAGCAGACCCCAGCAGCTTGATGTCCTGAATGGAACACTGGTTTTAAGTATCTCACTGATGGCCACCATACAGAGATGCACTATGCATCTATCAATGCCTGTGGAAGCATTTGTTAGTCATCTAATTTCAATTTGGAGACATTAGCACTGGTTGTCCCTAGACACTGATATACTAAGAGTATGGCATCGACAGGAGCTTGTATCTCCAGTGCCACACAGAAAATAACATCAAGAAGAGCAAGTCTGTGAACAGCACTTACAGCAGACCCTATGCCTGCATGGAGCTTACTAGTCAGAATTTTCTTCTCTGGATGTCAGCTGCAGCTCAGCAGGTGTAAGGTGCTCACACAGCATCATGATGCTGTTCCCCTGAGAGCAGCACTGAAAAGTCAATAGCAGCAGCTTCAGCAGTTCTGCAGAATCAGAATAGCCACCAAAAGGTTGTACATGTTTTCACACTTGTGCATGAACTGCACACAATGAGCAAATTTCCTTTGAGTATCCTTTACATTCCTACACAGAAGTCCTAAGACCACCATTAGCCTATCCTTAAAGAGCACTCTCATTTCTTGTATGCATTTACGACCAAATACTTAGTTTTACTTTAGGATTGCTTCAGATGCTAATGGGCTCAGCTTTATTCTTTGGAACAAACTCTGTAGTTTCGTAGGTTTCGTTCTTTTCTGAACATGCTATCTGTAAATGGATTAAATTTACTTTCAGCCACAAGTGCTTCTGTGGAAGCTTTTCAAAGTGAAGGAACTTTTGAAAAATAATTTTCTGGAGTGCTTCAAGAAAACTGAAAATCACACAAAGTGACTTTGGATTATTACAATGCATTAAACACCTTCAATTCTTAAAGCTGGATTTTTTCACGGCTCCTCTAACTGTTCAGAGCGAGAAATGCATAACGCCTAAGTGCTTTCACCAGTTATTTAGTCTCAGATCAACTGCTCTAAATTATTACAGTGCTATGCTTTATTCAAAAATGTTGAAATTCATTCATTCTGCATAAATCCTGACTCGTCAGTTGGGGCAACAAGTAGCAAATGGAGGGAAGATAAACAGCAGTGTTTAAAATAAGCAGACTAGGAGAGTGATTCAGATCATTTAAGATTAGGATCTTGTTCTGAATCATCCTCTATAGAAGCCCTTCTTTCTCCAGTAAGTACAAGAGGAGTTTAGAAGGCAAGTCTCTTTTGGCTGGAGTAAGCCACTCTGTATTAGCCCATTCATTCAGATCATCATTTCCCTCACAGATCTATAATATTCTGCTTGTGGATGCTTTAGGTACACAGCTTCAGCATGGGGTTAAGGGAAACAGAGGGCTTTGTGGCACTTATCCACATCTAGAATGAATTCACGTTTTCCTGTATGTTGCAATCATCCTTGAAAATGTAGAACACAATCAGCAGGAATAAAATACTTGCAAACAAAGGAAAAAGAGAGAAGAGCTGAATAAACAATAAAAACATTGGTGCCAAAGGACATTAGTCTTTGTTGCCTGTGACAGCATGACATAGAAGATCTTTCCTTCATTCTTACTGCAGTAAGTGATGAAGAAAAGTCTTCCTGCAAATATTTATTTGCCTTTGAAACACATTAGTTGGGCCATATTTAGAACCAGCGTTTGTCTGCTTTATTTGATAATTCAAGCACCCACATTTTACTGAGCTTTATATTTAACAGTAAAATTCACAATTTGCACTCCTTGGTGCACTACAGAAGCTATTTAATCAGAGAATAGAAATTACTTGACCGCATATTTGCAACTGTAAATATTTATACCTAAGCATTTACAGATGATGTGCAGTACAAGAATAATTGCCAAATCAATTCAAAAGGCAAAAGTGAATGAATTAGTGACTATGAATTATTCATTAATTTTACCTTCTCATATAGCAAGTTCATTATTTCTTTGTGTAACCAGTCAGCAGCTAATATGCCTGAGTGCATTTAAAATATCGATTAGTTTTCTGGATACACTATTCAGAGCATTTAATCAAGATAAGATTTCAGTAAATATTAACCTTGCATTTGGGGAAAATGTAAGAAATCTTGGGTTTAGGGATAATGCATGATTATTTCAGAGCATAAGGAAAAACATTTGGATTTTATCCAAAATACCAAGAGAATTTTCCACAGCTATTGAGTTCAACAAGAGTAATAAGAAAGCATTCAAGAATTAATTGGCTGTGAATCTTATAGACTGTAAGGATTGAATTCTAGACAAGTGATTTGATTGATCTTGGGAAGATCATTTGAACACACCCCAAGAATATTCCAACCAGTTACACTCTTATTCAGAGAAATTTCATGTTTTTCTTGTAAGGAAGAAAAGCCACAAGACACAGGCCTTACACCTCAGCACGCCTGGGATATCCAGGGAACAGCTAAGAGGCAGGAAATGACAGCAGCTCTTGGAGGGGCCTTGTTCCAAGGTAAGGCTCAAGGACAGATCAGGAACATTGGTTTCAGCTGCCCTACTTGGCTTACCCACCCCCCCACCCACCCCAGCTGGGTATGTGTTTCATTACATAGCCCACATGCAGACCAACACTGTCAATTGTCATCTACCACAGCCCAATGTAAGTAAGATCCATGCTGGAACAGCCCATAAACCCAACTCAAAAGCTCCCCACTACTGCCTCTGACTTTCCTTGAAGACTGTTCTATTTCTGACTTCAGGCAATGGTTTAGAGCAGTTCTCTGTGTGTCTGTAATTTGTGCACTACTGGGAGGAAAAACAAGCACAATAGTCTCTCTGGGAGACATCTTCCTAGTTACTAAGGTAAAACCACCAGGAGTGATAGGGGTTTGTCAGCTGAGTCAGTCAGAAGTGGCTTTAAAGCTTTGCAGAGGCCAAAACTGTTGATAATGATTTGAAATTACATTGTTTTATCCCAATTATTTCTACTTGTTTTCTCATAAGTTCTTCAGCTGTATATATGTTTGTATGAGACAGAGGGGAAAAAAGGGAAAAAATATTGCCAGGCACATTTAGCTGCAGCTGCAGAGAAGGTTTGTCTTTGGCAGGAGATATCATTCTACACTTAACCCATGAAGCAACCTCGAAAAATAGATTGTCGATTCATAAACAGAGTCATGTTTATGGGACCAGACAGTCCAGCCTTACAAATTATAGCAAGAGGAGATGCATACATCTGCTCTGATTATAAACTTCAAGTATGGAGACACTTCCAGAAAAGACCTATCTGTATAAACAAAGCAGTGAGTGGAGACTGCTACACAGAGCGTGCCCAGGGATAGACGAGATATAGTAGCTACTGCATTTTGAAAGTTTCGATTCAGGCTTTGCTTCTCCATATTTTGTTAATTTTGATGATGTATTCTGATTGGCAAGGGAAATATTTTTTAGCATGCATATGTCTACAAGGAGTCTGAAGGCATGCAACACAGTAAATAACAGGAATTAAAGATTGTGACGGACTTCAACAATGATATTTAGGCCAATCCTTCTTTGGTAACTCAGGACTAAATATTCAGAGGTTACACCTAGAAGAAGTTTGCAAAATTCCTAAAGGAAGAGGTTAGCACTGGGAAGTGACCCTGGACTGCCCAGATAAACTCATTCTACTCTTTTATCATACAGTCTGTTCTGCCTCCATTGAAATCCATCCATAAGTTCCTTTTGCTCTAAATCAAGCTGCTATTGTCTTATCCCTTCTCAAGCAGTTGTAGACAACCACTGAACACTATCTCCTTTACAAAAAAAGGTCTTCATATTTTAAAACTTCTCCTTCTTCCCCTTTGCTTTTTCTTCTCTAGACTGAACAACTCTACTTCCTTCAGTTTTCTTCACAGGTCATGGTAGGTAACTCAGGTACCAGTCGTCTTATTCTCCTCTCCACTTTTATCTGCTTAAAGTAGTATAACTGCAGTTAGGTACAGAGAAATAACACCAGTGTCTATTCAAGCAAGTGATGAATCATCATGTCTTAAATGTGGCATGGCTGTCAGGTCACTTGTGCGTCTGTAACTGTTACAAGGTTTTGTTGGGTTCTGTTTTGGTTTAGGAGATAGTGGTGCTGGTATAGAGCTTAAACCAAGCTTTGAGTAGATAAAATGAAAAGCTAAACTATCAAACTATTGACAATTTTGCATAATGCACAGGACAGAAGATTTTTCTTTTTAATTGTGTCCCAGATAAAGAGATATGCACAGATAAAGAATGCCCTGGGGAAATAAGGAAGATATCGGTTTTCCTTGGGCTCTAAGATAAAACAAAACCAGAATCCATGTTCAAGATTATTCATAGATGGTCCACACCACTGTTATTAAGTGCAGAATTCAACAAACAAATCATGTGCTTGTCATCAATGTCATTCAAGTAATCTCAGTGAATGCTATCTTGCCTGGGTTTCCTTGAGCTCCTCTGCAGACTATGAGAGTCCTAGGAAGACTACTTGGGATGTCCTCTGCAGCACAAATCTCTCTTCACTGAACAATTCACTCTAACAGAGCAAGTTCTAGGAGACAAGGAGCTCCACAGTACACACGGAGTTACACTGGGCCTGTATCAACTAATTCAGAACAAGTTTGTCTTTAAATTAACTATCATAAGCCAATCTACATAGCTGAACGCACCTCTTTGCCAAGAGCTAACTATTAGTGAATGTGTTAGCACTGCAAAAATAAATGGAAAAGCTATGCAAAGAATAAATAGTTAAAGAGACCTAAGTGAGCCATTTATTGCAGAATTACTGCTAAACAACTTCAAAGATTACCACATTTTTTCAACCTTCAGCTTCAGTCTAGGGTGACATTTTCATTTTTTGCAATACCATGTTGCTGACAAATACAGACTGTTGTTTCACTCTCATTCCTGTAGCTACCTCTGACATAATGCTGCTTAACAGTCACAACCCACCTGACATTTGTATTCCCCTATTCTAGTTGACAGCTGGTATATTGAACATCCTTCCATTTACTCACCTATGCTTCTCTCTATCTGATCAAGTTCATTTTGAAATCTGATCACATCCTCCAGATCTCACAATTCCACCAACTGAAGTTTCAAATTTTAAAAGCATGTCTTCCATCAGTCAAATTGTTTGCAAAAGGGAAATATTTCTGCATCTTATTGTATATCAGGAGTAGCATAAGATATGTTGCATGCCTTCTAGCTTGACAGAACTGACTCCTTCCTTTGAGAATACTTTCTAGTCATTTCTGAAACTGGCTGACAGTGATTCGTTTTTGGCATTCCTGTGAGTGAACTAGAAACACATGGTCATATGGAGTGCAGACCAGTTGCATTTTTCAGGGTCTGGAGACCATTCAGGACAGGAATGTGAAGAACCTCCTAACTGAACTTCATTTGTGAATGCTTTTTAGTTTGCAAATCCCTGGTTTAAAAAATGGGCCACACTCTGTCATCACCAAATTGAGGGAGAGATCACTCACAGTAAGTGTGAGGAACAGCCAGAGCCAAATGTTTTGCACATTCACTTGAAGAGGAAACAGAAAACATTCAGCTTGAATGTTTGAAACCTTAACTCCCTACACAATCACAGGAACAAGACACCAGGCTAACTGCAAGCCACTGTTAACGCATATTAATGACAAAGCATGCATGTAGCATCAGTGCAGACCTTTCACTGGTCTCTTCCAGTCAAGAAGCACTTTATCTAGGTGCCCTTGTCAAGGGGAATAACTATACTGCAGTTGTCATCTTCAGTCTATACGGCTAAGGGGGAGATGACAGCTCCAGAGAAGCCCTTGAAAAGCAGGAATGTTTCTTAAACATTTTTTTTAGACTTCACTTTTGTCCAAGGGTGCAGTATAGCAAAACTCTGGAGCAGTTCCTGATTTTGTTTAAGCTGAGCTTAGCAATACAAGGTTTCTAGAAATTTACAGTTTGTGATGAATACCAGGAAGATTTTCAAGTTTCCTATCAGATCTGCAGTAATTTGATTCAGCCCAAGTTTTTAGACACCAAGAAGAGATGTAGCTGTTACACACTGATTTTTCCACTGGCAGGTACAATGCTCTTGGCTAACCCAGGCTCTTGCTGGTCCCATTGGCATAATGCTCCACGTCCTTCCTTGCATGGGCTGGCCAAAGTTTCCCCACTCCATAGCTGTCAAATATTAGAATAATCGTCACTTATCCTCCACAGTATCGCTTCTACATATCATGCTGCACCTTCTGCACTGCCATCATCTGCCTTCCTCACTTCCTTCCTTCACAACATATACATGGAGATCCCTATCTATATAACCTGCCTTCTCCATGTTGTCTTAATTTTGCTTTCTGCTTTTTTCCTAGAAAATCATCCAGGCTGCACCCGCACAGAAAAGAAAAGATGATAAACAAACCCTAAATATTGTACTAAGTGCAAATTGCCATAAGAGAGATCTCTACTGGAGCAAGTGTTCCTCTGATTTATCACTCCCCTCCCTCATTCCTGTTGCTCACTCCTACTATTAAAGCTATACCAAGCCAGCAATCTCTGCAAAGAAAGAACTCAACCTTTTTATTTCCCAATAAAGCACGCAGCAGGCTCCAGTGCAATATTGCCAGATCTTGTTCAAATAGATTATCCCACCCCTGGAGACACAACATAGGAACCCAAATGACAATGAAAGAGTTTGTTGCAGGAGGGCAATTATTACTTTTCAGTATTCCCACCAGGCCTGAATATCAACCAAATCAGCCTTCTGATTTTACACTAATACAATTCATTGAGTTTATTATGACCAAGATGATAAAAGTACTTTGAGATTTTGGTAAGCTTTACATATTTGTATGTCTTTAATAACGTGGACCCCTGAGTTCAGTTTACCATCAGTAGTGGATCAAAAATGGTGGAATGTCAATGGTTATTTGGTCCTGTTCCAGCCTCAGCACTTATCACTTCTCTGTTTATCATTTTCCCTTCACTGACACCTGTGGAGTCTCAAGCAAGATCAGCTACAAAAGCCAAAGCAGCTACAGTAGTCATTGCAGAGAGCAGGCACAGCTGAAGTGGGGGACAGAAATTATTTTCTCTGGTACCTGCCTGCAAACTTTCTTTAAAATAGCATAAAAAAGCCCAGCAGTATCAGAGTGAACTAAGTATGCATTCAGCACAGCATCCTGGCTTGGACAGTGATCCTGTGCCAAGAGATAGATGTAAGAATAAGGTAAAGATGGCATGATATTACTTCAACATACTCTCCTAGCTTCCAGCAATTCCTTGAATTAAAAGCAGTTTCTTCTCTGAATTCTTGAAAAGATCTTCTTCTGTGATGCCTCTAACTGCTTTCTGAGTACTGAATTAACATTGTGCCCTGTGACAAGGAGTGTCACACTTCATGGTGATGTGGAATCCAAATCTTTACAGAAGAATCATACTTTTGCTTTCATCAGGTTGATGGTTCTCTCCAGACCAATGTTATTTTTCATAATCAGATGCTAATAGGAACGTGCAGTAATTACACTTCACAAACATGCATACTTTGTAGAGTCATAAAATGGTTTGAGTTGCAAGCAATCTTTAAAGATTATCTACTTCAAATACTCTTTCAGATTTCTTTCAATTTTGATACCTGAAATCAAGAGCTATGTACATCTACCTAGATGAGTTCAGACAGTTGCAAGCAATTCTAGCCCAGAATTGCTAGATTGCTAAATGGTAGCTACCTTTGTTCAGTATAGTATAACAGATGTAAGTCCTTCTTCTCTTTTTTTTAGACCCATAAAATTTCACCTGAGACCCCCAAAATAACTTTTTGCATAACAGAAGTTGATACATTGCCACAAAATGTTTCCATTTCAGCCAGGTAGTATTTCTGTCAAAAACCAAACCCAGACCTATTTAGTGAGGATTTTCAAAGTAGCTTTAGTGAATGACTTAACTGGGCTCCCCAGGCCTTGCTAACAGTTCAATACATGTGCTGATCTCTGTCTGATGGCATTTGGCTTAGTTTTGTATCCTCGAAAAATAAACAGAGGGTTTGCCAGTGGCTTCAGTGAGAACAGATTGAAGAAATAAAGACAATTTCCTTCTGGAAAACAGTAGGTTTCTGTTAATAGAGATCCAGAGGAAGAGAAAGTAGCATGACCTGTAGAAACATCTCATTATCTCAAAACATCCAGCCTTTTGAAATGTAGGACACATAATTAAAATACAGAGCTTGAAATAAAAAATAATCTGAGGGTGCATAGTAGAAGCCTTTGAAGCAGCTGGTGCAGGCCAGGAGAGGGAAGCAGAGAAATGGCAATATGCATTGAGCCAGGAAAGTCTTCTCAGAGTTGGATAAGAGAAGGTTGTGCTGTGCTCTTTGCCTGGTGTCCAACTGGACCTGTGTCCAGCACCAGCCTGGCTCACACACATCAGCTGACATGTATTTTGTAGGAAGAGCCTGATGAGGAAAGGAGAAAAGAAGGATATTGTATAAAGTCCTCTGCACTCCTTTTCAGTGAAATAAGGAAACAAGAAATTTGCAGTCAGTTCCAGGACTGGTGGTACATATTTTTATATGTTCCTAGCCTCATTTTACACTAAATATATATGATGTCATTTCCTAAAAGGCTTCACAAATGTTTCTAGTGCACTAGAAAGTGAACAGTTCTCTTTATCCTGACACATAAGAATCTCAGTTCTTCATTAACCTTTCTACAGGACATAATCTGTCATTCTACAGAAAAGACTTTGCCTGGCTGGGGCAGAGGAGGAGGAGGCTTGTTTCCTGTTACTTCATAGCTCTACAGGGAAATAAGTGGCGGTTTCGAAGAAAATGAGAGGAAGTAAAAATGTCAAGGGAACAACAGAAGCATCTCTCTTTATTTTTCTGCACTAGGTTATCTCTAGATTGCCTTGCATTTAAAGAAACCTAAAGGGAAGTCACTCAGATCACACACAGTCCAAAATGCTCTATTAGATTATATCTGAATCAGATGGTATTTAAAGCCCATTATCACACACATACACAGCTTCTGTATCATTTTTGCAGCAACACAGCTCTGTCACTGCTCCACATAATGGAGACCACGGGTCTGTGAATGCATACAGAGCAGGAGAATAGCAAGGCAACCTCAATACTGCATCACAGAGATCCAGACAGAGTCATCTGGCCACACTACAAGGCAGATTTACATGAAGATTAACCCTTATCCTCTTAGGTCTATCACCATTTTCCCTATCTCAACAATTCAGGAGGCTGTGAGCAGAACCTAGCCCTATTAAGTCCTCCAGTTCAGTTTGTGAACTGTACATAAACTAACCAGATATTGCCTTTCACCTACTCCTTGTCATCTCCTCAGTCCTCTCTCACCTCTTCCTAAAGGATTGCCTTCACCACCTATCAAGATCCTTTGTTCAGCTACAAAAGGGTCTCACAACTCAGCTTCAGGATCTCTCTCATTCTTCCAGAGACACTGTTCTGTCAGCCTGCCACAGATCCTATTTCTGAGTCCCAGGAGACATAAACATGCCCAGGACCTCAGTCAGAAGTGGCCTCGGGATTTCACTACCAAGCCACTTGCTGTCCACTCACCCTCACAGCAGCAGCTCACAGTCACTTGGCTTCTTCCCTCTAGAACCCAAAGGCCAGCAGGTAAAGCAGCTGTGGCTAAACAAGCAGGAACATAGCTTTATTTTGGCATCTTCAAAAGCCAGTTTAGGAATTACTTGTGGAAAAGAATCACTCCTGATTGCAATATGAACAGAGGCTGTACTATAAGTTATTTCCCGAGTCAGTTACTGGGAGCAAACAGCTGTATAAAGTGAGGGAGGTGACAGGCAGCTTGCCCCTCTTGTCTGAGCTAGACATCTAAACAATCAGCCAGAGCATGTCACATATCTTTAATCTGCACATGAAGGTATTTTACCTAACAATTTTCCATGGAAAGTAAACAGTCCAAATACGTTAAGGCACCATAAGCAATCATAGCATTAATACGACTGTTCATATTTTTTTCACACATCCATCAAGTATTTATAAAACATATTCCAGAGATAAAAATCCACAGCCAAAAATGCAAGTCCACATGCTGTTTCCAGAAACTGCTTTGCCACTTTCTTGCATCCTTTTGCAAACAGTGTGCATGGAGGATGTTCACAAGCACCCAGCAAAAGAGCTGCATTTTGTTCTGTAGCTCTTACCCAGGGCACTCTGCTCTGACGTTTCACAGCTTGAGCAAGTAGCTGACAGATAAATCACCACAGAATCCAACCTTAACATTTTTAACTGTATTCTTTACTGTTGGAGTTCATTCCTCCTGTCTAGGTCCACTATTTTACTCTTTTATGGTAGGTATCTTACATTATAAATATCTTTTTACCATCCACATGCAAACATAGAAAAGTTTGATTTCCTCTCTACCCAACGGGCAGCTGCTGCCTAGGAAGTGATAAATTAAATGATAAATCTGTAATTGAAGGTTTATTTTGTATTATGAGTGGAGTCATACATCAAAACTAAGTTCTGAGGTTCCTAATTTGAGTGTTTATATGATTTTAGGTCTTTCTTGATCATAAAAGGAACCTCAAAATCCTGAGTCTTCCCAGGCTGTTCACTTTGCTGACATCCTACTGTGCTGTGTCAGGTTTGTGTAAATAAAAACATTAAAACTTGGTAAAAAAAAACATAGGAGTTGCCCTGTAAAATCACATAAAGCACGTGGAGTCAAATTCCAGAAATAACCATCCAGAAATTACAGTATTTTTTGAAATGGAACTTTGTGTTCCATAAAAAAACTCTCAAAAATGTAGGAAACTAAAGACTTTTTGGTATATTTTGCATGCCATATAAAATATATTGAAAATATTAATAATACTAAGGCTAAGAATAGCAATAATAGTAGTAGTGAACAACAAAAGTCCTTACCCTTTCCATATAGTTTTAATGAAAACAATATCTTCAAGTTGGTTTTGAAAAATGAAATGCTTCCTGCTTTTGGGCACAATTGAAAATTAACTGTTTGAGCTCAAATGTTTTCTAAGCATGCCAAGAATAGACCATGAAGTGGAAGAAACAAACAAATGAACAAACAAACAAACTAATTATCTTACTTTTCTCCTAAAACTAACAAGCAAAAGCCTTTAAAGAACACCTTTCAGAACTACTGATATTAAGGGAAGATACTGCTGATAATCCTGGCTTCTTTTGCAATGATTTATTCCATATTTTATTGCACAATTTATAAAGGGAACTGCAGTAATTGGAGTTCTTGCATTACTACAGGAGATTAAAAGATTTTCTTATCAGGCAATTCAAAAATGTGATGATTCACACCTTCATTATTTCTTGAAACACTGCATCTTCCTCCACAAGTACAGCAAAGGTTTTGCATGACTACATCTCTTAAACTAAACAGTGTTGGTGTCATTTTCCCACGGTGCTCAGAACAAGCAAGGGGTGAAAGAGTAACCCTTGCAAGCCAGTTAAACAACCATCATTATTTTAAAATAAATGAAGAGGAGCCTGGTTATTTATGACTATGTGCTCATGTTTTATGCATGCCTTACCTTGGAGACATTTGATAGCCCCTTGGACACTTTGTTAGCTGTAGTCTTTAATAATCTCTTGGTAAGAAGGTCACATTGGCCTATTCACACTCAAAAGGTGGAGATTTGGAGACACAGTACAATAACAGAACAAATGGAAAGACATTGGAAAATTACTTTTACTGACAGGGTTTCTACACAAACATACAACTTGGGTCAGGGAGAGTCACTTCATTTGAAAGTGCAGTCCAGTATTTCTCACTGCCAGGTTAAATTAAGAATACACCCAGCCTTGCTATACAGGGTAGAAAAAAACAAAACACAACAGAATGAGAATAAGCCACTCGCAAGGAATTTCTTTAAACTGACAGAGAGGAGCCATAATACTTGCAGAGCTTTGCTGGGTGCCCCAACCAAACACAAGAACAGATTAGATTGCCTTTATGTTCAGGTTTGCAAAAAAAAGGTGGAAACAGATACCCAGATAGAAGGTAAGTGCCACAGGAGGCCCAGAGAAGACTTCTCTATTTTTCATACATTTTCTGGTGTACGACAGACTTAAGAGAAAACTGTCTGTACACAAAATCTCGTTCTTCACACTTGCTCCACAACAGCCCTGTACAAAATCTTGGTTTGAGTCTGTAACAAGTAGGCATTTCTTCCACAGATATGGCTTTTAACAGGAACATCAGTGCTCAGTAGTCATTCAGTCTTGTAAAGGATGGTGAAGTGTTGTGAGGTGCTGATTAAGGGATTGTGTGTTTTAACCTCATATTTAACCCATTATGAACTCCAAATTACATCCCAAAGAAGTCACAGGAGAAGGATGTCTTTGCTTTTGTAGGATCTCCTACTAAGAAACACTGAGAATAATTTAATTTGGATACTGCCTATCACACAGAAGATGTCAAGTCTGATGCACAGATTCAAAACCAGCATACTTTCTTCTAAACATAGTCTTGAGGTAAAAAAGATGGAAGCCCTCCCTATCTCCTACAAGACATATGTGCATGCTTTATTCAGGAGGATGAAGTTCTGTTTTGAACACAGAGTGGTAGAGGAACTCACAAGAAAAGGTGCTATGCTCGACCAAATCCTCACCAACAAGGAGGGGCTGGTGAGTGAAGTGAAGCTGAAGTGTAGCCTTGGCTGCAGTGACAGCACAGTAGCACAGGAGGTTTCACCTCAACACAGGTGGGAACTTCTTTACTTTAAGGGTCACAGAGCACTGGAACAGGCTTCCCAGAGAGGTTGTGGAGTCTCCTTCTCTGGAGACTTTCAAGGCCCATCTGGATGTGTTCCTCTGTGACCTGAGATAGATTATGGTCCTGGTCTGGCAGGGAGGTTGGGCTGGATGATGTCTTTGGGTCCTTTCCAACCCCTAACATCCTGTGATCCTGTAAACAGCCCCAGGTCTCTCAATTTCTCTTTGTAGGTGTGATGCTCAAATCCCCCAGTCATCCTTGGGGCTCTCCATTAGACTCTCCAGTAGGTCCCTGTTTCTCTTGAACTGGGGAGCACAAAATTGACACAGTATTCCTGGTGTGGTCTCACTAGGGCAAAGTAGAAGGGGAGAAGAACATCCCTAGACCTGCTCACTGCATTTTCCATGATGAACCCCAGGGTGCCATTGGCTCTCTTGGCTACAAGGGCACATTGTTGCCCCTATGTTTATGAAGGCTTGAAAGTGCTTTCTGCCTGAGATGTCATAGCTCAAAAGAAAACCACATCTCTGTATCACCTTCTATTCTGAGGAGCCTTAGAAACTTTAAAAGTTCTTTTTAACTGAGAGTTAACACTAACAGAATGTGTGCTGCACAGCACATTCGGTTTTGTAGATAGCGTGTTGTGCTTAAGTCTCTCATCCATTCATTCATTTGCATTGTATCATGAAGGTGTTTTTTAGAAATAAAACTTGAATAGAGAGACTTTTTTTTTAAAGCTTTAGTGATTAGCTGGAGATTAGAATTCAATTGAACAGTTTAGTTAAATATGGGTTTGTGTGTGTTGATACAGCTATCCATTGTCGCAGCAGGTACGAGATGTTTGGCAGTTTCCCAGATCTGCTCTCCAATGGGGGTTTGCAGCAAAGAAAGAAAAAAATAAAAGTGGTGTCCCACCTTTCAGTGAAATATAATATTTCTCATAATATGCTTATTGAAATATTGCCAGTTTTGGAAGAGAAATTTGCATGAAATTATTTTTGTTTCTTCCAAGGCTTTACATGTTTTTGACAGAAATGTCTGGGTTTGGTTGATCACTTAGAGTTGGAGGTTTGTTCCCTCTTCAAGTGAGCTCTGAAGAAACAGTATTAGGAAAAAAAAACAAACACAAAGAATTGGGAAGAAAACAGTCAGCTGCTTTTTCTGAAATATCTTGGGCAGGTGATAAACCCACTACAAAATCTGCAGATTATGAGTAGGAAATTTTTATGGATAAATAATTCTATAGAGATCATACGAAAGTTGTACAATAGATTTTCCTACTAAAAATGAAGGGCTGGAATGACAGATCAAAAACGAGGCAAATTTTGTGCTCTCTCCTTATCATAATGGTAACTTCAAGTGCTATAGTGAGATAGCTCTTTTTGTAAGCAGTAGCAACATTAATAAATGATACTCTGAATGAGAGAGGTTTTTTTAATCATCTCTTCCAGGTTAGCCTACCATTACCAATAAAATACCTGTGATTTGCACAAAATGTGTCATTTAAGAGTTTTTTTCTGCTAGTATAACTGCTTGCTCTTTTAACTCTCCAAAACACAAAAAATGTTCTCTGGAATATTCCCAAAAGCCTTTCTGGCCCTGCGCAGCTCTCTAGGTATTAACAAAAAGCCATAGTCAGCTATGCCATTACCAGTGTACAGTGAACATATTTAGCACATTAAGCCTTGATTACATGGTGAAAATGGAGTCAAACAAACTCTTAACATCTTTTCCTGCATTAGGAAACTCCACATTCAACAATTAGTTCTGAAGCACAACAATAGCAGTGTTGCTTGCTAAACACACAAAGCAGAGGCAAAAGATCCCAAATCAGTTGTCTGTATCACCCTTGGAGCAACCAGTGCATGGTGCAGAAAGGCACTATGCTGCAAGCACAGCAAAAAGATGTAGTCCACCTCAGCAGACCTTGCATACCGAGGGAAGGCACCACTGCATTTCTTTATGTCCTCTATGACCTCCCTATGCCACAGCTACACTTTGCCTCTGGAAATCTGACCTTGAGCTCATGAAAGCAGGAGCAGAAAAGACACTTTGATTTTGATAATGCCAGAAGAAACTTTAAGGGCATTTGGTGAAGGCAACATGTGCACACCTACAGAGCTCTGCAACACATTTCCTGAAGACATGGATCATATGCTGGTGTAGTGTTGCAAACATTGTACCAAAAGATTCTTTCTGCCAACATCTAAGCAATGGCAAGGAAGCATGAAAATGCAAGTTCAGCTCTGTGTCCTGCCAGAAACCTGACTTCACACACTTGTCTTCTCTGTGACCTGACTAACCTAGCAAGTGACAGCCTTGTTATAAATATCCAAGAATCAGGAGGTTGTCACTTTCCCACTGTCACAGTTAATTAACTTCTAGGAACAACTATGGGAACTATTTTATTTTGTCATCCCAAACATGAGACTGGACTGAACATATCTGTCCTGCTTGAACTGGCTGAGAATAAACACCCCTGTGCTCAACACCAGGGCAGTGAGTATGTGTCACGTATTCAAGGCTCTGTAATTGGATAGAAGTAGCACCGAGATTTACACCACCACATTCAATCACTTGTACATGGTGGCTCTTGTGGACAGAGAAGAGGTAACTTATTTGTGTAAAACCCTTGAGGAGTGCATTTGTATCTCAAAAAGCCGATGTCATGGAACTGTCATATCAGTTTAGAAAAATCTAGACACAATCCATAATTAGGAACAGCTAAATTGCCTGCTCTGCAGTGAACGGCACAAGCAGAAATTTATTTCATTTAATAAACTGCTATTAATGGTTATTGTTTGTTTGCTTTCTAAATCTCAAAGTAATCATGTACTGAAAGTGCAAAATGCTGGCGAGGGAGGTTTGTCTCTCAAACCTAAACGACAAGAAAAATATCTTCTGTTTTCAAGTTTGAGAGTAGCTTTTCCCCAGCTGGCCTTCACCATTGACCTGTGAGCCTCCTGCCAGCTCCTGATCAGAAAGAGGGACCTTGACTTATGGAATGGAAGGCTGCCAAGAACATGAAACCAACACCTATATCTTGGGGACACCAGAAAGCTGTAAACTGGTTGTACATAGAGCAGCAATTGTTTCAGAATAATTATCCACTATACCTGCATCCTGTTCCTGTTCCAGGAGTTTACAATGGATCAATGTACCCAAAGTGTTTATACCCAAATGAACCTGCAGAAACACAGTTTACAGACCTTCTCTTCCCCTCAGCTGGGCTTCCTAAAGAAAGCAGCCCCATCAGGAATTTGTTCTTCAAGAAGGATTACAAAAGATCAGTGAGCCCTTGTCCATTCTGCCCATACATGAGCACTGGTGGAGTGCAGAAAGGCCACCAGAGATACAAATGACAGGAAGGAGACTGTATCATTCATGATTTCCAGCTTGCAGTACCTTTTGGAGTTTTCCAGGAACCACCAGTTGGAATGCCAATGCAGAGAAGCCATGCTTTCCATAGGAACATATGTACACTCTCATACATACAGAAAGATTCTGAACTCAGAAAAGTTTGGGGGTTGTTTTTTGGTTGTTCTTTTTGTTTGTTTGTTCTTCCCAAAGGGCAGGATAAGTAATGTGTGCAAATTACCCTACTACAAAATCCTCATGAAAATCAGCCCCATCGATTTCACCATGATCACCATGGTGATCCCACTAACAGCTGGGACCAATGCTATTGCTTTCACTTCAAAATCTGGTGGCAAAAACTATTTTAAATTCATAAGCAGGAAAAAAATGAGAACTGAGATGCTGAAGTTATAGGGAGCCAAGTGTAGAAAGTGATGCACATTGTATCCTAGAAACAGCTTTCAGTTCCTTGGTCTTTTTTAGTTATTCATTATAGATGGAAGGTTGGAAGAACTGGTGCAGATAAAGTAGATGGCAGTTGAATTTTTGCCAAGTGGTCATTAATCCCCCAAATTTCAGTCATATTCTCATTAAAAACTAATGGCAGTGATATGGCCTAAAATATACAAACACAACTGAGTTTGTACTTCCAGAAAGCATTTATGCATACTTGGGTGGGAAAAACAATAGCTCGATGGAAGGAGCTGCCTGAGACATTCCCCTCATGTTCCTGAAAAATAAAGCCATACAAATGATGAATTTGTATCATGAGCTTTTTATCTGTAGTCTACCCCACAAAAATGTGTATGTGAAAGACAGGGCACATTATGATCTCAGAAAATGTATCTTCACCCAGATGAGGATGGCTGTCTCAAAAGAAGAACATTTGCTTGTTCATTATTAAAAAAAAAGTCTAGTCATGTTTTTAATCATGATATGAGAAAGAATATTTTGCCTTGGAAAGTTAAATAGAAGCACATAGAATATCTGCTTGGAGAAGACCTCAAAGATCATCCAGCCCAACCCTCAACCCAGCCCTGAACAGTCACTAAACTGTGTCCCTAAGCACCAGGTTGACATGCCACTCAAACTCCCCCAGGGATGGCAACTCCACCACCATCCTGAGAAGATCATTCTAATGTTTGAAAACCCTTTCAGTGAAGAAGCATTTCCTACTCTCTAGCCTAAACCTCATCTGGTGCAGTTTGTCACCATTTCTCCTAGTCCTGTCACTTGTCACCAAGGAGAAGGAGACAAAGCTGAATGAGAATCTAAAATTTTTAAAAGCAGTCTTGGAATGATATGCAGATGCTAGTTAAGATGTAGACATATCTGAAAAGATACCCATCCCCTGCTTGTAAATCTTCTGCTTTCCAAAACATTTGTCAAGCTTAAACTGGAGCAAAAGTTCTACATATCCTTAGTTTAAACTAGTGACAAGAAATTCACCCATTTCCAGATTTCTCTCTCTTCTGAAACTAAGTCAAGATTGCTTTGGGGAGAGGAGCTGCATATTTTAAAAGTTTATATCACATCCAATGAGGAGACAGTGATTTTAAAAAGCACTCTTTTGGGGTTTATCTTTATCCAAAGCCTAAACCTTCAAATAGAGATTCCAATATGTATGAGAGAAGGAAAATCTAACTAGGGAAAGAGAGAAGAACGTAGCTTGAAAATTCAGAATTATATCCTCAAAGATAACTAGATTGTCTTTTACATAGCAGAAATTAGAAGTGACAGATGGTCTTGCTGCTGAACCAAAGGTGTAGAAGTCCTGAGATTCAATCTGTATTTCTGGCTCTGAAACAGATTTCCTGTGCAAGATAGGGTAAAAGAATCCAACATTTTGGTAATGGCCAGCATTTGCAGATTTTGTCTGAAACACCCAAGGCCTGGTTTTCAGAAAACTGGTCTGATAGCCACAGTTTACTTTCAGTGGGAGGGACAAATGTAAAGTCCCTCTGAAAAAAAAAAAAAACAGCTTCTTTCTCTCAGATTGGATAATAAAAGCTGAAAGTTAAAAAATTCAAAACTGGTGCCAAATCTTGAAAACTTGGACCAACAATTTTTTTTATGCAGTAGTTCTCTCTGTGAAACTGAGACATTCTTCCATTTATTCCTTTCCAATATTCTTGCATGTACACTTGTGGCACTTCATAGAATGGTCTGGGTTGGAAGGGACATGCAAAGGTCCTCTAGTCCAACCCCTCTGCAGTAAGCAGGGGCACCGTCAACTAGTACAGGTTGCCCAGAGCCATTCTGACCTATTGCAACATGGTTTACCTGATGTCAAGGTGTTAAGTTGTAGGCTAGACTTGATTATCTCAGAGGTCTTTTCCAGCCTCAATGGTTCTGTGGTTCTGCAATACACAGTACAACATGGCCTCAGACAAGAGAAACAAAACAGAGGTGACAGCAATAACAACACCTATAGGTAAGACATCTTTTACATTTTCCCTTACACAGGTCTGTCTTCAGTTAGATCTCACCAGCTTTGCTCACATGTGCTGAAACTGCCATTTATGGAGCTGAATTTGAATTATATTTCTGTATGCAGATATATTTTGAGTTGGCTTATACATTTCAATGTTCAATATCTTTACTGATGATCTGGACCAAGTGATTGAGTCCAGCATCAGTAAGTTTGCAGATGACATCAAGCTAGGAGCAGGTGTTGATCTGTTGGAAGGTAGGAGAGCCCTGCAGTGGGACCTTGACAGGCTGGATGGGTGGACAGGCCAATGGGATGAGATTTAACAAGGCCAAGTGCAGAGTTCTACACTTTGGCTACAACAACCCCAAGCAGCACTACAGGCTGGGGACAGAGTGGCTGGAGAGCAGCCAGGCAGAAAGGGACCTGGGTGTGCTGGTAGATAGTAGGCTGAACATGAGCCAGCAGTGTGCCCAGGTAGCCAGGAGAGCCAATGGTATCCTGGCCTGGATCAGGAACAGTGTGGCCAGTAGGACAAGGGAGGTTCTACTGCCCCTGTGCTCATCACTGCTCAGGCCACACCTTGAGTGCTGTGTCCAGTTCTGGGCTTCTCAGTTCCTCCCAATGCACTCTGGCTTCTCCCATCCTGTTGCTCCAGCAAGGTGGAGGAGAGAAGCAGGACCAGCATGGAGAAGGAGCAAGGAAGAGGTTCAGTGACAATAGGGGAGCAAGGAGCTGAGGGGGAGTAGCCCAAACTGCAGGACGTTGAAATAGATACATTCTGTGAGGACAAAAGGGCTACAGGGAAGGCAGCAATTGGTACAAGAAAAGATGCTGAGAAAAGATGGTACTAGGAGAAATGTCAAAAGCCAGATTGCAACCTGGTATTTCTCCATCATCATCAGACTGTAAATCAGAGCAGAACACAGGTTTATACATCAAGTTCCCACACAACTGCACGACTGACCAGAATTGGTAAAGTTCTCTGCTTTACACCTAAATTTAAAGATGTTATTGGAAGACATAACTTTAGTTCTAGGTGATGGATTTTCTTTTCTAATTTTGCTGCATTTTAAAACTGAAGCAGGTTTCAGGAAGAGATATGGTTGTGAAATTGAGTGGCATAAGAATTCAGTCTATGTTAGCATTTAAGTTCCTCGTGCAGATGTAATCTGACATCCTCTAATATGCATTTTGATGTTGCCTTCATTCTTTATGTATTTGAAAGTTGCATTATCTCCCACTGTCATTTATATTGACTGAAAATATTTTTTCAAGTTCCTATGGATTTTTATCCCATTTTCAAATGAGAATACTTTACACTAATGTTGAAGACTTTACACCAATATAATATTCTGAGGACATATTTGGTGAAAATGAGCTTCTGCTGATGGATTTCTTTTCTGCTACCTTCAAAAAAATTTTGTGCACCTTCATATTTTTGCTGAATTCCAAGACAAAAATAAAAACCCAGGAGGAAGGAAAAAAGAAAAAAGTCTTTTTTTTCCTTTTTGAATATATAAAACAAAACCAAGCACAAAATACCCAAGCATTTTTTTTCTATCAGTGCAGTTGTTTGTAAACAATACTCCTTGCAAAGCAAGTCAAACATTACAAGATAAAGAAATGGAAAATGAAAGGACAGTCGTCTCTCTAGAGTCTTAGATTGTCAAAGAGAAGTTTAGTATTTGCTGCCCTCAAGTGGTGTCCTTTGTACTTCTTTGTACAAGAGTTCACAATACTGCTTCGTGCTTTTATAGCTTGTTTTTTTTCCCTGAAAGAAAATGGAAAGCTTGAAGCAAACAGAATTCAGCTTTCACTCATAAAATATAGGGGGTTTTATATACGCATATACTTCTCTTTAAATACCAAAGAGATCTTTGATAAGCCTTATTTCAGATGTGCTTCATCTCTGCTCTGCTGCATTGTAGAAGAGAAGAATGCTGACGTATACAACCACACAAAATGTGGGCTTCATAAAAAGAACATATAGCTGATTATTATTTTGTGACTTTGAGTTTTGGGCTCTGCAAAACAAATCAAGAAATATGATCTGAGAAAAATATTCTTGCTTAAAGAGGCCATCCTTGATTGCAATGGGGGAAAATGGAGTTTGCCATTTTTTTTTAGGTCAGATTGAATTACTGTCAGTGGGATTAAAACATCAGGGTAAAAGGGGATTCCTACCAGACTCCAAAGGTGCGGTACAACTGATTTAGGAGCTAATTTAGTTGCAGCTCAAAGACAGCTGAATCAGATTCCAACTCAGTTGAAACGAGCAATAAGAATTGCATTTTCAGATTGCATTGCATAAGAAAATAGACTCTTTCCAAGTACACTCCAAGAAGAAACTTCCTATAGCAATCCAAACACCTTATTGCAATCTTCACTTGTCTGGACCAATTTCTGTCACTTAAACAGCAATTAAGAACTGCCTGTATTTGGGCTTGGTTTATTCACATTCTGCTTACAGGAGTATCAAGGAACTACAGAACTACCCTACTGCATCAGACTATTAATGGATATCATTGGACCATTCAGAGGCCACAAGTGCCAGGTCCCATGGTGGTACGTCACACAGATACAAAGTAAGCAGATGGTGCCTCCAAGATAATATGCACTCTTGGTTAAAGGAGATGCAACAATTAGACAAAAAGAAAATTCAAAAAATAGGAATAGGAACAAGACAAAATGAGTGAGGAGAGCTAGTTCTGCACAGTTGCCTATGTCTTTATGTAATAAAAAACATCTGCATATTAACATGAAATAACAGCTTTGGATGAATTCGTCTTTTCCTCCCTTTCCAAATTTATCCTCATGTCCCTGTCCCTCTCTGACATATGTTGCACTCCTATTGTGAAACTGGTCATTTGCTGAAATGTCTGAAAATAGCAGGTGGGCATGACATGAAATGACTAAACATCCATCATTTGGCATTGACTCCAAAGGAGATGTACATTGCACATAAAAAAAAGGGGGGGAAGAGGAGAGTAAACAATGCAGGTTTTTTCTGTTTATTTTTAAGATCATGTGTACCCAGAACCAGGATAACTGAATCCTTGTGGATCCTCTCCTGGACAACCATGCTCCTGCCTCTCATTGCTGCCAGAAGCACGGCTGCTAGCAAAGCAATGCCAGGGAGTTGTCTCTGCTGCTCTGGAGAACCAGCATGAGCTGCAGAGCATAATACACAGACCAAAACGTTAAGTGTGCAAGTGAAGTGCCAGTGTTGGAAGCTCAGAACCTCAGCCTGGGCTGCCCTCTCACCTGATTTAGCCTTCAAAGCCCAGATTTAACCTTTGTGTTTGGCCCATCTGTTTTTTATAGAGCTCACTTTCCTCTCTGTTTGCGACACCACATCATCTTTTGTACTTTAGGCTAGCTGCAGGACATATGAAAGGACTTCAGCCACCATCCAGGTGAGCCCATTGACACCCAGCTGCTTCGACGATGGGGTAGTGGAGCCAGTAGTTTGGAATTAGAAGGCAGGGAAGGGAAGCCAAGTAGTTGGGATCTCTGTCAGGGGGGTGGGGAAGGGAGGCATTGACAAGGTCATTACAAAAGCAGCACAAACCCTCAGCCTCTGGAGACAACTTCTACCAGGCGTAAAGGACCAGCACCCCTTCAAGGAGGATAAGATGGGTCATCTGGGAAGATGGATCACCCGGGAGAAAGGCATCCAATACTTGAGGACACAGATGTGCTGAAAATGCTCTAGATGAAGTCATGTTTACAGCCATGTGGAGAAAGTTTCTACGAAGCACATCATTATCATTAGATGCCAGCTCGTTGGTTATTTGTCTGTTTCCCTGCTGCTGTTTTCTATTTGCTTTTCTGTTTTCTTTTGTGCAATCTGAAGTCCCCACAACAGAGTAGTAAATTGTGTCTATCTCAATTAATATCTCTTCCTCCTGGGTCCTTTTCCTTCTTGCTGATCTGGGAGGTGAGGAGGTGGGAAGATGGGAGTGGGGTGGCAAGGCAAAAGCCCTCTGCTGTGAGTGGATTTGCTGAGCCTCAGCTGCCAGATGAGGTAAAACCAGGACAAAGGGCTAAATCCAACATCCAATGCAATAGGAAAATTTGGGGGCATTTCATGAAGCAACGAAGTGGGGTTTATAATTCCAGCAATTTTGCATTAACATTCAAACATTTATTCTACATAAAATATAAACATCTAATCCAACTTATAAATAGTCTTTAACATGGGAACATAATGTTCTTAGATTACATAACTTCTCAAGTATCCTAGTCCTTATCTTCATTATGCCACACCTGGTCTTCTGTACTAGCAGATGTCAGGCACGTAATAAAATACATGCATGAGGAAAAGAACTCAACCTAAAATGCCATGAGTGGAAAGACCAGCATAGTTAAGTCTCTGCAACAAAAAAAAAGCAATCTGTCTCCAGAGATATTTTCTTGCAAGGAAGCCCTCAAAATTTGCAACATGTAAAGACATTGGCCATGGAGATGTCTGCATCACCCTGCTCTATGCTTGACTCCAAGAAGACTTTATTCAAAGGAAGGAGTAATCAAAAAGGGATTTGTTTTGGTTAGTTACTTGACTAATAAGAAATATGTTGTAACTTTTTGTAGACAGAAAAGGGCATAGTTCCATATTTCCTAGTAGTCTTATCAATGTTGAGCACATGCAAGCCCAGGACAAGAAACTGAATCACATATGGAAATAATGATCCAATATCAAGGAACCTTTTTCTTCCTAAATGTTTCAGTTCCTAGTTCAGGCACTATCAGTGCTGTTACTCTGGAAGCCTTCACTCATCATATGGCATTCAGTGCCTTTTACCATCACACTCACCATTAGCTCATTCTGGTGTAATTTCAGCCCTTCTTCAGCTTTAGAGAGGAAGGAGCTACAGCAAGCACTAGGTAGTGGCCCCACTTATCAGGACTCTGTAATTTTTCCTGCTATATTGTAAAACTGTAAAGCCCTAAACAGAAAAGTTTGATGAAAGAGGGAAAAAAACAAAACAAAAACTGTGTGTTTGTGTACACTCAAATGGAGAACTAGGACTACCGGCAGCATCCCCATAAAGAATTTCCCTGGCAAGAAGTGGACATAGTTTCAGAGACTAAGGCTCTTTTACTATTCCCTAACAAATGTATGAGAAATACAACACCAATGGTCAGTCAAGCAGAACACATACCAGGACAGAGGACATACATCATGACTCAAGAGGCCAAAGGAGCACCTAAACTTCTGAGTCTATGAATCTGCAAACTCACTGAAGCAAGAGCAACAATTCCATAAACAAACCTCCTGATGTGGGCAGGGCAGAGAAAATAAAGGTAGAGTTTTTGCTGTCTCGGTGGAAAGTAAGGACATAAAAGACACATTATCGTGTCAGAAGCTACCACAAAGCTGACCATGAACTCTTGTGGCTCCTGAGGCAGAATGCAGGTGGGAAGAGGCCTTGAACTAGAAGAAAACAGCAAAATATAAATTGCATACTCATGTTATTGACCCAGGGACTCACATGCCAATCCATAGCTCAGAGATGTTAAAGGTTCCTTAATTAAGGAAAGGTGTATTTGTGGCTTGAGTCAGCAGGATTTGTTCTAGTTTGCAGGCAGATCGAACCCAAACAAAGGCACACAGACAGCAAAAGGAGATGAACTGTTGAAAAAAAATGAAATCATTATATGTGCAGGCACTTGCACAAAACACGGCTGAGAATGGAGGTATCACAGTCCAAAGAATCATCTACACAAAAAGAAAAAAACAAGCAACAGGGGGAAGGAGCTTAAATGATCTTGTATGATCAGAAGAAGGAGAGGCAAGAATAAAGGTACGGGAGAGTCACTCTGAATCAGTCATAAATTATTGAAAGCCTTTCTTAACTCGGCACTCCTGGGATGTGTCACCTTCTTTGGAGTGTCTAGAGCAACACAACCCTGGGACTGCAATACCAGGATTTTGCCATTCATCAGCTACAGTCCCAGGTGTAAGTAATGGCCCGTATGGAGCACCAGCTGAGCCCCAGACACAAGCACCTCATTACAGTAAAGGAGTTCCAGCTACAGGAGATAGTTTTGGGCACCTCAATACAAGAGGGAGGTGCTGGAGCAAGTGCAGAGGAGGGCAACTAAGCTGATGAAGAGCCTGGAAAATAAATCTTATGGAGAGTGACTGAAGGAGCTGAAGCTGTTTAGATTGAAAAAGAGGAGGCTGAGGAGAGACCTCATTGCTGTCTACAGCTACCTGAAATGACATTGTGGAGAGGCTGGTGCTGGTCTCTTCTCACAGGTAAATAGTGATAGAACAGAAGAGGATGGCCTCATGCTGTGACTGGGTAGGTTTAGACTGAACACTAAGAAATTTTTTTCACAGAAAGAATGGTCAGGCATGAGAATGAGCTGCCCAGGGAGGTGGTGGAGTCACCACACCTGGATGTGTTTAAAAGTCATTTGGATGTGGTGCTTGGGGATGTGGCTTAGGGTGAACCTTGTAGAGTAGGGTTATCATTTGGAGTTGGTGATCCTGAGGGTCTTTTCCAACCTGAATGTTTCTGTGATTCTGTGAAAACTGGAAAACCTGGGTCAAATTATCAGATCAGCGAGCATGCAATAGAAAATGTGGTGGGTGAGTTTGCAACAATACACAGATTACAGCAGGCAGCCACAGCAACAGGGTTAGAAGTGAGAGTAAGTGGAAACCACATGCTTGAGCACATAGACACTCTGAGGAAAGTGTCAAGACCAGGGGAAAGCACCCTAGCTGCTCTGGGTTGGAAACATCGAAAGAAGTAGAATGAAGTAGCAATATGAATGCCCTGCAGAATATGTGTCCTGAGAAAAACACAGTAGTGAGTTTATTCATGCCCAAGAAGAAGATATTCAATCAAAAGTCTCCATGCTGAAAAGAACAGGAGGAATTAAAAGCCTATAACTGGAGCAGAGTGAAAGTCTACCTTTCCCAAGTCAAATCTGAGTCCAAATACTAGGCAAACAGCAGCAGACAGAAGCCCTAAAAACTACTGAAAGCAGAAATATTCTTTGAGATGTATGATTTTACTTTAGTCCTTGTCTTCATTTAAGTAATTCATCTTATTCTCTAATAGCTTTATTACAGAAAAGAGCAGAGTTTCTGGATAAGACACTGAATGAAGATGAAGATTTCATTTCTTACCTCTTGTACTGTCCTGAGATGTGACTTTGGCTAATGCTTTTCTTTCATGCACCATTATTTCATCTTCTGAGTTTGGCTATTCTTGCATATTTAGATAAGACAATTTTCCAGTCCAGCTTTTCCTTCATGTGAGTTTTCACAGCACCTAGCACAATAATAAAACTTTGATCCTGAATTAAGATCAAAGTGCATTTGGTTGCAGTTAGGATCCTCTAAGTGCTACTAAATTCTAAACCAGTCACTTAAACATTTTGCAACACCTACTGCAGATAAAGCCTCATACTAATGTAGTAAAAGTAGATAACTTTACCAGAGAAAGATTATTTGTAGAACAGGCAGAACCAATCAGTTGATATGACAGAACACCACAAGACTTGGTCTATTACAATTATCTACATTAAAAACGGTTGTTAAATATTTAGGAAAGAAATCAGAAGCAGATGCTTTATTCTGTTCCAACCATCATGTGACTGATGATCCCAGACAATGCAAAGCATGTTTGATTAAGGGTTAGTTTGCAATTAGTACTCAACTGCTTCTAGAACTGTTAGCTTGCTCATAGCAATAATATAATCTACATATTGTAGATAGTACAGGAAAATTTGCACTTATATGAAGTGATCCCCAAAGTCTGTTTTGACTGCTGAATGGAAATTGTTGCTTTTCAGTGCTAATGGCTGAGCTATGAGGAGGATGAGGAAAGCCACATTCCCATGAAAACCTCTGGAGATGCCTAGAAGTCCTTTTTTGACTCTCCCTAGCAGTATATGGAGTGCATTGGCTGACAAAATGTCTCTGCCATGCAGTGCAGGAACTTGTCGGGCATCAGTCAGACTGCCTGTGCACAACACATGAGACAGAAACATAAAACCCATCTCATCATGGCACTGTCTCTCATTTCCTTAGTCCTGCTGCAGAATCTACACATTCCACCAGAAGGCAAATTGAGTGGTACTTCTACAGCTCCACTCACTCACCTTGGTGGAGACCTATACAAAAGTGTACAATGACACTTCAAAGTACCACTATGTGAGCCAGGAAGATAAGTGAGGAAACAAATATGCAAAAAAGGTAACCAGAAACCAGATGAAAAGACAGTATAAAAACACAGTATGTCTGTATTTCTCCTACCTATTTGTGACTCTAGGTAAACAAATTTGTGGTTGAATCTGTTCATTAATAAGGGAAATTGGCCTAATTGCTGTTCTGCAAAAGAGTTACCATCCTATAATTTAGGCCACCATAAGATATCTCACATTTTCCCCACTTCAGGATTCTTTTGTCTGTGACAAATGGCTATTGATGCAAGGCAGCAAATACTCTTTCACCCCTTGCCTAGATCACAGAGTAGATGAAGGAGGAAGGACAGTTGACAAGGATTACGGACTGTAACAAGTCAGTGAGTTTCCTTGATATAGCAGAAAGATATTTCCAGCTATGGTCCAATAACTAGAAACAAAAAAGGGCATTTCTGACATCGTGGATACCATTTCAAATCGCACAAAACTAAAGAGACCTCAAGGTTTGCCAAGGATTGATTTGCTGTGTGACTATAACCAAGTTCCTGCACTTCCAGGTACCTCTGTGTGCTTTGTCTCACCCGTTTCATTCTTTGGGGCAAGGAATATTTCCTTTTCTGCATTTTCACAGGAACTAGAACAAGGGCACTCCTGTCTGAGTGATATCCCTTGCTGCTATTTTAATAATGATCTCTGAAGACTCATTTTGAGCAGATGGCCTCAAAGTCTTAGACTTCAAGTAAGCAAGAACGTTAAATGCCAATTCTAAGTAAGAGCACTTTGACTAAGAGGAGGAATCAAAATCCACAGACAGCTCAGTGGATCCAGTTTAACCACTTGGCCCCTCAGGTGAGAAATGTAAGCTGCTTCTATTAAGCAGTTGCAGCATTTCCCTCCTCACAAAGCAGCCAGCTCTCCTGCATACCACAATCCCTTACTAGTCTGCACATAGGACAAATGACCTATAGATACTGCTGAGTAAGTAAACCAAGGATGAAAGAAAGTGCTACTGAGGCAGCTGTATGGAAGAAAAGCTGAGGAAAAACAAAAACAAAACCCCAGAAACTAGTATTTCAAACAAGAAATTAATAAAAACATTAAAACAGGAAAATTATTGGAAACACAACACTCAAAGAAACCTGTCAGAAGATAAGCACAGAGACTTCTTTTTTTCCTGCTAAGCAAAAGAGTAGTAACTACTTTGAAAGAGATGATTAAATAATTCAATGTAACTTACATCTAGTAATTTCATGCAGTTGCCAAGCCCACCTGTTTTATTACCAATGGACAAGTGGTGGGATTTATAATGCTCAGTAGTTATGAGTTACCTTTAAAGTCATAGGGTTTTGTTTATTTGTGTCTCACAACTGCTTCTTTAATGTGTGCCATATATGTTGTTACCAGCTAAAAAATGCAAGTTGACCAATGACCACACAAGCACCAAGTGGAGAAAACAATGCTAAATAAAGGAAAAAAAAATAAAAAGGAAGAGAGGGAGAGATTACAAAGCAATTGCTCATTTAGAATTCACTTTCCCAGTCTAGGTTTATATCCCCATTTTCAATAGATATCATAGAATCTTGCTCCCTGTGATAGGACAAGGAGCAGTGGGTGTAAGTTGCATCAAAAGAGGTTCCATCTCAACACAAGGAGGAACTTTTTTACTGTAAGGATCACAGAGCACTCGAACAGGCTCCCCAGAGAGATTGTGGAGTCTCCTTCTCTGGACACTTTCAAGGCCTGTCTGGACGTCTTCCTCTGTAATCTGTGCTAGATTGTGTGGTCCTTCCTGCTCTGGCAGGAGGATTGGACTCGATGATCTCTTTGGGTCCCTTCCAACCCCTAATATCTTGCAATAGAACTGTCTGAGTTGGAAGGGACCTCTGAAGCCATAAGCAGGAACATCCTCAACTAGGTCAGACTGCCCAGAGCCCTATTGAACTTCATCTTGAATATCTCCAGGGATGGGCCCTCAACCACCTCCCTGGGAAATTTATTGCAGTACCTCATGGTAGTGTACAGATCCCACTAGTTGCTCATTCCTAGCCCCAGACCAAATTCTGTATCTATTTCACATATAATTCCTTAATATATTTGATCATTTCAATAATGGGTTTTCGCTTCTGCCACTTTGTGAAACTACTTTCATTCTTTCAAGTGAACTGTACCATTCATTCTGCTGACATTTATAAAAGTAGGAGAACTTTCACTTTTACAGGTCTCAAATTAATGTTCAAAATGTCTAGGCCACAGTTCCAATGGTCATGTAAACAAGGCTGGGAAGATTAAACTACCTAGTACATTTGCTGATGCCAGCAGAATCACTCAAGCTATCTGTATTTAAACAAAGTGATTCATACTGTGGCAATGAAAACCAGAGGAATTCTTAATTCTCAGGTAAGGACTGCAAAGTGTTAATGTCAAAAAACACAGCAAATAAACTGTGCTTTATTAGCTGTTTCTGGTTTTCACTATGTTTCTGTAGATTTTAGCCCTCAGCCTCTTTCTTTGCCCCATAGACTGATACCAACTAGGTTGGATATTTCTGTCTAAACAGGAATTTACTTAGCAACAGTTTTGAAATAGCCTCTTTACTTTTTGTTTGCTTTATTCTGATCTCCTTTCCTACTTCTACAGTGGTTTTGAAATGACCATTTTTCTTGTGAGTGGGTACATAAGTCTCTATCACATCTAATGGGATCATGCCTGGAAAAGGACAAAATATTTTTATACATGTGTATGGAGACTTGCAATATCTCTGAGAATGTGAAATGCTCTTCAGTTTCTACAGTACTTCTTCCAGACATCAAAATAAGAACACACTTCACTGCAATACTGAAAGTGATCAATAAATACAGATTTAAATTCATCCTCAGCATAATTACAGCTAAGTGCTCTTTCTTGGTATCACACCACTTGGTCTCTGGAACATCAGATAACCCTTTAGATAATTATTTTTCTTTCTGGGAATGCTTCAAGCAAAGCTTCTAGGAAAAAATGACTGACTCTAGATTAGTTGACTTGATATTGGACAAGTCTTACATCTGTATCTCAAGCACACAAACATCTTAACTGGAAATCTAGCTGAAGTGGCTCACAAAACCCACATCAGTAATCAAACTAAAATCCCTGGGCCCAGTGCAAAGAGTACAGCTGAAGCTGTATGGTGTGTATTATAGAGTCCCAGAGCAGATGCTCCAATGATTCAGATCTTCACAAGAAGATTATGTTTATGTTCTCACAGCCCTTGGAAGACAGGCACCAATGTTCTTGTCACAGCCCTAATCATCTCCCACATAGAGTTGGAAAATGTATAGGTTGGTGTTGTGTTCAGGCTAAAGCCCAGCTTGTTAACAGCAGTCAGACATGCAGACAGGCCCACGTCCACAAAGTCAAACACATAGGCACAAAAATTGCACTTATATGAAATCTCAGGAGGAAGATTTTGAAGAAGGCTGAGATAAGCCAGCTGTCACAATATTTGCTGTATATATGAAAGAAAAAGAAAACCACTTTTTTGACTATTTGAAATTGTAACAGGTCAAATTGATTACAGTAATTTCTAAGAAGTATGCTGCTGGAAGTTCAAGAACAAGGTATTCACAGAATCAAGCAGCATCCAAAATTACAATTTTACAATAGAGATGAAATGTTATTTGACACAAATCTAAAGTAAATCAAATCAATTTACCACTGAAGACACAGATGGTGATTTTCAGCAGAAAACAAATTCATAACTTTTGGGGGGGGGTAAAGGCTTTTAATAGACATATGAAGAGAACTGTAGCTTCTTCAGCACAATCAGTTCTTGTTTAGTTCCTGCTAAACATATACATATATTTACAATCTAATACCACTGTTAAATACAGATACATTAAAGAGAAGGGCGAGGGGGATGTCTTTGAAATGAGGTATTCTAACTGAAATTGCCTTTGGCAGGAGATAGGCAGGAAGCTTAAAAAGTATAGCATATACCACACAAGTCGCATTTAATAAATTCCTGAAGTCTGGTGTGTAGGTTTCAGTCAGTTCAGAATATTAGCTGAGACACTTAGACTTGGAGAAAAAACTTCAAAACAAACTATTTCTGTGCAGGAAAACTATCATATTAGTATATCTCTACAAAGAAAAGAGTATTACCACAGAGTCAGCCTCTTCTGTTTGGACTCAGAAAACCACGCAGAAATCCTAATGAGCACAAACCAAATAACCCATGTAAAACTACCATACGGAAGGAGTTTCTCATAAGAAGGTCTGATTTGCTTGAGACATGAGAATTTTCTGGTTTTCTACTCTAAAATGTCTTCTCAACCAGAAGGTATGAGGGTCTATAAAAATTAGCACTTTTTAATACATATCTGTTACATGCATTTTGAAATAAATCGCAGAGAAATAAAGACCAAAGAAAAAGAGCAAGTACCAGTTTAGAGCAAGGAGCAAGTATCTACCATTCATTCATCCTTTTTAACCTGTGTTTAGAGAAACAGCCTTCTGAGACATACCAACCACTTCCCTCCTTCCTCTGTTTTTCTACTCTCTAGAAGAAACTTCCACTCAAATCTGCCATTACTAATATTACTCCCAAGTATCTGAAAGATCAAATGATCTTATGCCCCTTGATACTCATTTTCTGCTTCCACCTCACCCTGAACAAACAAATCCTTTGTATGATCTATAATATTCATTTTGGCTCAAATTCATGCTTCAAATCTCCCATTTAAGCATAGACACATTTTTCTTTGTTTCAGGTCTTAAATTCTTTCACTTAACCAAGAACTGAGAACAGGAGAAAGGAAAGCATAAAAGCTGGTCTGTTCCACTATGAAAATCCCTCATACTCTGTTCTAAGAGGGTCTCCAGCTTTAGATATTTACCAGTTCCAGATGTTTCTGTGAGAGGTTAATCCCACACCCACCCCATCCCCACCCCCGTTGCCACCCCTGCCCAATGAACTTAATTGTTCTATAGTGTCCTGTACGATACAGAGGAGGAGAAAAAAGGATATTTTCTTCTTGACCCTTAGCTGCAAAACAATTTGTACTGTGAATTCTGGAACAGACAGCTTCTCCAATTCTCCCACAGTGTAAACACATGAGCTATTCTGTGCCTTCATGCTGTCTCCTTTCATTAAAAACATCAAATTGGTTTTATTCAACAACGTAACAGCAGTGAGTTCCTAAAATGCCCACTCGCATTGGCTTCTCTCCTAAATTTTCTTGCATATCAACATGCATTTGGGAGGTTTTCAAACTTCAGACATCTGCAGTTCACTTTGTAAAACAATAAGAGCACAGAGACAAAGTTGTACATGAACAGCAAAAATCCAACTGGTAGAGCTAGCTGGCAATGCATAATGTCTTTTTTTTTCCCCTCCAGCAGGTAGACTCTAGAAATCTTACTTTGTTTCTTTCAGGCCTGCACTGTAAACTTATCAAAGTGTAGCATATATCTGGAGCCAAAAGACACTTCAGGGATAACTTAATTAGCTGTGCCATTCAAAGATACAGCCCAGCTCAACAGAACTTTATGAAAAACCCAATGGTGATATTTAAAACACTACAGGAAGATAGTAGCCTGCTTTGGTGACGACATTTTTTTCTTGTGACATATAAAAAGCATCATATGTTGTGATGCTACAAAAGTGTTTAGCACTAGATAATGAACTGAGGTACCTGAGCTACCTTCAGTATTTTTACAAACATAACATTATTCCTCTAGCTGGATTTTTAACTCTTTAGCTACCTATACACATCTCTGTGTGTCTTCCTCATACATCTACCCTATATCCCCTCTTGCAGGAATTTCTCAGCCCACTATGATCACCTGAACTCCACAGGAACTCCCCCTCCTCCACAAATAGAAGCAATCCATTTGCAAAACAAGTTGGAAGATCAGACAGATTTTGAAGACCAAAGGGCAAGGCTGTCACAACAGGGATGTAAGAGCAGACTTTAAACTTCCTCAGTATAGGCTTTTCCTTCTAAAATTAACCCAATTTCTACTTCCCAAATAAATAACCTGTAAGAAGCATAAATTAAGTTATGGAACATGGCTGTTTTTCCTAAATACTTCCTTCTGGGAAAGCAGCTGCCACAGCAAGCCAGTTGCAATTTTCTCTCTCCCTCATCTGGCCTCCATTATTTCCAGGAATTTGTTCAACTGAATGCTGATCCGTAAGAGCTATTTACCCTAATTTCTTGTTAAGTCCATAAGTATAATCAGATAGAAACGTCCAAACATAGTGTGTTTATTTTATGTTCTCTTTAAAAAAAAAGGCCAACAGAAATCGAAAAAAAAGAGGCATGATTGCAAAGTAATTAGTGATTTTCTGTTACTGACAGGAAAAAAGCTTAAAGAAGTCTCTGTCTATTGTCATCATTTTTTCTTCTCAAACTGTGTTTGTAGAAAATTCATTCAATTAGAAGCATGTATGCATGTGGAAACTCCCCTCTCTTTCACATTTGTGAATAAATATACATAGCTGGATCTAAATCTCTATACCTTGTTCCAGTAGAAGCAGCTATTAAGAACAATTAAAGAACTAATTAAGTAACAGCTCACCATTAGCAGCATTTTTAGTCTTACATTTAGAAGTAGGAGGGTAGCAAGTTATCACACTGTTGTCAGCAGAGCACCAGGAAGGTTTTCAAAAGAAGTGTGAAATGTCCAACTTTGCTTTCTCACCCAACGTTTGCTTTTATTTCCCCACATTCCTACACTCATCAATACTGCAGATGACAGGGATCCACTGGAGAGAGTCCAGTGGAAGGCTATGAGAATGATTGCAGGACATGGCCATCTCCCTGGACAGCCTATTCCAATGCCTGGCCACTCTTTCCATTACTTTTTTTTCCTTATGTCCAGTCTAAATATACCCAGTAGCAGCTTGAGGCTTTTCCCTCTTGATCTATCACTAATGAAAAGAGACCAGCACCAGCCTCTGCTGATCATCAAGAATGTTTGTTCTTGTAGTTTGAGTTGTACAAAATCAAATTCTGCTTCCTCAGCCAGTGATGAACTAATAGATACTGTAACCTGAGTCATTAGGTTTGTATTTGCTCATTTTTATTATCAAGTGGATATTATTTCTCCTTCCTTCCATTCTCTAGGCTTATGAAGGAGACCACTACGTGGCAGCCCAGTACCAAAAACAAATGGATGACAGGGTCAGCAGTGTCCCAGCATTAAATACACAGGGAGCAAATATTCATCTCTTATTGCTGTGATGACAGGCACCAGCAGTGAGAGAGAGATGACTGTTTGCACTGTTACTGAAGGAACACACTCCATACAGGTGCTGTGTTAACAATCTTCTCTCATCCACCTTTCAGAATAACAAAGTTGCTGTGTGAAGTTTAACTTTAAATGGCTTTTCTCCCTATCATCTCTTTCTTTTAATGTGGTGTTTCCATACTGTGCATCTTCCAAAATTCAGCTTATGATTTTTGTATTAGAAAGGTGAGTTTAATGTAGTCATGAAATAACTTTAGCACTTTTCACTATTCCTTCTGACAAGCACTGCAGCCGATATCATGGGAACTTTAAAAAAGAAACTCCAGGAAAAAAAGAAAATGCCATTGCAAGGGAAACTTGTGAAGGGAAAACAGCAGAATCAGAGTCAGAGGAGCCAGGAGACAAGGTCAGAGATTGTCTGCCTCCTTTCCCTAGAAGCCTGGGAAGAAACAAGTCTCAGCAGCCAACAAGACAGTATTCCCTGAAAGTACTGTCTGGGGTTGTGGCTAGCCCTCACGAGTCAGAAGATAGTATTCTGTGAGTAAATGCTTAAAGCCTTTCTAATTCACCATTGCCTTCTGCCATAAGAAGGAGCTCCCTGAGTCCATCCAGTAGGCAAGTGGTATATTGACTACAAGTGGTATTTGGCCACAAGAACATTCTCTTCCAGTTCATTTAATGCTTATATATTTTGCTGGTTATTACTAGATCTACTTATTATCTGTAAAATGTTTCCATAACCATGAGAAGCACCTATTATTATTAAAATTAGTAGTTGGGGGTGGCGAGAGTTTTGAATATCAACATTGATAAACAATATTAATTTTGGAAAAAGATAATCTCACATTAATTAATTTCCCCTTCATTACAAATATGCCCTGGTGTGACTTTAGCCTCTTTAGCTGTGATCTCAATTCACCTAAGCAAGCTCTACATATCTGTGAACATTGTTTTGATGGAGACAGCCAAGGAAAACATCAATCTGTACCACAGCTGTGTAGCTGATTTAGTGAATGGCACTCTCTCATATGAGTCAGCACCAAGTCACTGATGGTGCTCAGTGTTATGGGACATACCATTTCCAAAGGAGCTGTGTTTCCACCAAAATACAAACTAAGATCCAGCCAAGGGATAACACCATTCCAGCCAGACAGGACAATGAGTACAACAGCTTTCTGTAAGTGACAATTCAGAAATCTAGGGAGTTTTTCTTTCTTGCCCAACTGAGAAACTAGATTATTTCATCCAGTTATGAAAAATAAAACCATCATATCATGCAGTGGTATTGTGTTCCTAAGAAGTCAGTCTCCTTACCACATCTGTACACACATATTTAGGCCTTTAGTCTTAGTTCTCCCACCTACATTTTCCTTTTCAAGCAGAGCCATATATAGACCTTAACGCTCCACCAGACCTCCTCTTCCCTCTCTGCAAAATGGAGCTAGGAGCAATAGATGCATGGCTCTAACTAAAGGTGTTCAGGTGTAGAGAAAGATACCACCACAAAAGCCCAGTTTTCTCTAGAAGATCCTATGGTCACAGTAACATGGCATGATTTGATGTGTAGTAGGAAATACTGCAGTCTCCACAGCCCATTCAACAGTTAAATGCTTTCCTGCCTTACCACACATTTTTGTTCTCATACCATTTCCCAATAGGTAGAACGATCACCAGCTACAAACTCCTGCAAGAGAGCTCATCTCTGTTCAATAATGTGTGGAAAATATTTGTTTTATTTAGATTTTTTTTTTAGTTTAGATTCATAAATACTGAACAGTACACCAGACCCAAAGGCATTTGTCCTTTATACATACCAGGGCAACACAGGAGAATTTGCTGCTTCTGATTTTTGTTGCTTGGGGGCAGACACTCTGTTTCCACCCTGATTTCACCTAAACCCTCCCCTGTGCTCTCTTCCAGAATATTGAGTAGAACTGGTGGGTCTGGCTGTGGGCCACACTGCCCCAGACCCTCCTTTTCACCATTGCTTTGTCTTTCCACTGGTGGGCACCAGACCATCACTAGCATAAGCTGTCAGTGCCAGCACTACAGCAGCTTGTCCACTAGCTTCTGAAACACTGTCAGATCTCTGGGTGGTCCCTAAAAAAGCCTAGCTTGCAAGCTGCAGAAAGTACAATCAGTGGTCAGGACTTCACAATCTGGTACCAATAACCAACTCTAAAACCCAGAGCAGATAGCCATTTCCTCAAGTTTTCCAGATGTAGGTACCAGAGTATGAACCATACAATCAGAAGTTTGTTTTAAAATAGTAAATTACACAGGCAAATGCATAGGACTCACATCATACCACATTCATTTGTTGAAACTATGAAAAAATATTCTCACCATAGCTGACTTCTGCTTCTGCTTTTCACATAACTTTCTTCTGCAAGGCAGAGAAGTATCTTGATTATCTGCTTATTCCAGTGCTAGCTTTAACTTGACAGACAACCATGCAAAAATCTTTAAGAAGATTTCTAGGTCATCCATAGTCCCCATTGTAAAGGTCTGGTGTGGCTGCCTAACTGTTTGTGTACTAGTTTGAGCCTAGCTAGAATGTTTTGGTGAGAAGAGTTAGATTACAGGCTGTGAAAAGGAAAGAATGGTGATGTCTACTTCACTTATAGGCTTGCTGAGAAGAACATAAATATAGGTAACAGACTCACTCTCTGTCTCTTTTGTGCTGAACTCTCTCTAACCTAACCTGTCATCTGTGTCACTAATCCATCTGCTTCCTAACCCCCCCCCGGCCAACCCTCCAAAGCTGCCTTGAGCATAAGGCAAAGTCTTGAGTAAGGTAGAGGAAAGGAGGAGGGTGGTTGAGAGCCCCTCCTGGGGACTCAGGTTTCTGGGAGGGGTGTCATGTTTCTGTATTACTTTTTAACTTGTGTATTTCTGTATACATTGTAAATACCTGCTTGTATATTGTGCTAAGGTGTAAATATAAAGCTTCATTCAATTTCCAGAGCCACTGGTTCTAGTCTGAGTGATTCTCCAAAGTGAGTGTGTGGGGGTAACACCCAAACCATCACATCATGATATATTGTTATATATTTACATATATTGACAAGGTGCATGTTGGCTTTCTCACCAGTGCAGCTAGAATTCACTGGAAAGCACACTTGCTAATTTCCAACTTCAACTCAGCCAAATGCTTTTCCATAAGAAAATGTTAGGCCCTGGAAAGTACACATACATATTTTGCAGGAATGGACTGGTTGAATCAAATCTTCTAACAACAACCAGACACACTTCCTAGGGAAACCTGACTGGTTTCCTGCTAGCTTGCTGGCCTCCTTGGAAGCCTCCCTGGTGAGCAGCATGTCTAGGCTTGTGGGATCCCTGCTGTGATCATCATGGGGAGCCCTGTCCTTTCATATTTAAAATTTTGAAATAAAATCCTTCTTCAGTTAATTAAATGAAATTTCATACGCCTGCTCTTTGGGAAGTGAAAAATGTCAAGATATTTAATTTCAATTGAGAAAGAATGCAAGAACGGCCACAAACGTAGCCATTTCTCCCACTAGAGGAATCCTAGATTCTGACATGCCCTTCTTACACATCAGTGCTCACTCTATTGCCCACTGTGTAAAAAGAACTGATGGAAATTCAAACCTGATTAATTTACATTTGCAAAAAATTAAACTAACCAACTGTTATGAGTTTAACAACAAACAGGAGTCTAGGTTCCCAGGAGACCAACCATGGAGAGCAGCTGGCAATAAAACTTGATTGCATGTGGAAGTGGTTAGGAAAACAAAACAAAACAAAACTACAACTTCTGCACATGAACTCGTATTTGTATTCTCACCCAGGCCTTGGGAAAAATATAATCAAGTAGTGAAAGGAACATTTTTTTTTTTTTTAACACAGTACTTTCCATCTGTGAATCTTAATAAAGGAGATGCCTTTTTACAAATGCACAAACAAATAAATAATATTTTTTTAAAGGTAAAAAAAGAAGGAGAAAGATTAGCAGGCCAGTGGCAGGTATATAATCCTATCTACAGCCCAGCACCCAACCAAGAGTTTATCAAGGACAGTTTTAGATTCAGATTCTCAGGACATAGCCCTTTTGCTTGTCTTCACAGTCAATCTCTGCCTTTGACCCCTGGACTGTTCTGCTCACACTGCCAACAGGTAGAACTGTCAACTGAAGCAAGCAGGATTTTCAAACACAGCAGGTTTGTTCAGCAAGGGCAATACTAACATCTTCTCTGTACTAAAACCCATTTACATAGACTCTTCCTTTTCAGGAGCATCTTGTACAGCTGATCACTTCATCCCTCTGGGTGCTGATGCAATAGTGACATATACTCTTTGTCCTGTATTAGCCTGTGCTCCAACAAGAGATTTTCTACGTGGGGAGATGGCAATGGTTTGCATTGCTAGAAATTATTCAGATTTGCCTGATTTCCTGCCATTTTTGTTGAAGGAACTACTATGTATGGGGCCCACAGTTAGTGATTCAGGGTATGCTCTCTGTGTAAAACTCAGTGTGCACATATGCTCTCTTAACACAGAGAGGTTTGTCTTTTACCCATAACAAAGCACAGACAGAAAGCCCAGAGACCTCTGGGCTGGATTCTAAGGAAGCATTTTATCTGCAAACCCCATACCACCTAGGTCAGCATGAGATAATATTTTGGCCATCTGATTGTAGTAATTTTCACAAGGGAATGATTCTTTCCTAACTGGTGTTAACATTTCAGATTAGGGCTGTGAAGTGTGTCAAGAGAAATAAAGTAGACATCTGGTCATGCTATTTGAATTCATGTGGGAAGTCAAAATAGCATCTACAAACCACTAAATCCAAGTTATAAATGTGGAGATGGGGAAATAATGCAGTTTAGCAGGCATGGATGGCAGGTAAGAAGAGATTGCTTCTCCTGCTATGTTTTCAACTATGCTACGATTGGGGGACGGACCTAGAGAAGAGGACTGAGGCACCCTCGTGAATTTTGCAGATTAAGCTTGGAGGGAGTACTGATCTGCTGGAGGGTAGAAAGGCTCTACAGAGGGACCCAGAGAGGCTGGATTGGTAGGCTGAGGCCAACTGTATGAGACTGGGAAGGCCAAGTGCTGGGTCCTGTGTTTGGGTTGCAATCACCTCCAGGCTTAGGGAAAACTGGTTGGAAACTGCCCAGCAGAGAAAGACCTGGGGATGTGGATCAACAGCTGGCTAAAAAAGAACCAGTGTGTGCCAAGGTGGCCAAGAAGGCTAACAGTATCCAGGCCTGTATCAGAAACAGTGTAACCAGCAGAACCAGGGAGAGGATTTTGCCCCTGCGTTCAGCACGAGTTCAACACCCTGGAGCCCTCACTCCAAGAAAGATATTGAGATGCCAGACCATGTTCAGAGAAGGGCAGCAAAGCTTTTGAAGTGGAGAACAAATCTTGTGAGGAACAATGAAGGGAACTGGGGTTGTTTAGCCCAGAGAAAAGGAGACTGAGGGGAGACTTTATGGCTCTCTACAATTCCCTAGAAGGAATCTTGAGCCTGATAGATGTTGGTCTCTTCTCCCTAGGAACAAGTGATAAGACAAGAGGAAATGGCCTCAGGTTGCATGAATGGACATTTAGGCTGGACGTCAGAAGAAACTTCTTCCCTGAAAGAAGTTCTTAAACACTGGCACAGACTCCCCAGAGAGCTGGTTGAATTCATCATCTATGAAGGTGTTTAAAAGAGGCAGAGATGTGGTGCTGATGGACACAGTTTAGCATCAAACTTGGCAGAGTTAGATAATGGTTGGACTTGATGATCTCCAAGTTCTTTTTCCAACCAAAATAATTCTGAGTTTATGAAGCATTTCCATGTGAAAAGATACAGAGGATTTAACTAAGCCACTTGTGCAGAAAACAACATGATTAGCTTCTGCGTGGCAAGAAATAGACCTACAAATCAGATTAAAATTGCTCTTAAAGACCAAAGCCTGGATATAGCCTTGCTACAAGCATAATGAATACACCAGTTCTTGTGACAAAGGCATTAAGGTAGGCACTGAAGGGAAGTTTGGTATCGAAAAAACATCAAATTTATTTATATGCTGATTTTTTCATATGTTATGGTTCATCATTTCTAGGGTTTGTTGTTGCATTTTCTTTGATGTAATAGCTAGGAAAACTAGGTGAAGAGAATTTTTTTGTCATTCTCAAGCCAATACCTGACCTGCCAGATCACAGCACCTTACTGCACAAGAAGGATCAGTTAGAGGCATGACACATCTTACTTTATAAATTGTCATTCTTACACATCTGTGAGGCAGAGCAAATTAACCAAATCATTAATACTCATGTTTTGAATAATATAATATTTTTATCTGCATGGAGATGTCTCCTACCTCTTAAAGTCTCACATCTGAACTCTTAAAGCTAAGACTCAACATGGACGTCTTCCTCACAAAATGGATTTGCAGATTACATAGGAAATAGTAAATTCTCAGATTGAGAAATGAACTGAATCTAAAATTTCTAGCATCCCATAATGCCTGATCAAATTCAGCACCAAAACAAGGTAGGCATCAAAACAACTTACATTACAATTTCCAATGAATTCAGTTTCCCCAGTGCAAAGAGTGAGTGCATGCAAAACATAGCATGATAATCCTTTGAATCATCATGTTTTACAAGAGCTCCTGAGTTAAGAGTAGATCTAAAACTTTGGGCTTTGATTGCATAAGGTGCAGTAAAACACTTTTCTTTGCTACTATTGTAGTAAACATACTCCACCAGCTAATAAGATAACAAACTTTGAAATGTAGGCATATGGACAGCGTGGGAAACCAAATGAATTCATGTTTCTGTGGGATGGAACAGCCTCATGCCATCAAAGAGGAAAATTATTAATGATTAGAAGTCCAACATCTGTTACACCACCTCTACACACTTTCATGTGAAAACATGCTCCATATGAAACCCTGATAGGAAGCATGGCCTCATAGCTCTGCTCAGGCTGATGGGACATCCTGATCATGTCTACCTGGCAGCATGGCCAGCTTCCAATTTCACTTATGAAATGAAGGAGGGATGCACAGCACTTCACTAAAATACTACACCACCATGGAATCTTGTATATTTCCTGCTTTTAGATTAGATCATCATTTCATATTTTAGACAGATGTCTTTCTTCAAAATATTGATTTCTATTTTACCACATTCCCTTTAACAGTAGAAAACTTAGGTAACAAAACTATTGCTGAGACTTACTACCACCACTTGGGAACTTACGTCTTATAAAAGTCAGATATTTGTTGAGAAATCAATGACCTGTTCTAAATTTCATCCAGTGGTCATTGTGACAAGAATAGTCAAAAACTCCAACAGCAAGCACAAGATCTCTCTTACCCTGATGAAAAAAGTTGTATCAGAATTGCAATATTTTTTCTTCCAAGATTTCCACTTGTCTGCAACAAACTAAATTTTAGTAAGAAAAGGTGACAGGAACTACAACATAGTTTTGAAATGTCAAATAAAAGAACAGGAGTTAGAAGACTTGAATTTTTCTGGAGACACTTTTCAACATATTAAAAAAAAATCATTACAAACTCTTCTGGGTCGTTACAAAGGACTCTGTTTCACATCCCTTTTACATTTTAGGAACAGAAACTGTAGAAACTTGCACACCCTGATGAGACTTAAGACAGGGGTCATTCCTCCAGCTAAATGTCTCTATTAGTATGTAGAGAGTTACATTAAAAGGATGTGAAAAACACTGCTATGCTTCCAAGCATCAGTCTAGTTGGAGACAAAGGTTTTTAGAAGCTCTGGTGGCACTTTCCAGCACTGGTAGAATAGACAGGATGCAGAATTAAAGGTAGGAACAAAAGACATGGAAAGGAAGGCAAAGGGGGGAGATATGTAACACGTAAGTGAAAGCACTGAGTCAGAGGAGCGCTGAGGCTAGTGATGGAAACACTGTATCCTGCAGAGAGTTAGGAAAAAGGGCTCCTTTTCTGAATGTGTGCAGCTGCATGCCTCTTCAGAACTGCCTGAAGGCTTTACTGTATGCTTTTACTATTGGAAAATGACTTGGAAGTTTCACAGATTTGCTGTTTAAAAATCTTTCATGACCTTTTAAGTTAGAGTTGGAAACACTGACACAGTCCAAGTGAATCAGTGAAGCCACACCAGTGCTGGACAGTGGTGTAACTGCATCTGTCCCACTTAGCAAATAAACCACAGGTACATAACTCTGCTGGTTACAAGAAAAAAGATCCTATTCTTAATTAGCTTTTTTAAAAAAATATGCAAAGGACAGTCACTGGCAAAAATTTGCAGAAAGTGAGTTAACTGGCATTTGCATGGGTAAAATTGATCTCGAGTGTATATTCATTAAATTAAAGTTCTGAGTGTTGTTCAGCTGACTCATCTCATACCCTCCTGTTTAAGCTATCACCCATGAACCACTTCATAATGCACAAAGAGAAATAAACATCTCTAGGGCATGATGTCTCTCTTCCAAGAGTGGAGTGCTAAATCATGTCAGATAGATCACACTCTGCAATGCCTGTTTCTCACCACTGACTGTCATTTGAGCCTAGCAAGACTGACTTTAAAGAGATCCTCTGCAAATGTCTCAAGACATGAAGATCATAAAAGATGATAGCCACCCTAGCTAAAGGCTCTAAGAAACCACAACAAACCAACTGCCAATTTGAAACAGAGATACCATACTTTAAGGAAGGATCTACACCAGTAATCAACTAAGGTAGAGTTACCAGACTAGTGCCTTCACAAGGCACAGCTCTTCCTGCCCCATAAGTACTCTCAAAGGCTTTTGGCCAGACTGTCTGTGTGGCAATAGGTTGGATGACTGACTCCTGGCGGGCACACCACATCCTATCACTGGCAAGAAAGAAACATGAAGACTTCCAAGTTCCTTGTGAAGAAATTACTCAGAGAAAAGTCTTGATGTTTTTGTTATTATTATTATTTTAAATGTAAGTGCCTCAAAATAGCATGCTATTTTGGATTCAGGAAGTTCCCCTCTGACAGATGTTGGTAGTTAAAAAACCTCTTGAATCCGGCCCAAAGAGCCAATGACTGAAATAGATTTTACACTCAGATCGAACCAGTGAAACAAATACCCAAACCTCTCCATCCTCTGGTGCCTGGGTGCCAGATGTGTCAGCATCTAGTCACCAGCAAAGAGGCCACAGAGCACTTTCTCACTGTTACAAACAAAATCCAGTCCTAGCATGTGTCATTTAATAAATGTGCCTTTCAGTGCTTAATGTTGTGGTTCACAAAACAGCCCAAGCAGCAGGAAAGGAGGATTAGTGTCTTTCCAGAAAGGACACAGCGGTGACTCACAGTCTTAGCACTGCTCTGAGTCACTTCGACAGCGCTACTGACTGGCTTGGCTACGAACGTGAAATGACAAAACATTCCTTTTGCTTTAGAGATCATGGGCAAATCCCCACATCCAGGCTGGAATATGTCTGTGGTCCAACTCTGAATCCAGATAAGAATCTCCCTTCTGCTTCTGCTCGTTTTCATGATTGGAAGCAGAGAAGAGTTGAGACCACTGGACCACAGCTATCTTTGCAGCTCTGCCTCATCACCCACTGAAGCAAGGAGCTACACCAAAGTCCTGACTGTTCTCTTGCTGCAGCACATACTGCTTCCCAAGGTACAGCCTGTGGTTTACAATTAGTCTGCCTGAGTAACATGCTGTAAAAATCTGCTGTCTGTATTTTCACTTAACCTATGCTGTCCACCTACTTGGCATGGGCCCTGTATGTAGTTGGGTGTAGAAGTGGAGAGATAAAATTTGCACCACTGGAGCATGGCCATGCAATTAGGGTGCTGAAACGAGCAGTGACTGCCCCTTCCAATCTTCACAAGTATAATCCTACTGCTAAAACCCTCCACAGCCACCAACTCCAGTGCAAGAGCTTTCACTCTTGCTCTCATAAAGAGCAGCATGAGGATTTACTTGAGGAAAATTTTCTTCCTCCCATTGGCTATGTTCTCTTAACATAACCTCCAGCAAAGCCCTTGGCTCATACCTGTGCTGTACAGGGAGGAGCACCATGTCTACGGCCTAGAGCAGAATAGCCCTCCGCAAGCACAAGGGGCATAGGGAACTGGCAAGAGGTTTTCTTCAACTTCTATCAAGCAATAAAAGTCATCCTCACTGGGATAGATCTCTAATAAAGATCCCTTTGCCTAATCTTGGTTAAAACATTATGCCTGGGTTGGAGTTGCTGTCTTCCCTGTAAACAGGTAACTTCCCTGATCAGAGGCTGCACCCTCTCCAGAAAGCCTGGAGTTTTCAGGTTGCTAGAAATGTCACATAACTTAAGCTCCAAACTTAACCAGTATGATGACCCCAGAAAAGGATGATCCTAAAGACATTGCCTGCTGAGCCAGGCAGACCATTCATCCCCAGCACTTCCTCTCACTTGTATCAGGGTAAAGTGAAGCAAGCTAGATTACCTGTTGCAACACTGAAACATGAAGTGAGCCCTGTAGACAAATATAAACCCTTGCATCAAGTCCAGTTCAGTGTCTTGATAAACTAGTAGCTCATAGCTTAAAGAAATCACAGCAGTTCACGGCACTCAATAGAATACTTGGCACTTAGATGGAGACCAAAGAACATTTCATTACATAAAATCATCAAATCATAAACACTATCTCAAACTTTCAGATTACATATTTTAGTAAGTGAGTAAAAGTGACCAGGGAAGAAATTGTTCTCTCTAATAAAGACTTACCTGGATACGTCATCCAGTTACTCCAGGATATCTACAATTTGAAAACCCATTTGTTGCATCCCAAAGCCAAACTCCCTTAGAAAAGGAAGGAAAAGCTTGAATGCAATAAAAATTCTATACCTAGGAAACAAAGATTGTGTATGAGTTGCATTTTCCAGCTGTTCTTGTCCATATTTTATTTCCAGAAATCCATAATCATTTGACTCCACTTCCCACTTGTAATTTTTTTATAATGTAGAGTTTATGGAAAAGACAAAGGAAAGAGCTACTACAACCTTTTTTTTTTTTCTTTTCTTTTCACTGTGTAATTTTCAGCAAGGTACATAGTAGATCACAGAAAGTGGTATCCAAGCAACAGGTTTGGAAGGGGCAAGATACTGAAAGATTGTTCAGTCAATTATCTTAGCTTGAACATGCTGTTAACTGGCATAATTGCCTTTCATGCAAAGCACTTTTCGCCTTACAGTTATAAATAATCACAGTATATCCAAAAGCTATATTAATAATGAAGAATACCATCTTTTGCAATATTCTTCTGACATGTGACACACAAATACATTTTCTCCTCTGGCCAGAGCATTATATCTGAAAGTGACGAAAAGCTGCCACCTTGAAACAATACATTATTTTGGTTTTCAGCTAACTATAGACAACAAAGTGATCTCTTCTGCATTCATGACATGTTTAATGTCAGATCTATCTGTCTCAAAAGACTAAAAAGGTATTTCCACTTTTTTATTCCCTGAGCTCTAGTGAACTAACATAGCTGAAAGATCATGAGTGGGATTTTATGTAAGCATTATTAAAGAAATAATGAGTAATGTTAACACATACTACTGAATCTTTCTGATCAGAAAAATGTAAGTTAAACATGGTCTAATGGTTCCCCTGTGATTGCTGAGTCAAGGTTAGAGGTGATGACTCATAAGCCAGAAAGAAAGAACACAGTTCAACTTTCAGAGTTTCCATGATTGGCAGGTAGTAAAAAGAAACCATTTTTTTCCTGTAATGAGTACACTTGATGGAAAGACAGCAAATGAGTGATCTTAGAATTCTGTATCTGCAGAATCTGGCAACAGTCTTGGAAATATTCGTGTTTAAGAAGCATGATGCTGTTCACACATGTAAAATAACGGGGAGGAGGGGGGAGTGGTTATATACTTAGAGCATTAGGCTTGGGTTTAAAAAACAGAATTGCATCTTATGACATGACAACTCTCCTTTAAAACTACCATAGACGAGACTGTTTCCCATAGAGGATTAAAAATCAAAAGATTTCTGCCAAAGGAAAACATCTGACAGTGTAAGAAAGAGCTGCTAGAAGATGGGTTACCAGGCAGCAAAGAGAGAGGTGAGGAGATAGAACTACCAACCTTCTCTCCCTAGTCTAGAGCTACTCTTGAAGAATCTGAGCCCTCCATTTTGATAAACCAACTATTTTAGCACAGTTTACTAAAACAACACGATTATGAAGGACATACGGCATCTGTCTGATTCCAGCAGAAATTCTCATCTCAAACCTCTTCCTGTCTGCACTGTTGTGTGCCACAGAGATCTTGGCTGAAATATGCTGATGGAGACACTCTTTTCCTCCATTGTTTCCAGCCTGCAGGTAAGCTCAGAAGGACACTGCAGGGTCTTGGCAACCCTTCCATCTGAAGTTGGCCACTTGGCACTACGTGATCCAATACACTTTCTTAATAATTTCACTGATCCTTTGTGAAGGGGGGAGTTGGAAAATCAGTTGTTGTCTTAAATAGAAGAATGCAAAGAATAAGGAACTAATTACGGTTGGAAGTGTTTACACCCTACTTTGGCTCCAAATTGATTTTTGTTTTTCACTTAGCTAGCTCAAGTCAAACTAAGCCTCAGAAAAACTCATGCAGTCCCAGAGCTGGAAACCAATTGGGTGGCAAACCTTTTCTTCTGGAAGAAGCTTTCCAGAAAAGGTTCTTTAATGTGGCATGAAGGACTTCCTTCAGTCCTCCAGTCTTACTTTAAATGGATTTTTGCCAATAAGTCTCAAATATGATTCGTGACTTAAAAACACCTTAAAATGTTTCATGGCACCAAATGCCTCATCCAGTCTTTTCTTGAAGACCTCCAGGGACGATGCTTCCACAACCTCCCTGGGCAGCCCATTCCAATGCCAATCACTCTCTCTGTGAAGAACTTCCTCCTAACATCCAGCCTATACTTTCCCTGGCACAACTTGAGACTGTGTCCCCTTGTTCTATCACACAAATTGCATTAGAATAGTACACTTGTGTGCCTTCTCTGCTTGCAGCATGTGTTCTGATGAAAGTTCAGGGCACAAAGAACAGGTCTCAATAAACACCTTGTGCATACAGTCCAGATACTCTTGTTTTAAAAGACAGTCTGGAAAATGTTAATATAATGCCTGTTTCTCCTGTAAATTCAACAGCTGACACATTGCCTCTGATTTCTGATGCATTTTTTTCTTTGTTGATTACAAAGTCCTTGCAAATTAGAACGCCTGCATTGATACTGTGTACTATATTGACCCTTAGATTTAATAATTTTTCATACAGTTCTGAAAGCAGATACAAAATAATACACTAAGTGGATGCCACAGAACTAAACGTAAGTGAAGGACATGACTAACAGCTCTATCCTAAGCCAATAACCAGTAAGGAGTTGACAGGTGCTGTTTGAGCTTGCCACCTACACACACAAAAACTGACAGCAAGTGAAAGCCAAGTAATGTACTTATGTTTAACCTCAAACCCTCCAAATTCACCATTTGAACTGACATTTGGGAACAACTTTTCAAAAAGCCACTTATTCTGGTGCCTAAATTGGAGCTAACTTCTTTCACAAAAATGCCATACGTTGGAATAGTCAAGAAGCTCAGCTGTACTTCACTCAGCTGAAGTGGCACACCAAACTTTCTGCTTGAAGAGAAAGAAGTTATAGCAGAGGATTAAGTGTGTAACTGAGATGAAGAGGATGTCTTCTACACTTTAGATATCTTGCTTGGCCATGACCTTTATCCTTGAAACGGGTATTCCATCATGAAAATAATAACATCACCTCACAGCAATGTGGCAAAATAAATATATACAATATAACATGCAGCTGTTGACACTATGGCAACAGAGTCAATGAAACTATTTTATGCAGACTCACAAGCTGACCTTCCATACTCATCCTTCTGAGATTCTCTTATTCAGCCTACAATTTTCCTCTTCTTTTTTGCCTTAATGACTGTGGTTGATAAAGCTTCCTTGATGTACAAGATCTCACCTCTTGCTAAGTAGACTTAACAAAGTCTCTTAAGACACCTGAACTATGAGAACAATCCAGTCCCATAGGCTATCCCTGGATGTCCAGACCAGCCTGCCTCACTCAAGCATCTAAGTTTATTCTTGCAGCACAGTGCAATATAATGCAGTCACACAACTGCAAGAATGAGTTAGTAAAGGAGTGTTATGGGAAATACAACCCTTCAGATTTACTAGCCTCACTTAGGGGCATTTGGCCAGGAAGTCAGAGAAGTAAGAACACCATGGCATGGGGCTCCAATGTGCTGCTGGCTAGAGAACTCTGCTAGTTCAAACAACATTTTCTCCATCACCTTCTTTGGAAGAGAATTAAGATTTTGCTTACAATAATGGTTATATCAGAAATGCCTTTATTTTTTAGCTCCACATAAGCCTACACTCTAATTGTACTTCATTTTCTTAATGCAGTGTAGGCACATTAAAAAGCTGCAAAGAACATTGATTGCTCTGTGCATACTTTGATGTCTTTGCATCTTGGAGCTCAGTTAGACTTCTTTTTCTAGAAACAACTAAGCTGTCAACAAGATTGAAATACGAGTACTAAAACCTTTAAAACATTTAGATAACTTTTTTGAGAGGAATAGGAGAGTTGTTTGGGGTTTTTTGAGGCACAGGATATTAAAAAATGTGCTATGATTAACAGATAAAAATAACCTTTACTGGGAAAAGGACACTGGAGCTTCACAACCCATCTACAGGTACAAGGCTAGAATCTACTTAAAAATTCATTAAAATATTCCTGGACACTCTCAAGACAGTTCAGAACTAAAATGATCTCCTACATAGACATTTTAAATTCCTGTGCTAGTTTGAGGCTAATTGGAGTATTTTAATGAGAAAACTTAGATCCTTGGCTATGAGGAAAAAATAATATTGATGCCTATATCACTCAGTTGTTCTGATGAGAGACATAAGTAGACAAAATATAAGATAAGGCACTCGCTTCTCTGTTGGTCTGTTCATCTGGTTGCATCTTGCCTTAACTCCTTTGCATGAAACCTATGTAACCTGATCTAACCTTTCCCTCTAATCTCCTTGTTGTCTTTTGACATCTCACCTCAGATCTCTAGATTTCTGCAGATTTATCATGTGAACTACATGGAGATTCATCTGGTTATTTCTGAGATTGGGGGGGGGGGGGGGGGCAGGGGGAGCAGGGCGGGGTTGGGCAGGAGCCCTCTTGGGCAGTCTGGTGTTCTGTGAGGGATTTTGAATTTCTGTGTTACTTTTAACCTGTACATAATTGTAAATATCTGTATATATTATATATATATGCTTGTATATTTGTGCATGCTATACATACAGCTTTGTTCCTTAACTTCCAGATGGCTGAGTTAGTCTGATTAATCTAGTGGGGGGGGGAGAAACTCCCAAACCACAACAATATCGTTGGTTATCACTGATTCCCTTCAACTGTGGCCAATTCATTGATGCTTCAGAAAGAAATAAATCATATTTGTGAAGGGAAGAAATGCAATAAAACAGTAAACAAAACTCATAATTGAAAATCTGACAAGTTCAACACAAAACCTATTGAATGTATTATGCTCAGATCTGGTAAAGCACAGACGCTTCTTTTGCAGAGCCATAAAACCATGGACAAGCTTATGAGAAACTTCAGGGGCCAAGCCCACAAATCATTACCCAAGCATTAGTCTCCATAATGCAAATATTCGTGTTCCTTTTCATGGTTTTTCATAATGTAAATAAGGATTACTTTCAGAAAAGACTCAATCAGGATCAACAGATACTAAATGAAGGTTTAACTAAAGAAATGTTGTTAGAGCATGAATACCTCCAGATCTCTACACTGCTCTGGAAAATGCAGAGGAACACAGCTCTTTAGCAGCATAATGTAACAGTAGACAGTGCCATGAAGGCAATCAAGTGTGTCTTCAGTAACTTTGAAGACACCAAGCTGGGCAGAAGTGTTGATCCGCTTGAGGGTAGGAAGGCTCTGCAGGGTGATTTGTACAGGTTGGATCAATGGGCCAAGACCAATTGCATGAGTTTCAGTAAGGCCAAATACTGGGTCTTGCACTTCCTCTGAAGCAATAACCAGTAATACTGCAGACTTGGGAAGGAGGAAATCTGTCCAGCAGAGAGGCACCTGGGTATGTTGATTGATAGCCAGCTGAATACAAGTCAGCAGTGTGCCCAGGTGGCCATAAGGGCTAACAGCATCCTGGCCTGTGTCAGAAATAGTGTGGCCTTTTGAATTGGACCTCTCAGTTGCAGTGTAAACATAGTGTGCCCACTGTTCATTGGTGGTAGGTCATATGCTGCGTCCACAATGCTGCTAGATAGAGAATAGGTCCCAAAGATCCAAGAGAAGTTATATAATGTGGGCTTGAACAATCCTGCTAACCCCAACTCTGCACTAGGCCAAACAAAATTACAAACCCCATAGACTAGATGTATTTCGAGCTGGAATTAAAAGAATTTAGCACTGGCTTGGTTTCCTGTGTACAAACTAGTTCCTACTCACGTTAAATGCTTTTAACTTCTTTCCATATTGATTTATGAGCAATACAAGAGGAGCAGAAAACAACCACACACCTCTCTCATTCCAGCAGCACGCATTTATTCACTGCATAAAGAGAAGATTTCATTTGGTTTAGCACCCATTAGTTCCTCTGATCTCTCTTTCATCGTTAAACTTTTCTCTCTTTCCCTGCTTAAATCAGTGAGAGCTCAAACCACTAAAAGACTGTGATCTCTAAGTCAGGACTCTTTTCACTATGAATTTTTTTCACTCTTACCTGCAAAATATTTTTATCTGTTTCAAAGTGAAAGGTCCAAAATTATAGTGACCTTATTTCCTCTGACTAAAGCATTAGTTTCCCACCAATTTTAAGTTAATGTTTGCATGCAGTCTTACAGATCACCTTGCTAAATGTCTTTGGCAAGCCCAAACTTTAGGTAACCTTGATGAAGAGAATACATGATGTATCACTTAACACTGTTCTTGAATTAACATTTTTATTCTCTCCACTGCAGTTAATTGTCTACTTTTTTTTTCCTCTTACACTAGTGGCTAGACACAAGAGGTCACGTTGCTGTGTTGTATATGTTGGATGCTATATTAGCTGATACTGACACAGTAAATTGATGTTTACTTTCTACCTCCATTTCTTCAATGTGGGCATTTGTTTGCTGCAGGGTCTCAATATGTACATTTCCCCCTCATGAATGATTTTTAATCTCTTCATCTACAGCAGGAAAGTATTCTCACATTCCACATTTTATCTTTAGTCTTATTTTTTCAGTTCTCTGTGACACTGTTGCTCATGGCTTCTGCTATTATGCTGTGTCCCTTTAGCACAAATATTAATTTCTCCTAGGACAGTGTATATAATATGATGGGTTTCATTCCTCTTATATTTATTTTTAACCACACCAAAACCAAAAGCCTTCAAGTGCAAGCAGCAGGCTGTGCATTTAGAAAGCTCACTTAATTAACAAGGGAAGCATTTTGCAGCTGCAGAGCACATTTCAGCTAAGGGTCTCAAAACACAAAAGTTTCATAAGAGCCTTGATGAGATAGAGTTATGTGAGGTTTTACTTAATTAAGGTTCCATTGATTAATGAGAACAATGTTTGGATTTTGGAAAGGAAATCATAACAGTAACAAACAACTGCATTTCTTATTAATTATGTGGATTTTGTGATGTTTCTGAAGCAGAATTTCATAATAAGCTGTGAAGACACCCATGGATAAGCTCTTTCAAACCAGACAACTAAAAAAACCTGCAACCACATCATGTCAATCCATAACTGATTTCACATTTACTTGTGGTGTCACAAATTTCTGTCAAGGGACTGAGGAATAAAACACATCAGAAAGGCAAAAAAGAGTAATTGTGTGGAAAATTAGTGACAGAATATTTGAACCAGTTTTATCTGATATTGCATGGGACGATGAGTTGCCATTCAGGCAGAAAACATATGCTCAAAAAAATCCTTAAATTAGGAAACCAATTAATTAATACACTCAAGCTCACAGATGTTTTAATCAAATACCACCTAGAAAGCCTAGTGTAGCTCTTAGCTATCGTGAGTAAAAGATACAAGAACAGAAATCTTCAGCCTTAAATCCTAAAATTCATAGACTTTCTAATAAAGCAAAATGCACAGTAAAATAAGTATATCAATTTCTCAATAGCTCAGTTAGCTTAAAGAAATAGTTTTCTGCAGACCATCAACAATCTTTAGGTTTTTAAGAGCTAAAACTGCCTTTACATTTACCACCAAAAACTTAAGCGGTGTATACATTAGGCAATACATGAATTCCACAGAGTCACCAGGTATCACAGTATCACCACCACCAAGGTTGGAAGAGACCTCACAGATCATCAAGTCCAACCCTTTACCACAGTGCCCAAGGCTAGATCATGGCACCAAGTGCCACATCCAACCTTGCCTTGAACTGCCCCAGGGACGACGACTCCACCACCTCCCCAGGCAGCCCATTCCAGTGCCTAATGACTCTCTCAGTGAAGAACTTTCTCCTCACCTCCAGCCTAAATCTCCCCTGGCGCAGCCTGAGGCTGTGTCCTCTTGTTCTGGAGCTGGCCACCTGAGAGAAGAGAGCAACCTCCTCCTGGCCACAACCACCCCTCAGGTAGTTGTAGACAGCAATAAGGTCACCCCTGAGCCTCCTCTTCTCCAGGCTAAACAACCCCAGCTCCCTAAGCCTCTCCTCGTAGGGCTTGTGCTCAAGGCCTCTCACCAGCCTCGTCGCCCTTCTCTGGACACGCTCAAGCATCTCAGTGTCCTTCCTAAACTGGGGGGCCCAGAACTGAACGCAGTACTCGAGGTGTGGTCTGACCAGTGCAGAGTACAGGGGCAGAATGACCTCCCTGCTCCTGCTGACCACACCACTCCTGATACAAGCCAGGATGCCACTGGCTCTCTTGGCCACCTGGGCACACTGCTGGCTCATGTTCAGGCGGGTATCAATCAGTACCCCCAGATCCCTCTCTGTCTGGCTGCTCTCCAGCCACTCCGACCCCAGCCTGTATCTCTGCATGGGGTTGTTGTGGCCAAAGTGCAGCACCCTGCACTTTGAGCTATTGAACCCCATCCCATTGGCCTCTGCCCATCTGTGCAGGCGGTCAAGGTCCCGCTGCAGAGCCCTTCTGCCCTCCAGCTCAGTCACATCTGCCCCCAGCTTAGTGTCATCTGCAAACTTGCTGATGACTGACTCGATGCCCTCATCCAGATCATCTATGAAGATGTTAAAGAGGATGGGGCCCAGCACTGATCCCTGAGGGACACCACTAGTGACTGGCCGCCAGCTGGATGTGGCACCATTCACCACCACTCTCTGGGTCCGGCCCTCCAGCCAGTTCCTAACCCAGCACAGAGTGTTACCATCCAAGCCGCGGGTTGACAGCTTAGCCAGCAGTTTGCTGTGGGGGACAGTGTCAAAGGCCTTGCTGAAGTCCAGATAGACCACATCCACAGGCCTCCCCACATCCACCAAGCGGGTCACCTGATCATAGAAGGAGATCAGGTTAGAAAGGCAGGATCTGCCCTTCCTAAACCCATGAGGTGACTCCTAAACCCATGAGGTGACTCATAAAACGCACGTTACTCTTTGTGTTTGTAGGCAGGAAATCAATAAATGGATATTTTAAAATCCACTGGATTTTAATGGCTATTTCAATACTTAAAAAAAATATTTAGAGCTATTTGAAAACATTTTTGACCATTTTATGTAATGATAAGGTGCATAATCTTCATCTATACTTACACTACCTAGTATGCCTGCTGCCACACAACCTATGTCACATAGGAACATCTCCAAGACAGAAAAAATTTGTAAATAATAGCAAATGTCTCTCTTCTATTTCTCCAACATCTCTATTGGTACTCCCTAGGAAAAGTTCCTCCCACCAGGAATAAATCTACAAATCCACCTGGGTGCTCCCCTTTTCTTTCCAGCACACCCCATGGTATGCAGAGCCCACACCTCTGCATCATAAGGCATTGGCCTTGTCCTGCAAACAGCATGCAAAAGCTGAAGAGATAGACAATCATCTCTCTGACTCACAAAATCAGAACCACAGAATCACAGAACACATCCAGTTTGAAGACACCTCAAAGATCATCCAGTCCAAGCCCTGATCCAGCATGGAAGGGTCAACACTAGACAACATCCCTAAGCGCCACGTCCACACACCACTTGAACACCTCCAGAAATGATGACTCCACCACTGCCCAGGCAGACCATTCCAATCTTTGAGAACCCTTTCAGTGAAGAAGTATTTCCTAACATCCAGTCTAAATCTTCCCTGGCACAGCTTGAAACTGTTTCCTCTAGTCCTTTCACTTCACCCCCTTCTCGTTCCAGCCTCCCTTCAGGTAGTTGTAGAGGTGTCACTTAAGCCTTCTCTTCTCCAGACTGAACAACCCCAGCTGCCTCAGATGCTCCTCATAAGCCATGTGTTCCAGGCCCTTCACAAGCCTTCTCTGGATGTGCCCCAGCACCTCAATGTCCTTCTTGTAGTGAAAGGCACATAACTGAGCACAACACTGAAGGTGCAGCCTCACCAGTGCTGAGTACAGGGAGATGATTACCTCCCTGTTCCTGCTGACCGATGCCTCAAGTCAGCAAAAGAAACTGAGGTTTTCCAAAGCTTCCTGGAAAGTCTTTGGGAGAGTGAAAACAGAAGTGAAGTTATGGTCCTATTGCATGGTGTAGGCAGAGTAGGTCTGCCTGAGGTTTGTCTTGGCAGGCTGAATAGTCCTGGAAGATTCATGCTGATCATTTAAAATACAAGCATGGGTCCAGTGAGCTGTCCTTCAAACAGATAGAAACTACTTAACTAAGGCTGTATGACGAATGAAATAGTTTCCTGTTTGCTTTGAAAAAAAAGAGCCATGAATCTCAGAAAACCATAGTGGGGGTTAAAAACTGGGATAAAGAGAGATAAAGCTACATGTTGTGAGTGGTCCTACCCTGAAAGGAGCACAAAGAGCTGTGTTAGCACTGTTGTGTCAGTCGAGGGCTCCCACTAGTGTTATTCTTTATTTCAGTTCCATCACTTGAAAAATGAACTAAAAATAGGATTACTAAAGAGAAAAATAATTACAGTAAGAAAAAGTAGCTACAATAAGAGTTAGGATCAAGGATACTTTCACACTTGAGTCATAAATTGTAACTCTAATCCAAAGGAAGGAATGCAGGTGTAGGTCTGATGTAATTAACCACGGTAATTAGCATGCATGGGTAGTAAAGGATGTGATCTGAAGACTATCTGTAGACTGCCATATGAATAGAACTGGAAGTGTACATAAGAAAAATAAGTTGGGCAAATAAATGTCTTCATGTGGGAAAAGGCTTCTGAAGTCCATGCCTGTCGCAGCCCAACCAAATTCTACAGTCAGTTCCCCAAAGGTCCTACAATTGGGAAATTAGCAATAATTAGTTGCCACTATTAGCACCTAGTGAAGAAATGCAACACTTTGTGAAATAAGCAACATAGGTGTTAGGTGGCATCTTCAGAACAGGATGAAGATCAAGGTGATCTGTCACAATTGTTTGTTGCTCACTTTAGGCACATACATGAGCATGCTATGCCTGATCCTCAAAACTTGTGGTGCTGGGATGTAGAAAAGATCTGGACTTAAGGGGAAATCTGTCTGGCTAAAGACATTTAACTTGCTTGTTGATTTCTTTCAAATCAAAACTGAAAGATGAAGATCTTGCTTCTACAAACAAATCATGCAGACTTAGATGTTGATTTGGGCAACAGCAGGTAACATTAGAAAATAAAAGTCCTGGGAGCAGTGCTGAAGCTGACACAATTAGAAATAGATATTTCCATAACTAACTGTTCAGGATGGCAATAATTTGCACTGCTTAATAATAACAAGTACATTCACAGTATCACAGTATTATCAGGGTTGGAAGAGACCTCACAGATCATCAAGTCCAACCCTTCACCACAGAGCTCAAGGCTAGACCATAGCACCAAGTGCCACGTCCAATCCTGCCTTGAACAGCTCCAGGGACGGTGACTCCACCACCTCCCCAGGCAGCTCATTCCAGTGTCCAATGACTCTCTCAGTGAAGAACTTTCTCCTCACCTCCAGCCTAAATTTCCCCTGGCGCAGCCTGAGGCTGTGTCCTCTCGTTCTGGCACTGGCCACCTGAGAGAAGAGAGCAACCTCCTCCTGGCCACAACCACCCCTCAGGTAGTTGTAGACAGCAATAAGGTCACCCCTGAGCCTCCTCTTCTCCAGGCTAAACAATCCCAGCTCCCTCAGCCTCTCCTCGTAGGACTTGTGCTCAAGGTCTCTCACCAGCCTCGTCACCCTTCTCTGGACATGCTCAAGCACCAGGTATTTTTTCCACCAAGTATTTTTTTGTGCAAGACTGAGCATTTCTCATGCTTAAGCCTAATGTTCCAGCGAAGTCCACAGTTTTAGAAACATAGATGCATAGAGTGGTTTGAGTTGGATGCCTGATACAGGATGCAGCCTTTTCCACCTTGATTAAATCACTCTGTTTAAAAAAAAAGATTCTGCCTCCTAAACCACAAAGAAGTGGTGGGTTTGGGTTTTTCTCAATACATTTAGACTTTTAGCTCAGTGATAGTCCAAGACAGTTAGAGCTGTTTTCCTTACATTTAAGGAAGCTGCCTTGGGAAATAAGATGAAACGTATGAGTAGATTTCTGGATGTATGTGGCAGTGCCACCTGTAATGAAAATGCAAAGTTCTTTGTGCCTCAGGCATACCACACATGGAGTTTTGCATAAACAAATACTGTTTTCTTTTTCATTCTTCTTGAACTTGTGCTTATCTAAAGTTATGCACTTTATCAACGGCAAGATATGTACCAGCATCTTCAGTTAAAAAAACCCAAACAGAATAACTGAGGGGAAAATTACATTCTCTTGGGTGTGATTTTAAAAGGAGAAAGAGTTAGAAAAATGAAGCGCTCATGGAAATGGGCTTGCAGAGCTCTGAAATTGTTTCATTCGACAGGTGCTACTGCTTCAAGTGTTGCATGCCCTTGACACTTCTGTGAGAGTAGAAGCTATGAGTAACTGGCTATGTTTTATGTATCTCTGATGAGCACCCACCAGGTACTAAAGAAAAATATGAAACAGCATGCACAGGTGAGGTGCTTTTGTGTTCAGGGATCTGCAAGAAAGCTCCATTGTATTTTAACAGATTAACTGAAGGGGAGGATGTTAATACTGAGCCAGACCACTTCTACATTCTCTTCCTTTGTCCATCCCTTTACAATAAGACTTGGGTTTGTTTTCAAAATAGACCTGCACTGATAGGGTTATCAAACACTGGAATAGTCTGTCCAGAGTAGTGGCAGAGTTGCCATCCCAGGAGGTGTGTAAACCACTTGTGGACTTGGCACTTAGGGGTATGATTTGGTGTTGACCTTGCACTGCTAGGTCAAAGGCTGGACAAGACAACGTTGAAGGTTTCTTCCAACCAAATGTATTCCATTATTCTTCCAAAAAGAGAATGAAGATCGATTAGCCTTGAACCTTTTCAGTCATATCTTTTGTGAGATCTTTAAGTTAGAAAAAGTAATGGTATTTTCCTGTGACCCAGAATATAGCTTCTGTCTTAGGTGTACACAGGGCTTCCATATACATGAGCGAAACAATGAAAATTATCCCCAGTGACCATTATAAAATACAAAATGTGGGTTTTGATTATTAGATCCTTTTTTTTTTTTTTTTTCAAACAGAGATTTTTAAAAAGCACAACCCACACATGAAAAAACGCCACCCAAACACCTTATAGTAGGCTTCATCCTACTGGGACAGGCTTGCTTTTCCTAGTCATCTAGTTCTTCACAGGCACCTTAGGAGTACAAAGCCATAGGTGTCCACAGTTAGCAGTTAAAAACCAATCTCGAAGTGGAGCAAAAAGAGTGAAATCATCTGCCTGTTCTTGTCTATTCATCCTGTACCAGGAGGGGGAAGCCGAGTGCTGTCAGTTGCAGAACTGAAGTTGCAGTGAATTGAAGTGAACTGTGGGGGTGATTTTTTTTTTCTGTAACAGCATTCTTATGCTTTCTTCAAGCATGGAGTTGAAGCACTCCTAGTGGCTTTTCCCAGGGACCTCCACTGTCCTGCTCTAAATTTTAGGTCAGAAAGCTTTTTTTTTTTCCCAAGCAATTTTCCTCTTGAGCAATAGGAGGATCAAGTTGACATAAATCACATTAGCTTTCTGGCTCAGCTGATATAAATCACACTAACTTTCTGGCTCCATTCTTATCCACACAAATGCTGCTCAGAGATTTCATAACAAGTCCTGAGCTCAGGCATCATTTAAAATTCACATAAAATGCAACTGTCCTTGTTATGCAGGGCCAAGAGCCTCTCTGGAGTGATTCCTCTTCATACACAGGAGAATTAAAGTACTTTCAGATAAGGCCATTTTAACTGCTGGAAACAAGAAGTTTGCCCAGACATTTTAATTGGAGACATCGGGGTCTTTGGGCAGGAGCAAATTATTGCCATCCTGAACAGTTAGTTATGGACAGCCCTAGGAGGAGCAGCTGAGGGAGCTGGGATTGTCAAGCCTGGACAAGGTTTGGGGGGGACCTTATCACTGTCTACAACTACCTTAAAGGAGGCTGTAGCCAGGTAGGGGTTGGTGTCTTCTCTCAGGCAACCAGTGACAGAAGAAGAGAACAGTGTCTCAAGCTGCGCCAGGGCAGGTATAGGCTGGATGTTGGGAAGAAGTTCATCACAGAAAAAGTGATTGTCTGTTGGAATGGGCTGCCCAGGGAGGTGGTGGAATCACTGTCCCTGGAAGTGTCTATAAAGAGACTGGATGTGGCACTTAGTGCCATCGTTTAGTTGATTAGATAATGTTGGGTGACACATTGGACTCAATGATCTCGAAGTTCTTTTTCAACCTGATTAATTCTGTGACTGTATTGGAGTGGCACCTGAGCTACAACACTGTCCTCCCTTTTCCTCACTTCTTTTTATTTTGCAGGGTTTCTCCAGAGTGGTTTATGTATGAGCTTGATTATTCCTATGCCACTTTTAGCTTGTACATTCTTTTGTACATGTATCCTGGCACTTGTAAACATCTGTAACACTGCAGACACCATTAGGTTTCAAGAAGCAGTGTAGCATCTGTCCATACTGCCTCATACCAGGGACCCTGAATTGCTTGCAAATACCAATTACATCCCGAAATTAATCTCATCTTGTCCCCTGATCCCATTAAGGTCCCTAAAATGGCAATCACAGAGTCTGCCAGTATTTCCAATTCTGATGCACTGTAGTAGTTTAAGAGCTAATACTCTATTTTGATTCTAAACTTTAATCAAGAGGGAGGAACTTTCTGGACATTCTTTTGAATATAGACTGAATGAGCAGGGCATTAGTTGTAAAAAGAATAGCAATGATAAAGTCTGTATCATTCCCTGGTTTGCCAAGAGGGATAAAATGGCAACGTACAAACAATTTCTCACAGTTCATTCACTTTGCCTTATGCCTTCCACCTCCCTCCACTGCTTCTCTGTGTTCAACTGCATACTAACCTTGACTGACCAGGTAACATATGATGAGATCTTGCTGGTTTTCTATCTGGGGGGAGAGAAGAAGGTAGCATTGGCCCCTTCTGGGCTTTCTTTGTCCAGGGAGGGGGTGAAGATTGGATTTCTGTATTCTTTCTAAATGTATATAATTCTAAATGCATGTAAATATATTTTGTATATATGCTTGTAAAATTAGCATGCTGTAAAATGCAGTTTTATCTTGCTTCCAAACTTTCTGAGCTAGTCTGGTGAATTTTAAGGGGGGGGGGGGGTGGGGGCGGGAATTTCCCAACTCACCACACACACTAATCATTACATATGAACCAATGCAGTGAAAACAGTCAGACTTTTGTATGCCTTCTGCTTACCACTGTACAGTAGCTATTTCCTCAAGAATTTCTGGGTGATAGGTTGGACTGGATGATCTTGGAGATCTCTTCCAACCTGGTTGATTCTAAGATTATATGGGTAATAGCTGATCCTAATAACAGTTCCTCAAAAACAGAAACAGCTCTATAGCTGATGTTTAAAGGATTAGAAATCATCCATGCATGTAAAAATCGTTACAATGTTTTACTGCCATTGCAGTCATTTTTGTCACAGAAGCCCATCCCCACAGAGTTGGGATGATGATTCTTAGAAATTATGAACACAAGAAACAGGTAAACACTATTCCAGCAGTAGTCAGGGACAGCTGGCCTCAAATGACAGTAAGATTGAGTATTAATTAGGAAAAAAAAAAAAACAGAGAAATATCTGAAAGTTAATTTAGAAAAACAGCATCAAATATTTTTTCAATTACTCTAACACAATTCTTGTGTCATTACGTACTTAAGCATGTGTTGGTGAAGAAGCACAGTCACATTCCTTTTGCCTCCCTGTCTCTGGGGTTAAATGTTTATGCATGCTTGCTTTCTTTTCCTATTAAGTATTGGTAAATATTTTCCCATGAAAATATTGACTCCATCCCTGAAATGTTTATACACCAATGCATGCAGCATGGGGAATAAACAAGAGGAGTTAGACATCCATGTGCTGTCCTGGGGTTATGACCTGGTGGCAATTACAGAAACATCATAGGACAGCTCACATGACTGGAATGTAGTCATGGATGGCTGTGTCCCTTTTAGGAAAGGCAGGTCAACAAGACAAAGTGGTGGAGTTGCTCTTTACAAGAGGGAGCAATTAGAATGTCTTGAGTTCTGTTCAGGTGTGGATGAGAGGCAAGTTGAGAACTTGTAGGTGCAAATTAAAGGACAGGTTAGCATGGGTGCTACAGTTGTGTTTATTACAGGCCACCTGATCAGGATGAGGAAGCTGACGAGGCCTACAGGCAGCTAACAGCAGCCTTGCAATCCTGGACCCTGGTTCTCATGGGGGATTTTAACTATCCAGATATTTGCTGGAAGAGCTACTCAACAGCCAGCCACTGTCCAGAAGGTTGCTCCAGTACATTGGTGATAACTTTTTGATGCAAATGGTGGAGGAGCCAACTAGGAGGAGACCACTGCCAAATCTTATCCTCACCAACAAAGAGAGTCTGGTTGAAGCAGTGAAGGTTGAGGGAAGCCTTGGTCTTAGTGACCACAAGATGGTGGAGCTCAAGATCTTGTCTGGTAGAAACAGGACATCAAGCAGGACTACAACCCTGGGTTACAGGAGGGCAAACTTTGGCCTTTTCAAACAATTTCTGGGTGAAATCTCATGAGATAGGGTACTAGAAGGCAGAGGGGCCCATGATAGTTAACGTTCAAGGATCTCTTCTTCCAAGCTCAAGATCAGTGCATCCCAGCAAGTGGGAAATTGAGAAAGGGAGCCAGGAGACCTGCATAGTTAAGTAAGGGACTGCTAAGCAAACTTTAGTGGAAGAAGAGAGTCTACAGATCATGCATCTGTGATTCTGTGAAAAGCCAGTGCTTTTTATCATTTTAGGATGGTGCTTGGAAGAGAAATTACAAAGTCTTTATTTCCTTACAAAAAAACAGGGAGAGAAAGGGATAGAAAAGAAGGCAAACAGCCCAGAGAGGCACCAGTTACTCACTGGGTTTAGCAAAAACACTCATCTTTTAAAGCCATTTGTTTAAAAGATACCAGTTAGCTCAGTGATGTTAAAAAAACAACCTTCTCTATCAGATGTTTTCAAGTTTTCACACATAATTCTGAGTTTTAAACTATAAATGTTCCAGAAATGCCAAACTGCAAAAGAATGTTGACCCTCCCTCATTTCCCACATTGAGAGAAGGTGTTCGCCATATGCAGTGCACAATGAGGTGACTTCATTGCCAAACATGACAATAAAATCTGGCTGAAATTGTAGACTAATAATTGCAGGGTCTATAAAAATGAGCTCTTTTTAATACATATCTGTTACATGCATTTTGAAATAAATTACAGAGAAATAAAGACCAAAGGAAAAGAGCAAGTACCAGTTTAGAGCAAGGAGCAAGTATCTACCAGCAGGGTTTACAGCCAAAAGATATCACCACATCACAATTCTGGCCATAGTTTTTGAAGTTAAATACTCAGCTATTTTTATAATTCTCTTAATTTTACTACTGAAGGACAATGTTTGCCATGTTATATGTACCTCAACACCATACTAGGATCTGATTTTCTGCTAGACCAGGTTCTTTAACTAACTTGATGAGGAGCTTTTAAAATTTTTCTCACCTGACTTGAGACTTCATTGTATTGTCCTCAGGCTAAAAAAGCTGAAGATATCTCTGCCATCTCCATTCAATAGCTATTTAAAACACATGTACTTTCAAATTACACATAATGCCTCTAGGAGAAACGAAGCCACTAGACAGGATTGCTTCAGACTTCCTGCGTTCCCAGAACTTTTTTTTCTTGAGAACAAGTCTCTTCCCAGAACCACATCATCTGATGAATGAAATTAACACATAAACTGCAGGACAGTAACTTCATCACTGCCTTTAGCTTGACATACAATGAAAATCCTGTTAAAGCACTTTCATCTTTTTCCTCAACAAATCAAATACGCTCATTTTCATTGTTCAAAGCTGACAAGAGACAGTAAGGTCACATTTTTATTTAGGTAAATCACAAGCAGATAGTGCCTGCTTGGGCACAATCATGGCTAAGCCTTGGTTTCTATTGCTACCAGTCACTATAAAAATGTCCTTTCACTTTTTAGAACACTGTAAACATTCCTAGTACAAGAGAGTTGTTTTTAATACCGCTGTCTCCTGGCAAGTTTGAAATACACATCTAACAAAGTCTTCCTCACTTGGGCTACTAATTCCCCCCGCTCTATGGGAACTGCTCAATTAACTGCAAATTATATAAGAATACATACATATATGTGTATATATATGTTAGATGCATATGGCATACATAAGTTATCAGTTATATGGTTGTGCTAGTTAGAAGCAAGCTGGAATGTTTTGGTAAAAGAACTTGATAACAGGCAGTGGAATGAAAAACAATTGTGTCTCCTTCTCTCACAGTCATGCTGAGACCTCTGGGAAGAAGAAGAAAACTTTCTCCATTTTTGTCTTTCACTCTTGCTTTTGCCTTAGACCGAGACACATCTTTCTAACATCACTGCTTTCTAACCCTGCTCCCTAACCTCTTGGCCACACCTATCTTCTTCCTGAGAACTGGGGTAAGGTTGAGAGGGCCGGGGGAGGTGTTGGGGTGGTTTGAAAGCCCCTCCTGGGGACTCAGGTTTCTGGGAGGGGAGTTGTGCTTTTGTATAGTTTATCCTTTGTATATTGCTGTATATAATTGTATATAACTGTATATATTGTAAATAGCTGCTTGTAAATTCTGCTAGCTGTAAATAAATTGCTTCATCTATATTCCCAGGGTCCATCTGAGTTAGCTGGGGTACTTACAAAGTGTGGGGGGGCGGGTAAGAGCCCAAACCATCACAATGGTAGATACACAAGGACTGCAGCCACCACTGATTAAAAAGGACTCTTCTCAGATCAGAGGCTACACAAAATTTGTAAGATTTCTGAGGCATTTCAGTATTAAGTTTTGGCTCAGAGCTCCCTGAAGTAAATAAGATTTTCTCGTTGACCCTTGATAGCCTCAAGTTGGATCTAGATTACAACTTTGCTAATTCATGTTTCCTCCATGGTGCTGTATAAAACCTCACCTTTTTTCCATAACCAAATAATTGTCCATTTTTGCTGTGAGGATGAGATTGCTTTTATGCTATTTGATCAGCTACAGAAAAATAATGTGGTGATTTAGTAGACTACCAAGGTTTTGATTCTGTAAATATCTTGTTGGGGTAGCCCCAGTGAACCCTGTATGTACTCAGTTATAAGATCTACTTGCCTAGAGAACTTAGCTAAACAATGTTTATGTACAACTAGGAATAACTTGATGTTTCTTATTTTCAAAGAGCCACTGAGGACTCTGAATCTGAGACAGAAGCAGGATTTCTCAGTCTGCAAGTTCTGAGTCTTGGTGAATTAAAGGGGAAAATTCTACTGTACATTTACTGAAAGCATTTTACCTTGTTCATAAAGGTGTGTCTGAAAAGTTTTTCATATCTGAACAGAAATCAGATAATAATCAGAAAACAACATCTCCTGAGAACTGCCAGGAAAGTGGAAAATAAAGTCAGTGTAAACAGTACAATCCCATCTGTACGTTAGTCTCTTGTTCTGGGTAACTTAAATTCACATCCACTGTGAGAGCAGGTGAGAGGTGGAGGCAGGACCAAAACCACATTAAATTATAGCCACATTCTTATTTTATTGGATAAGAGAAAAATGCATTCAGCACTCGAGGACAGGCCATACAGACCTTTCTTGAAGCACATACCATTGCTGATGGCACCACCTCGACTCTGGCCATAGACTAATTCACCCTGTAGTCTTAGCCCTGGCTCAAAAGCCCTTGCCTTTTTGGCAGATGGTCTTGTTGAGGGATAGGTGCAGTCAGTGACAAGCCTGACCAGATCTCACTCTTCTAAGCATGCTATGTCCCTTCAGCCATATAGCCAGGCATGTATTCAACAGCTGGACATCATCATACCACACAAAGCAAGAGAAACACCTCCAATTTTCAAGGCACCCTCAAAACCAGCTTTTTAAACACTTTCTCAGTTTATTAATGGTCAGCAGAAGGTTAAATCTTTTCTATAAAATATTACTTAGATGGAAAATGCTCATCATCATGATACAAAAGCAGTAGATATCATACCCGGGAGAACTCACTTTTTTTTTTCAATGACTTTTCAAAGAGCTTTTTCCTCCAGTGGGAACAAGAGGAATGTCAGATGGAATGTCTTCTCCTTGGGCAAGACCATACTGGACCGACTTCACACCAAAAAACTCTCATCGATTCTCAGTAAAAATTAAAACACTTGGGGGGGGGGGGGGGGGGGGGGGGGGGAATAGAAAACCAAACACATCTAGGAGCCATAGAGATACAAACAGCCCAGACAACTCACCAAGGTTTGTAGTCAGCTAGAAAAATGTTACTGGCACAGAGGCTTATTTAGAAATTAAGAGAGTGATGTCTTGATTAACACCAAGGAGGTAATAAAGTTGCAAATGTGTGTAATACTTAGCAGATAGACACATTATACTGTGGTCTAAAGAGCAGAACTTTCAGGTACAGAAATATCTCAAACACTCTCCAATGATTTCCACTGCCAAGGAAACTAGCCACATTCCCACTAGAAACAGATGCTGCCCAGCAGTCTTGCAATGAATGATTTGGGTGTTTTGACACTTCTGCAGCTGCTTGTAGCTAGCAGTTGTACTTATTTAGAAGTGCACAACATTTTTTCCATTGTGTCACAGAGTAGTTACTACACCATTTTCATCTGTGCTTTCTCAGCCTCTTCTGCTTTTGTGGTTGTGTGGGTGGGCAGGCATGGGTAGTATGTATGAGCTGCATCAAGGGACTCATATGTGTGTGAGCATGAGCAGAGGAAGTTGCTCTGCATCCATGCTTGACTGAGACCCTTCCAACTGTGATTCCAGGAGACTCAACTGAAAGATAAGTGTCTGCTGAGCTTTAAGTTGCCTCAGTGATGTGTTGTGTTACAACTGTATTCCTGTGATTTTCATTCCTACTGCTTTCTTTTCTAGCCTCCTACTCTCACATGTGGAAGATCTCATAATGGGAGTGGTCAAGGGACAGATACAGCATTTTAACCAAAAGTCGTCTTAGCTTTCTGGTGAATCTATGCTGGCTTCATGCACACATGCATACATATGTGTGTCTCACTTGCCATAGTCCTGGTAGTCTGAAAGCAGAGTACAGTGCAGACTGCATCTTCTGCATCGATAATATGAGCAACATGCAGGAGACCTGGAATTCCACCACCTCCCTGAAATGCACAACCTGGTCCATATGAGAAGTAAAAACAAATAGAACTTTTCAAAACCCCAAACACTTTCTCTAGAGTGGTCTAAAGGGCAATGCTCCTTTTAACCAAGGATGACATAATACATCCTGAGCGGGGGCGAAAAACACTACAGCAAGAAAATTAACCTCAACCTTAGTTTATAGACAAGTTGCCCTGTAAACTTGTCCCAGGAATGCTTCAACCATCTGTTGCCTTCCCTCCAACAGCCAAATTACACTATATTTTAGCAAAAGACTAAACACACACAAGGACTTTTCAGGGAGATGAAGAGCACAGACCCTTAGCTCTCCTACTTTTGGAAATGAAGTAGAACTGACTGAAAGAAAACGTCTACTGCTGAGAGATCTGTTACTCCCAAAACAGAAAGTCAGGGAAGGTCTAAACATTGCATAGTAAGAAAACGTCTACTGCTGAGAGATCTGTTACTCCCAAAACAGAAAGTCAGGGAAGGTCTAAACATTGCATAGTAGCTTATTACTCCTAAAAAAATACCCAAGGTTTTGAGAGGAGGGACAGAGAAGGGATACAGCTGTACACGCATCAGCAGTCCTTGCAGTCTCACTACATGCCAAACACACATACATGGCCAAAACATGCACACAGAGGGAAAGAGGAAAGCACATTTCTGTGCCCTAAATGAGATATAGCAGGAGCAGTTGGCATATTGATCCTATCTGTGGCAGACTGGCAGACTTAAACAGATCCTGTTACTATAAACCTAAAGGAGAATGAAAGGAATCATAAGTCCTCATTCACACTATTGAGACTTAATTTTCTACAGCACTCGAAAAGAGTTAAGTCTGTAATCTCTTCAAAATTTGGAATAGGATCTTAAATCATCTGATGCCTGTCATCTCTTAGCAATCCCAGACCTCACATGCACAGCACTCTCAATAATGAAATAAATGTTTGTCTTTACAAAGGCAATTTCCTTGTTTCCACTTGACATTAAGTGTAACAAACTAGCACACTTAAGAAGAACCCTTCCTGTAGAGCTAAGTACACTTCAAATATATGTACTTAAGACTCTTTTAAAAAATTATCTGCTAGACAAGAGAGCAAATTATTTGCATTTTTTAATAAGAAAACTAGGAACCACCAAAAGTACAACCACAGCAGAATTTTTTTCCTGAGGCACAGTACAAATGTAAAAATTAGGGAGGAAAGTATGAAGTCTAGCCCAGCTTTCTTCTCACAAGATCAGCTCCTACAAAGTTTAACTTGCAGCTTAATTTGGCTTTATCTATGTAAGTCATCTGTTCTTAAAAAATGGGTTTATCAGGGTTTTGTATATCTGCCTGCCTTTCTGCTGTTCTTTTCATGTTTTCCACTTAAACTTTTGGGAAGATCCATTCTGATAACATCAGTGCAACGAAGACAGCATTTTCAGTGCTTTGCTAAGAAGAGATAGAAGTGTTCATAGGTTTAAAATTCATCTGGTGTGTAGCTCCTTTGAAGGAGCAAAGGTAAACTTGATTCTGCACCTTTAAAGCACATCAGCATTTTTATTCATTGTATTGGCTTTGAATTTGTTTTCTAATCACAAATTTGTTTTCTATGCACAAAGTCACCACATCAAATACAAATCCCTACCAAGACAGGGGATGAGTGCAGTACCACTCCACACCATGAAAGCAATATGACAGTCTCCCAGCTGCTGTTGCCTTTGAGATCAGAATGGTGGTGTCTGAAGGAAGCCTGGGTAGAATCGGCAGGGAAGTATGCCCACCGTGGGAACTAGCCTGCCTTCTTATCACTGTGGTGCAGCATAATCAGAAAACATTTCAGTTTTTTTTCTTTGTTCTTTGCAACAAAGGGAATCTTGTGGTGATGGCTGAGGAAGCTAAAAAGACAGGTGGCAAAGAAGGGACAACAGTAGCCAGCCCTCTGCCAGACAGGGTCCCTTCTCTGACACAGTGTCTCAGTGTTTGCTCTATTGTGCTAGCTGTTCAACACGATCATCCAATGGTAATTTGTTCACTCTCTGCCTCTTGCTACAGGTGAGATTGTGCCCCACCTTCCTGTGTTGCCAGACACAGCAGAGTCCCAGTCTACTCTGGAATCAGGCTCTAACACAGATCATGACCAGGTTTGGACAGTCCCTGGGCTCAGAGCTGCTCATATTTAGAGGTGGCCATAGCGGCTCCCTGAGTGCTCAGGATAGCTCCAAAAGCTTTTGGAAAGTGCAACCCCCCATAAAAGTCCACACCATTTCTCTCTTCTCAGTACCAAGGGAACTGCCTCACTACAGTTTGAGAAAATAAGAAAATTACTCCAGGGAAAGCAGATGTGTGAACTTCTGATGCAGCAGCTGCTCGGCAAGAACAGCCTGGGAGCATGTTGCCATGTGGGAAAGCTCATTTGCTTTCTGGGGGATATTGGGGAAGTAGCATGGAAATGGGTAGTGTCCACAGAGCAGTCGACATTCTGCCAGCTCACATTCCGGTTTAGCCCAGGAAATACAACTTCTGTGTCACTACAGACAAAAATTTATCTTAAATATGATCAAATTACAACAGATAATGACTTAATTTTGAAAGAGCAGAGTCTTCAAAATTTCACCTTCAGAAATAGAAGTCAAAGTGATTTATCCCTGAGATTTGTCTAGACAAAGATCACTTTGTTGTCTTCATCTGTCATGGAAGCACTTACCAGCTGTCATGTAAATTTTCTTTTCCAAATCTCTTTATCTTTCGTTCTCTCTCTCTCATTATTTACTACTAATAAGAAATACATTAGATGACCACAAAGGAAAAATTGAAGTTGTAATTGATGAGACAAAAAAACAACATTGAAAAACAAAACATCACTTAATTCAATCTAAACTGAAGCTGGTACAGCAGTTTACATTGCTCCACCACAGCTTGCCTGCATTGCATCATACCAGCATCAGTGATGGGAAAAGGGCAAAAAGATCATATAACACTATTAGCTACAGACAAGTGCAAGAAAGAAGTAGTCAAAAGAGATAGAATTAAAATGTTATATTGTATATATGCAATAAGTAGTGCAAGAAAGTTCATCACTGGGAGCCAAAGGAAGATATTGGAGAGCTGGGAATTGAGCAGCCATGCAGCATTGCATCCTGTAAACTCTCTCAGGAAAACCTTGGCCTGGTGTGGACAGAAGAAAGAAGGCTGTACAACTACAGCTGTATTTTATGGCATGACAGTGCACACACACAAAAGCAGACATTATTCACAGTTACATATCCACTTGCATTCATTGGAGGACTGAGAGCTAATGATATGCATCTGATCAGTAACATTATTTGGTACATTATGCCAACTACAGAATCAGTCTTAATAAATGACCACCACACCTACTAGCAAACAGGGCTTTTAGGGGAATTCAGCCAAACCATTCATCTGTCTTACAGTCACATTTTCAAAAGCCACACTATACTGTATCTACACTTTCTATGGCAAGCAGTATCAGAGGGAACTTTTTCACTCAAGAATCAGAACAGCTTTTTACAATAAAATGAAACTACAGTTCTCACCAAGCCTCATCCTAGTGGCAGCAACAGTTTTGATCAAATAATTTAATAAACAACACAAGACACAGAGATTTCGGTTCCTGTTCCTCACTACTTGGCACCCATATCACATCCTGTTGTGATACAGTTTCCTATTATACTGTGCCGTGAGGAAAATAAATAAGCTTCTAAATGTTCTGGTTTCTAAAGATAACATTAAAACTTTCTTTTAGATATGTGATGGGCATTGTTTTGGTCTGGAAGCTAGAACATTCAGGACTACAGCTATGATTTTCTTCAAGAAGAAATATTTTTATGTTTCAGCTCTTATTTTCCAAAATAGTTTGTGGCAGTGACTTAGAACAGAACATATGCATGTTTGATTTTTACTGTAGTATTAAAACTATCGTTTAGTAGACCTGTTTTATAAAATCACAGAAACACAGAACATTGGAGGTTCAAAGGGACCTCCAGACATCATGCAGTCCAAGCTCCCCTACCAGAAAAGGATCCCCTAGGGTAGTTTGCAAAGGAATGCATCCACGAAGATTTTTAAAGTCTTCAGAGAAGGAGATTCCACAATCTCTCTGGGCAGCCTGTTCCAGTGCTCCACCAGCCTCACTGTAGAGAAGTTTCTCCTCATGTTGAGGTGAAACCTTCTTATGTTCCAGTTTGTACTCACTGCTCCTTGCCTTATTGCTGCACATGGCTGAAAAGAGATTGGCCCCATTTACTTGATATCCACCCTTCACATATTTATAGACAGTGGTCAGATCTCCTCTCAGTCTTCTCTTCTCAAGACTAAACAGCCCTGGGGTTCTCAGTCTCTCTCCATAGGGGAGATGCTCAAGTCCCCCAGTTATCCTTGTGGCTCTCCACTGGACTCTTTCCAGCAGGTCCTTGTCTCTCTTGAACTGGAGATCCCAAAACCGGGCACAGTATTCCAGATGTGGTCTCACCAGGGCAGAGTAGAGGGGGAGAAGAACCTCCCTAGACCTGCTGGACACACTTTTCCTGATGCATCCCAAGATGCCATTGGCTCTATTGGCCACAAGGGCACCTCACTGTCCCATAGAGAACTTGCTGTCTAACAGGACAGGAAGGAACAACCCAATGCACCAGTACATGTGAGGAACTACTGGAAAGCAGTTCTGTGAAGAAGGACCTGGAAGTCCTGTTGAACAAGTTAAACATGAGCCAGCAATGTGCTCTTGTGGCCAAGAAGGCAAATAGTATCCTGGGATACATTAAGAAGAATGTGACCAGCAGACTGAAGAAGGTTTTCCTTCTCCTCTATTCTGCTCTAGTGAAACCACACCTAGTGTACTGTGTCCCTTTCTGGGCTCTCCAGTTCAAGAGGGACAGGGAACTAAAGAGTCCAATGGAGTGCTACAGAGATGATTAGGAAAATGGAACATCTCCCTTACTAGCAGAGGCTGAGACCTGGGGCTCCTTAGTCTGGAAAAAAACAAGGCTGAGAGGGGAGTTTTCTCAGTGCTTATACTTATCTAAAGGGTGGCTGTCAAGAGGATGGGCCCAGCTCTTTGCAGTGATGCTCAGTGATAGATAAGGGGCAACGGATACAAACTAGAACACAGTAGATTCCACCTAAAAACAAGGAAAAACTTGTGACTACCCTATATTACTGCTTTTTTTAACAAACCAACACAACAAACCCCACACATTTCTGCACCACTAAACCCAGAACTTTGGAAGTGAAGACAACTGCTGAAAAAAAATCACAGTATTCTCTGGTTAAAAGGAAGTTTTGTAATAACTTTCAGAGTCATGAGGAAACAGCAATAGTGACTTTCAACCACATCTTAGTAGTTTTGCTAAAGGACTTTGAAGTTGGATTTTCTTTGAGGTTGAGGTTGCATCAGGTAACATTAGGAGGTGTTTCTTGCCTGAAATTTTCTGTAGGCATATGACAGCGGAGATGAGGAGCTACATCTTTGATAAAAACTTTCCATATAGGTTCTTCAAATATTCTTGCCTTTTATCATTCATCTTACCTTTGATGTGATACTTGTAGGGGAAAGATTGCATAACAGGTCTGTATTTTGACCCAAAGCCAAACACACCAGTCTACAAATCTATATCTAAAAATATACTGCTATTCAGTATCAATAGAGAGAACCATATAAGCTGCAATGATCTTCCACTTCAGCTGTTTCTCCTTTTTTTGGCTACATGGGAAAAAAAATTAGGGAAGAAGCCCATAAGGCAAATTGTGTCCTGGGATGTTTTAAAAGAAGTTTGCCCATCAGAAACAGAGGGGTGATTCTGCCACACTGCTTTTGTGAGACGCCACCTGGAATACTGTGTCCACCTCTGGAGTCCTCAACACAGGAAGGGCATGGACCTTTTGCAGTGGATCCAGGGGAGTGCCATGAAGATGATGAGAGGGTTGGAGCACCTCTCCTTTGAAGACAGGTTGAGAGTCAGGGTTATTCAGTCTGGAGAAGAGAAAGATTCAAGGAGACCTTATAGTGGCATTCTGATATATTGAGGGGACCTACAGAAGGCAGAGAAGGGTCTATTCAGAAGGACAAGTACCAATAGGATAAAGAGCAATGGTTTAAAACAAGAACATGCTAGATTTAGATTGGACATCAGGAGAATGCTCTTCATGATGAGGGTAGTGAAATGCAGGACAGGTTCCCTGGAGATGTGGAAAAGGTCCCATCATGGGAGACTTTCAAGGTCAAACTTGATGGGCACTTGAGCAACTGAATCTAGTTAAATATGCTTCTGCTTACTGCAAAAAGACCTTGGACAAGAAGACTTTTAAGGGTCACTTCCAACCTAATGCATTTTATAATTCTATATGAACTCTCCAAGGAATGTGATTTGGCAGCAAGAGCCTGTTTTTATTAACCACAAGGATGTTCACTGTGTATGTCATAGGAATGGAGTTACTGGTAAGAGAATATCCTTGTATTTCAAGCCCTCTGGGGAATCCTGCAGGTAGGGACAACTCAGAACCTGCCTCAGGCAGGGTCGTAATGAAATACCATTTGGAAAAGAAGTAAAAGATGAGGCTATCTTATAAATTAAACATTAATTTCCGATTGCAGATTCAAAAGCCTGGTGCAGGCAGTGAAGAGGTCTATGCCCTCCCTTTCCAATTCTAGAGTCTGCTAGCTATAGAGACATGTTTGGTTTCTTACTTATTCTGAAATTCCTGTCCACCTGAACCATTATGCACACATAGTTATAGGATGTTCTTCTCATGAATGAAGAGAGAATGACAGAAACTGTGGCACTCAAGCTATGCGTTGGAGAAAGAATGATTTTATACTCAGAATGATGAAAATTCACCTATACAGTTAAGCCAGAAGCATTTAAAGTCAGGAAGCTTTTAGCCACGAAGAACTGATGTCATATGCATCCCTATTCATTGCCTATTATTAAAGCAGCAACCAAAATACCAAAAGACTAGTTCCCAAAGTAGAATATTTCATCAAGAAATATTTCAGTAAGAGAATAGGCTGCTACCAATACATTCTGACTAAACAATAATTTTATAGGAACTTTTGTCATCCTTTAAATTTAATGAAAATTTTATGCCTATTCTCCCAAACTGACCACTAATTTGCAGTGTTCTTAGTGACACACAGAGGGGCTGAAGTAACCGTCTTTGAGACTCAGAACTGGTGGTTGGCAGCAGAAACAGCATTTGAGACACACAGGTCTTTCACAACCCTGGAGTTTATCACTCATCACGGGCAAATTAATTGTTAATCCCAGTGTGACTCCGTAGGGAGACCAAATAAAACATTAACGCGGCAACCTCCTTAACCTTCTTTGGTAACAACTGTCACTGTGGCGTTTGTTTGCAGTGTAGCACTGACAGCTGAGACAAACTTACAGATCGGTGAAGAAGTCCCTACTTGGTTGCGGTGCATGACAGCAAACAAACCAAAGACAGCCACCAACGTGGAAGCAGAAACGGAACAGCCGGTGACTGCGAACCGTAGCTTTCACGTAGCAGGCTGCTGTTTCAACGCCCCTTATAAATGCGACTGTGAGAACTTTTACTCTCTACGCCTTCAGCTGCAGTCACACGCCGTGTCACATTACGTTTAAGGCCATTTACTAATTATGGGATCGGAAGCCTAGTATCTTTTGAAGTATATTTCGAAATACAGATCAACAGAAGAGCCAAGAGTCCCTGGCAGGCTCCACGAAGAGCCCTGCCAACAGATGGGTTGCGATACCCTGCTCCCTATCCGTGCACAAACTCAGCCGGGAGGTGCGAGCGGTCTCTGCCGCGTCGCCGGAACAAGATGCTGCTGCTTGTGTCCCTATCACTAAAGCCGGTGTCCAGCCCCGACAGTTTAGGACTTCGTCAGCAGCGCCAACAGCCAGTGGAAAGGGACTCCCCACCAGGCTTCGACAAGGGGGGCAGCACGGAGGAGCGAACACTTGAAGACCCCCCCGGCAGCTGCACGGGACAGGGCTCTCTCGAACCGAGATGTGCTACACCGAAGCGGGCCTGCGGCCGGTTCGCACGGTGGCCCGGTAGCGGGGCTGTTCGCGCAATGAAGGCGGAAATCCCCGCCGGGAGGAGCCGTGGGAGGGAAAAAAAGGGGAATGGCCTAAACTGAGTCAGCCGGCGGGTGAGCGGGCGCAGCACAGCTGGTCTGGGCAGCCGTCCTCTTCCCGCACCGCTGCGATGGAACCGCAAAGGTAAGCGTCGACACCGCGGCAAGGGTCGCTGCCGCCGCCCCTGTGTGTCGTTGGGACAGGAGGCGGACACGCCGGCTTCTTGTTCGGAGGCAGCAAGGTGCACACCCTTCTTAGTAAAACCTGGGTTTAGTTGCAGTGCAGCGGGCGGGAAAAGTTCTGGAAGGGGTAGTCTTCCGAAAGGGGGACAGGGATCCGCAGTGCATGGAGTCCCCTGCCCGACGCCCGGACAGGTCGTTGCGGCGTTAAACGCGCCTGGCCGCGCGGCTCTCCCGAGTGCCCGCGGCTCTAAGAGCGCAGAGCGCGGGAGGAGAGCTTGCAAGGTGCCTCCCGCGGCCGCGGTGCGACCCGGCCTAGAGGGTCAGCCCGCTCGGAGGCCCGTTTGTGTCCGGCCATGGAGGGCTGCAGGCCCGAATGAAAACGATGAGAGGAGGCGAACAGGTGTAATGTCACTACAAGATTAGCGTAGAGGCAAAGCTATCTTAGCAGCACAGCAAAAGTTATTATTGCCAGCATCAGGACATCTTTTGTGCTGACGGTTTGTGGCAGAAGCGGCACAGCCTGTGACTCAAAGTGTGCATGAAAAGGGTGAGGTGAGAGTAGAAAGAATAAATCTTGTCAGGCAATAATGCATTGAAAGAGGAAGTGCAACTTTCTCCCATTTCACATGACCTTATAAGAACCATGTAAAAGGGAAAGGTGTGCAAAAGAATTGAAACATTAAAAAAAAAACAGTAAAAATTTAAAATAATTTTTAAAAAATCAATAAACATCAAGAAAGGTGAGATAGGGAACCTAAGAAACTAATACAGGCACACCTGCACTTAGTGGAGCTCACTACCTGCATGATGGATGCAGAGGCTGAGTGTATGTGGGGCAAAAGGAAAGGTTCTGTGCAGGTGAGTGTGTGTCTCCATTTTTCCAAGAGGACCTTGGCATTAAAGCCTTTCTTGGGGCCACGGTGGGTTGACACTGTCCCCCACACTACCACAGCTGCCATTTCCTCCAAGTGAAAAGATGAGCATCCCTAGATCTGTCCAACCTTGGCTGTGCTATCATTTATTAAAATAAGAAAAGAAGACTTGCTTTGTATACATACATTAGAGAATCAGTTCTGGCTGCCTATCTAAATGTTTGTTTGCATCATCAAATGCCTACTGTGGGAAAATCCCTAAAGAGCTCTGTAAAGATTAGTCAATTGTTGTTCGTCATTTAATTTAATTACTTGCTATATTCATAGTTTTTATGGGCAGGGAAGAGTAAAACAAGCACAGCCATGGGATTAAAAATGACATTAAGATGATCTTGTCAAGGCAGACCTCTACAAGCCTGACACAAAAGCAATGGCTCCTGCACAGTATAAAAGCACAGCAGAAATAGAATGCAAGACCACATGTAAAAGCCAGTAGAAGTCAATGCCAGAGACAGAACAGACTCCCTGGAATGTTTAGGTACACATACTTAGGAAAATAAGCATTTCACTCTCCTAAATCTGCAGAAATATTCCACACAGACATCAACTTAAAGTTTTGAAACCTTGTCTAAGCAACCATTTCAAAAGATGGAGAAAAGGGAAAGTGTTTTCTTCATATAAAAGTAATACAACTTGGACTGACTCTTCCTTTAGCTTTATCCATGTAATTCTCTGGAGAGAGGAGTTTCAAGTGGCAGTAGACTTTGTGTCAGAAAAGTCCTCTGCTTTCTCTATGGGAAGCCAAATACATTTGGGAAGATCACAATTTTCTTGAGAACATGTGGGAATTAGAGACCATTTTGCACAAAAGAGGCAGCCTAACCTGTGCCCATGCAAGTGGTAGGAGTAAAGCTGTGCAGAAGCAAGACCATGCCAGAGAGGTGGTGGAAAAAGGTGCTTGGCTGAATAAAGAGGCAGAAACTGTGGGCAAAGGGCATGAAGCCTGAGTGAGAAAGGGGATGTGGTAAAGCACAGCTGATGGAGTAGGGGGAAAGTGAGGTGAGAAATGGCTGCTGAGAGATTGAGCTTAGGTTAGGGTTTGGAGGAAGGAGCATCAGGCGGGGCAGGGTGTGGAGGGAAGAAGGTAAACAGCTAGGACAGGAGACCCTAGAGCTCACTGGTAGCAGCCCTTCCCATTGCCCAGCCCATGGTTCAGTTGCTAGACCTGACTGAGGGTTGAGAGCAACAAAGGAAGCAGCTGCACCCAGGTAGAGTGGCCTCACAGTCCTGCTTGTTTGTGAAAGTTAGCAGGGAAACAGGGTGAGCAGATGCTTCTGTCCCTCTGCTGCACTCAGGAGGGCAGTGCCAAGGTGGACAACTGCAACCACTCAAGTCTCATTCCAAAACCTTTCCAGCACCTTCCTCCAGACCACTGTGGGAAGGGACAACGCACAATGTATAAGTAGCATGGTGGTGAGAGGCTCTTCTAAAGTAACTCTTAGAAAAAGGCTATGTGTTTACCTTGCTTAAAAGCTGCCATGGGATAAGAATGAAATCACCTGGACTTTACAGACAGTTTAAAATGGGTTTTCCTATAGCATCCAGCATGGGTGACTCCCTTAGGAAATTCAAACACAGATTTGCCACTGCAGAGTAATCAAACAATGAATTCTTTCCAAAAAAACCTTAGCACATCTCCCTACTATCAGCATGTTTCCTGTTTACACATTTTTACTGAGTGCACAAACTGGTGGGCAGTATAAGGAGCTGCTTGTCGTCCTTTAACCTAATAAAGCAAAAACTCATTGAGTTTCAGCAAAACAGTGGGGTGCAGGGCTTGGATGTGAATTTCACAGTATCACAGTATTATTAGGATTGGAAGAGACCTCACAGATCATCAAGTCCAACCCTTTACCACAGAGCTCAAGGCTAGACCATGGCACCAAGTGCCATGTCCAATTTTGCCTTGAACAGCCCCAGGGACAGTGACTCCACCACCTCCCCAGGCAGCCCATTCCAGTGTCCAGTGACTCTCTCAGTGAAGAAATTCCTCCTCACCTCCAGCCTAAATCTCCCCTGGCGTAGCTTGAGGCTGTGTCCTCTCATTCTGGTGCTGGCCACCTGAAAGAAGAGAGCAACCTCCTCCTGGCCACAACCACCCCTCAGGTAGTTGTAGACAGCAATAAGGTCACCCCTGAGCCTCCTCTTCTCCAGGCTAAACCATCCCAGCTCCCTCAGCCTCTCCTCGTAGGGCTTGTGCTCAAGGCCTCTCACCAGCCTCGTCACCCTTCTCTGGACACGCTCAAGCATCTCAATGTCCCTCCTAAACTGGGGGGCCCAGAACTGAACACAGTACTCAAAGTGTGGTCTAAGCAGTGCAGAGTACAGAGGCAGAATGACCTCCCTGCTCCTGCTGACCACACCATTCCATGCAGCATAGCCTCCAAAGCCTATTTGTCCAGTAAACCATTATGGTTTATTTCTCCACAAAACAGACAGGTACAACACTAGCTTCATGCCTTCTGCTCTGATTCCAGTAGCAGCCCTGGCTACCCACCCACAGAGTTAGGACAGAAGTTTTGCAGCTGTCAAAAATGTAAATACTTAATGGGACATTACAAAATAGCCCTACCTATTTTACCTACTTCCTCTACTATCCTAAAACAATCAGCATTAAGTTTATTGCTTATTTAAACAACAGAGATGCTAAAAATCAATCACATAATGCTCATTTACTTTTTATTTTAGGTACAGATTTCTGTTACTGTTCCTTCATATCCTGAGAGCTGGTAAGTTCAGAACACTTTAGTTAAAAATTAAGCCACCTTCCCTTTAATATGTTTGGCCAAATAAAGTAGTTGTGATATGTACAATTCAAACTCCTGCATGTTTTCAGCAAGACACTTATGAATTCCTCAATGTGAAATGTTCTCTGACATCCATTAGGGAAGGAATTAAAAATCTATTTCTATCAGTTCAGGTACACAGAAGAGCAAGCAGCCTTGTGTATGCCCTTGCTCAAATAGCTCTGCATAGTTCTCTCTGCCAAAAAAAAAAAAAAAAGGCAGTGGGGTAATCGAGGCTTTTGCCAAGCAGATCTAGCATGTATAGATAAAGTACATACTACAATTATACATCAAGGTATCAAGTTCACTACAGTTCCAAAAATCCCTTTCCAAATGAAGGTATGCTTAAATGACATTAAATTTCTCTCCTTTGTTCTTGCTTAATCAACAAGGACCTCAAAGTAATCAAGGAAATTCCCTGACCCTAAAATCAGAACAAATTGTGCCAGGTATAATCTCCATAGATGCCAGTTGGCATATTCCTAACAAATACCAGTGATGGAAGTGCCTCCCTCTTCCCTCCAATGCTTCCAGACTTTCACTTTTCCTTCCCAGAGTCTGAGCTGCAGCACCCTTGTGGCAGATAAAGCATGTTCTTTTTTCCTCACCTAGCAGTATGTAAGAGCCTGGAGAATGTACTAAGGTACTGCCTTCCTCTGTACAAGTACTGTATTTCCTTCAGTGGTATTAAGGCAGAGTGCCCAACTCAGAAATTGCTCATCTACATGTCTGAGTCTAGTGCACCAACATAAGCACATGTCTCCTTTTAACATTGCTGTCTCTCTCCCACTCCACTGTGCACTGTTCTCACATGTCAAATCCCTGCATTCTGTTATCTTTTTCCTGTAATTCACCCACCCACATAATCCCTTCCTTCAGTTGTAATCTCTCCCATCCAACCCCATACCTCACTCTCTCACCTTCCAGTCCAACACTTAAAACTTGCACACTGCTTTGGTCTCAAAATAGAGTCGCACCAGAGAGGTTTTTAGCCGTTACTGGGGAAGAGAGGTAACATTCACCCCTGAGCAGGGGAAGCTGTGGTCAGAACCACCCTGGCTTTTTAAACTCCCTGACCTGTGCTTTCTGCATCACCTGTCAGCCAGCTCATGCCTTCCCATTGCTTAGAAGGAGGAGAAGCTGCCTTTCTCATCTCTGGAGGCCAGAAAAAGTGCTTTGAAAGCCAGATACTGTGCTAGCCTACCTCAAGCAGCCATGAGAGGTTGTAAACATCTAATGGATGTGATCTAATGGAGGTAATGGGATATGCTGGTCTGCCAGCTGAGTGTGTTTGAGAGGGTGACACCAGTAGTAGTGACACAAGACTATTGATATGACAAGTCCCCTTTGAGAAACATTTTTTTTCCTCTGCTTATTTTGCTGGGTTTCAAAATAATAGTAGCACTCTTCTTTATTTGGACACTGGAATGGGCTGCCTGGGGAGGTGGTGGAGTCGCCGTCCCTGGGGCAGTTCAAGGCAAGGTTGGACGTGGCACTTGGTGCCATGGTCTAGCCTTGAGCTCTGTGGTAAAGGGTTGGACTTGATGATCTGTGAGGTCTCTTCCAACCCTGATGATACTATGATACTATGATTATTGTGTGATGGTTTGAGGCTAATCAGAATATTTTAATGAGAGAAATTATATCCTTGTCTGTGAGAAAAAAATAATAGTGACCTATATCACTCACTTACTGTGATTTAGCTGGTATTACTTGGAATCCTTTTTAATTAAAAACAAATTGTTAAAGCTTTGGGATCTGAACATGTGTCTACAGTCAGTCTACTCAGTGGGAAAAGTGAGTTATGCAGGTATTTGTGGGGGTAAGAACTCTTAGACTGGTTGGTCCTTGGAGCAAGAAATAAGCAGAAGGCTTTATATTGTGAAAGATCCCTTTGCAAAACAGAAGACAAATAGATACAGAGAATTAGCCACTAGCAAGTCAAGAGTTAGGAGTGGCTATGAAGTGAACACACTCAGCTGCTTCTTATAAATAGTAATGCTAAAGTCCACATGTGGTATAATGCACTTGAAAAGAATGACATTTTTTCAACTTTACCTCCCTTTTTTCCCATCTCTCCTTTTATCTTTCAGTTACTGCACTAGAGATCATCAGTAAACCTGGTGACAATGTTACACTGAGCTGCATTTATCAAGGAGGAAAATTGCACTTAGAAAGCCTACGCGTATATTGGCAAATAGCTGATGATCAAGACCAGTGTCCAGTTGTACATGCACTGATCTCTGGCCAAGATAATGAAAGTGAGCAGTGCATACATTTTAAAAACAGGACCCGGTTATTCTGGGATAGATTGGAAGAAGGGAATTTTTCACTGCTGCTGCTGAATGTCAGCCAGAGTGATGAACACATGTACAAATGTGTAGTGCTGCAGAAAAGTGAATATACTAAAATGATTCACCAGGCAAACGTGGCTCTCAGTTTAGCAGGTAAGAATTCATACCACTTGCCCTTACCCATAGTCCCATTACAGCTTTTCAAATTTGTGCTACTTCAATGGTATATTTAAGCATACCCTTGACTCTGAAATGTATTTCAGCCCTTTGCTGAAATTAAGTCTGCTTAATGTAAATGTTTCAGGTAGGGAATCTAAAACCACAGAGATATGTTGCAACAGCTGTTTTTTCCAGTGAGGGTCATTTTTGTCTTGGGTTTCATTAACATGAGGTCTCTTGCCCTTAAGACATTGCTTGCTTTCTTTGGGTTTTTCTTCAGCTTTCTACCCTTCCAGTAATTCTTCCAGCTTTCTGACTTGCATGCCAAACCTTCAGGTGTTTCCTTTTCAAGTCATGCAAAACCCAGAACTCTTCCCCTAGAACCTACTGTCGTAATTTTGTTTTCTCAATACCTTTCAACCTCTTAATGACTATTTCTTCTTCTTTTGCTCTCCAGCTAGTTATAGCCAACCAATACTCAGAGGACCAATAAGAAACAACACTGAAGAGGAGGTGACTTTCAGCTGCAGATCTGACAGTGGGTACCCAAAGCCCAATGTTTATTGGATAAATAAAACTGACAACAGTCGTCTGCCTTCAGAACTAGAGATCACCCACCATGCTGATGGAACTTACAGTGTTTTTAGCACTTTGAAGGTTAAAGCCTCTCCTAACATGCAAATAGAGTGCTCCATAGAAAATAAAATACTGCAGGAAAACCTGTCAGCTAACTGTAAGTACCTTCATGCTACTTCATGTTTTCTAGATAGTAGGAATATCAACTAGGGTACACATTAATTCAGTAGTTCCAAGAAATGCTGAGAAGAGCTCAAGTTTTGTTTCAAGCTAGTTATGCTTGGCTATGGATTTTGTCTACCTCTTCCACATTGAGTGAATACCAAATCCAGTGTGTTATGACAATATTCATAGAATGTTAGAGGTTGGAAGGGACCTAAAAAGATCATCTAGTCCACCCCCTCCCACCAGAGCAGTATCACCTGTACCAGTTCATAGAGGAAGACACCCAGGCTGCACAGCTCTTGCATCCAAGACAGTCACTGGACATTACCCTGTGGTTCCTCAGGAACGTGATCACTTGGGGAGATTTGTTATTTGTCAAAGGGCATCATATAGCAGATCCGAATTCCTGAACCCCTACCTGACTGCTTTGCAGCGCTCAAGTTTGCTTTTTACTTTGCCTCATTTCAAACTTCTGATTTCAGCCTCCAAAACTCAATTTAATACCAAACACTGTTTACTTGGCAGACAGGTTGGACTCAGTGATCTCTGGAGGTCCCTGCCCAACCCCTGCCATTTTATGAACCTAAAGTAGGTGTATTTCAAACAGGTAGTATTAACCCAATAGATTGATATGCGTAATAGCACAAATATAATATACTTTTTATTGCTGATATGAGTGATCAACTGTAAAACCAAGAATATTTCCAAACATTTCTATATAGAATCTATCTGAAGTGGAAGAACGTACTGGTGGTAGCTGTTCAGTCTCATTGCTGTTCCTGATCCTGCCTCCCATCACACCTTTCTCTCAGAGGTTTCTGTACACTAGTGCTAGCGCAAGGAGGAATCTGCTGGAGAGGGTCCAGCAGAGGGCTACAAGGATAACTACAGGACTGGAGGGCATGCCTTATGAGGAGAGACTGAGGGACTGGGGCTTTTTAGACTGGAGAAGAGAAGACTGAGAGATTTAATAAATATTTATAAACACCTATGGGCTGGTCAGGAGGGGGGGACAGGCTCTGCTTACTTGCTCCCTGGAATAGGACAAGGAGCAATGAGTGTAAGTTGCAGCACAAGAGGTTCCACCTCAACCCAAAGGATCACAGAGCACTGGAACAGGCTCCCCAGAGAGGGTGACTTTCAAGGCCTATTTGGATGCGTTCCTCTGTGATCTGTGCTAGACTGTGTGGTCCTGCTCTGGCAGGAGGGTTGGACTCAATCTCCTTTGGTCCATTCCAACCTCTAACATCCTGTGATCCTGTCATTGCTTGCATAACTGTAGCTGTATACCCACAGTTAGTTTACCTGAACACATCAAGAAATCACATACTCTAGACTCATGACACCAATCCCACAAACATTGATAATCATGTAAATTATTTCCAGGACCAAAACCCATGTATAAACAAAAGCTGCACAGTAGAGTGTTTTTTATATATATGTTAGCATATCCAAATTAAAGGAAAACTAAGCAAACTTATCATTAGTTTCCTAATGGTATGCTGTCATACTGTATTGTATGGAGGAAGATAGTCACCTTACTGCTTTTTGATGGTTTCTAAAAGCACTGCCACACTTGAAATAGTAAATGGTGTGATTTGAAAACTTCATTGTGCAGCAGCTGGTGGAAATTCACTGACTTCAGGGAAAAAGGTTTTCACCTACTTTTCTGAATACTGTAAGATCTACATTTTAGATTTTATATAGAATCATAGAATTCCAGGGGTTGGAAGGGACCTCCAGAGATCAAGACCAACCCTCCTGCAAAGCAGGATCACTTAGGGCAGGTCACACAGGAATGAATCCAGGACAGTTTTAAAGATCTCTAGAGAAAGCCATGTCACCTCCTCTCTAGGCAGCCTGCTCCGGTGCTCCATCACGCTCACAAGGAAAAAAGTTTTTTCTCACGTTGAGATGCAAATTCATGCAATTGCGTCCACATCCACTGACTCTTGTCCTATCACCAGGCATCACTGAAAGGAGATTGACTCCATACTCCAGACACCCACCATTCAGGTATTTGTAGCAATTGATAAGGTCCCCTCTCAGCCATCTCCAGACTAAATAGCCCCATGTCTCTCAGTCTTTCCTCGTAAGAGATGCTTCAGTCCCTTAATCATCCTTGTAACTCTCCACTGAACACTCAGTAGTTCCCTGTGCCTCTTGAACTGGAAAGCCCAGAGCTGTACACAACAGGTTTATTTTCAACAGGGTCAAGCTCAAACATACAGTCTCCCAAAGCTGGTGGAAACAACCAACCAAAAGGAACAGAGGATTGCATACAGTATGACAACAGGAAGGAATAAACTAGTGCTGTATTATTAGACAGTATAAACTGGCAATCTGTGTTGCTCAGAAAGAATACCACCTGAATCACAATGATATGAATAGCACAAATATTTAGTTTTCAGAACTTAGTATGTGTGAAAAATATAGTCAAATACTTGCCTATGTGGCAAATGAAATGTGAAAATTCCACTTGAAACATACATGTACAAAGTGTGAAAACTTACACCTTATTGTATCTTTTTTCTATTTTATTCCAGACACACAGGAGAAGCAAAGCAATGATTCTAGCACAGAAAGTCCCGAAAACCTGGAAAAAAAACAACGAGGTGCTCAAGCAGTTGGCATCATTTCCATTGTCATTCTGATAGGTGTTCTAGTTGCTTTAACCTGCTGGCTGAGGAGACAAAGGCGGAGGTCCTCTAAACTAGTGTCCTACACAGGTAAGGAGGCACAGCATTTGCATGACCAAATCAGAACAATTCTTTTCCATTTTCAGACTACATTTTGCTGTCCAACAAGCATTTAGCACATTGAATCCCCAGTTTCAGTGGATGTTGCTTAATACTACCCCCATCTCACTAAAAAATATATTTATCTACCCTACCTGCTTACAATAGTGCATTTGTTTCAACAGATGTTCAATTAGACGAAGACGAAGGAGGACTCAACAGTAAGTGTTAAAAATATTATTCTTGCCTGTCTCAAGAGTAACAACTTCATGGTTTCAGTATTCAAGTTCAGAACAAAGCCTCTGGATTAGACTTGATGGAGGTTGCAGACTACAGACTCAAGCATGTAAATTGGTAGCCCTACTTCTTCTCTAAGCCCTTTCCTTGAGCTCTCTATGCATTGCTAAAAGCAGAGAGCCTTGATTCCCAGAAGTTCCTTCAACAGGTCAGGCCAAAGGATATTAAATAGCAACAGAAGACCGAGCATAGAGGCTAAAGCCACCTTCTCTTCCTATTCTACAACCATGCTAAAGCTCCTGTTTCCATCAAGACAGAGCCAAACTTGGAAAATCTGTTTTAAATACTGATTTTCAAATCTGAACAACCCTCGCCATTTATCACTTCACGTCATGTCAGCATCTGTCATCAAATGGTTGTTCTGTGCCTTTTCAGGCACTACATCCTAGAAGGTCTTTAGCTAGGATACAGAAAGATGATTTGCTTCATGCCTATGAAATTCTGTCTTTGAGCTTATATATGCCCAACTTAAAAAAAAAAAAAAAGTCCTAAGCATTCCCCCTTAAAGAAAAAAATCTGCAGTTCAGACCTTCAAGATGGTTATATTTTTTATAAGCAAGAATGCTGTGTTACAGGCTAGGTGGTTTACAATTCATTTATCATTTATATAATGGAGAAAAAAGAAAAACAGGACCAATTAAATCCAATACAGAATTTGAAAACAACACACTCAGCACAGGGACTTGCAACAGTACAGAGAGAGTGAAGTATCTGCCTATTTAATGTTATGTTTGGTAGTTGCATAGGTGTCTGTGCATAAGAGGCAGAAAGTATTGTGATTTCATCCAAACTGACATAGTTTAAGTATACTTTGCTATAGCAGATGCTGTGAAGGTATCCAATTAATAACTGGGTTAAGGGTCAGCTATTTTTCAGACCCAGCACACAACCGCAGCTTCATCCACCGCTTCTGCATTTCCTAAACATAAAGAAGCATTACACCATTTCCTGCAGAGCATAATACAGAAAGGAGGATGGATTTTCTTCCTAAAATGAAGAAACATTTACTCTCCCCATTCCTATGAGCTGCATTAACATGACACAAGCAGTTCATTTAATGTCAACATTGTCTTCTCCAGATGGACTTACTTACACCAGGCTCTATTTGATGAGATCCCTGGACTTGGCTTATAAGTAGGAAAACCTCTGTGACATAAATCAGAGTAAATATTTATCTTATACTGAAGCACAATTTGTTCAGTAACAACAAACAAAGATACTTTCCTTCCAGACACCATCTTTTCCTTGGCATGTCATCACACCATCTGTGGAAGAGAAGCAGCTTTGGTGGGTCACCTCTGATGGTGGGACACCACCTGTTTTCTGCCAAAAGAGCCACTTAAGGCAGTGCGTTTTGAGCATCCCAATTTGAGGGCCACCTAGACTGATAGATACCAGAGAAACAAGAATCGTCTAGGGAATGTGACCTCTGATGAAAGACTGGTTATGTTTGTTTAGGCTGGAGAAGGCAAGGCTGATTAAGGTTGCAATAACAGCCCTCTTCAGAGAGTCCTTAAAGAAGATGGGATGAGTTAATTATTGTACTAATCCAGCTGACACAGCACATAACAGCACAACAGGCTTAAACTATTTAAGCTAGATACATGATAGAAAATAATGCATAGAGGTAATGGTAGCTGAGCACCATTGTAGTTGAGTTTGTGCAGGCTGTCAAGTCCAGGTTTGTTGCTGTTCTGTTTTGTTCTTTACTAAAGAGGAAACCAGTATCTGTTAAGATTTTTTTTTTAATAACTGGTACTACTCTGGGGCAAAAGATGGGCACTTGGAAGAATTCTAGCCTAGTTCAAACATTGTTTGATATTTTAAAGCAAGTTGTGTGTGAGGGAAGTAATTCATTGTGGATGTTCACCCATGGGGACACTGCAAAAGCAAAAGCATTTTGCTTTTCAATACTGATTCTGTTTCCAGTGATTTCCTTTTATGAAGAATATCATATTGTTTCCCAAGGGATGGGAAACCTAAATACTGCGAAAGAAAGAGAACCCACTGAGACTAACTCCAAAAAGTTTTGGAAACTGAGGAAGGCAGGTTGCAAAGAAGGGTAACTTCATCCTAGTTGGGTTAGTCTCTCCATACACCCGTTACTATCACTAGGACAGGATGCTCTGTGAGGAGAAATTCAAAGCTAGAGCAATTCTGAATTGCTCTGTGGAAGAAAGTTCACTGACTGTAGAGGAGCCTCATGAAGTTGGTTTCCCTTGACCATAGGCTTTGTGCATCTCGTTCCCTGAAATAGTTTCAAATGCACAAAAGGTGATGCTGACATCCCTTCACTGGGCAGGGGATATTAGCAGGAGAGCACTGTTGGCTTTTGCACAAAGACACTCACTTCTAGTGTGTAGCAAGAGGGCAGAGGGCTCCCAGTGCCCCAGGTTCTCAGGCAGAGACAGGGCTTCACCCCATCTGATTCTCTCTCAGTATTGTCTTCTCCATAGCTTTGCAGCTTGCTCCACTGGTTGTACAGGAAAACCAGCTCTGGGATATGATTACTTCTAGGGGATTTTCTTCCATTTCTTTGTTTTGTAAAAGTTGGTTTGTTTTCACAGCTTCTGTCTAAATGGAAAGTCTGCCAACATTTGGGGCACCTGGAGATGTGTCAAGAGAAGCATCACCCCCCATATCAGCAGCAGCATTGCTTGTAATACAAGTGACAAATTTCTGCAGAGTGGGCCAAGGGAAGTGGCAAGAAAAAGCTTCTCCAATACAAGAGACAGCAAAATCTTCTGGATTTCTGTTCCAGCCATTGGTGGTATCCACACAAGCTGTGTTACCACACCAGCTAACCTCTTTGGACAGTCTGTCAGTGTTTTGAGCTGCTGCACTAATGAAAGAAGTAAGCCTGGGACTTAGCTACTCTGTGCCAGACCAGTGAAAGCTGGTGAGTGCATCACCCACGAGGACTTTCCTAGCAGCAAAAGCAGCTGCATTTCAGGAGCATGGGAGGGTCTAGCTCCTTACCCTGACAATGACTACTGAATGTGAAGAAAGGCAGCTGAAGTGAAAAAAAAAAAGGAAGAAAGAATTCTGAAGATCTCTTTGCAAAGTGAGATTTGTGACTTTTTCCACCTTCCCCTCTCTACAGCACATCCTTTCATTGTCTGTTTTTGCCAGCTGCACGTTATTGTGTACAGAACTAGGTAGAACATTTTGGCCTAGTTCTCCAAAAATAGGAGTTGCTCTGATGAGTTTAAGCACTGGATATGTTAACGTAAGGGAATCTGCATTTTTTAAATGGTATTGACATTGTTTTTACTGAATATTCCACTAAAGAGGGAACTTCCACTTTTGACAGAAGCCAGTGCTTACTGTGTGAAAGAACATGCTGTGGAAATCTACCCAAAAATAGTGGGCTCTGCTATGTTAATGTCAGGTTATCTGGACTTACCTTTTCAGGGTGGAACAAAAACTCTGGTCAAGCTCTCCTAGTCTTTATAGAAGCACACTCCTGTGGTATCCAGGGACAGACTTTAAACTGAGTTTTTAAGTGAACCTCTCCCTCCACCTCAAAACACTGAGCCCTGGAAACACTTCTCTTCTCCTGCACCAATTGCTAGATTAAAATTCTACCATTTCTGTGAATAAGCACAGCTTGCTTTGTCCTAGCTCTTGTGTGGAAAGACACTCCAGCATCAACTGTGAGACAGGATGTACAATTTTTCATACCAAGATCATTCCACATCTCAGCCAAGTGAAAATAAATTTTGTTGTCTTGCTCTTCCACCATGTGGAGTCCTGAACCATTTGGCAACAGTATAGTTAGCAGCACCCCCCAAGAAGTCTCCAAGTTGGATAGCTTTGCACCACTGCTGCACCAGTATCTTGTGGGAGGGCTGCACAGACTCAGCCTCCATAGCATTTAAGAGCAGCATCACTTGATGCTACTATCTAGGCTTAGTCACCAATTTTACCAGGTTAGGGAAGTTGTTTAAAACCAAACAAAACAAAAAAACAAGCTGCAACTAAATAATTAAGCTCCTGTCTCGACTGCAAATAACTGTGCACAATTGTAGATTCCTAGAGACATTATTAATGTCCAAAAGAGTACATTGCATATTTGCTAGAATCTTTAGCATCTGTGAAAAAAAATACTGTTTTATTCATTTCACCTTTGTCACCTGTAGCCTTCCAATCTACAAATGTAACATACCCTATCAGGTAGGGATTTGTCAGTTAAAATTGCTGAGGTCCCATAAAATACTTTAAATGTCAGCCTTTCCTTGTCTTCTCTCACATCCGTTTTCTGAATCCGTGTCTTGTCCTCAGTGCAAGCTTGCAGAGACCTTAAAAATGTGAACAACGTCTGTGCAGGCATGGAGGGTAACCATTTCCTAGTGGCTCAGTAAGAAGTCCTGCAGACATTTCCTCCCTCCCTACCATGTAAAGCTGTTTTGTGCAGCGTCTTTGCTGCTGCTGCTGCAACTGACAAAAGCCTTTTCTAAAAATGGTTTTCCGCCTTTACGTTTTGCAACTGCAAGAAGCTGTAATCATTTAGAGATGCAAGAAGTAGCCTAACAGTTGCTTTGCAATATGATGTTAAGCTAATATAGACTGGGTGGATTTTCTTACTCCTAGGCTACTTCATGGTACATAGCAAATATCTAAATGCAACAGCCTGCTCTTGCAAAATCCATACTTTCAATTGGTTTGGGTTTCCAGCTACTTTTAGAGGCAAATAAGTCCTAGATGACAGTTGTTTGTTACTATTCAAACTACTTCAGAATTTTGTAATAGCAGCATATCACATACCATGTTTATATTTTAAATAAAATCCATTCATTCCTCTGGATATTTGCCTAAATCTCTATCACAATGCGCAGACAAGGCACTCCAAACCCCAAAGCAGCAGTTTTACTTTCAGCAGCATCACTCAGGGTGTGCAAGTGCTTTTTCCAAAGCTCTCAGATGAGGAGAAACTGACACAACACAGACATGGCAATCTTTGCTCTGTTATGGGTCATACAACAAAATACCATGAACAAAGTCAATGACACAATGGCACAATGAAGGCAGCACTAAGCCTAGGCTAGTATGGCCTTTTCCTCACCCAACATAATATCCTTTAGCCAAGCAAAGGTACAACAGACTCTTCTGCTTCCAGAACAGAAATTGTCTCATTGCATGGTCCTAGGTCATCGTTGCACTTAAGCACCAGCATCTCTTCAGTTGCTTCTCTTCATTAGAGATGAACTCACATGAACTGCATGTCACAGGCAACTTAAATATATGCAGAGGAAAGCACCACAGCTTTGTGGGAAGACTAAGAAACAGATTCACTTTCACAGAAAAGAGAAAGGCTTTCATTATGGCACAGCTGGTAAACCATAGATGGAAAGCCCCAAGAGAACACATTTATTGCTGCTTAGTAGTCCGAATCCATCCATCCTGTAGTCAAATTCGTTATTTAAATATTTTCACCTGTGAGATCTGAAATACCTCCTTTGCTCAAAACCCTATTTCCCTTTTTTCACTTCAACAACCCTGATTCCAAACTCTTTCTTCATAGCCTCTTGTGCTATGTCAAAGTAAGGTTATTAGATACTTTTCCAAACTGCAAAGTCAATTCTTCTCTTAATTGTAGTACATATGCACAAAAGTTCACATTACTGCATGAGGGTAATCTCTTTAACCTCTCTCTTTCCCAGAGGAATGGAAACTGCTCTAAAAAATAACCAATTTCAGCCCAGCTCTGTAGAGAGCACACTCCATCCCTATAGAAGTTAATTAGGCTCTTTGGACTTTTCTTCTCGATGTGCGATGCGGCATCAGGACCTTCACCATATTCATTGAACGATACAAGATAAAATCATTGTGAATTGACCCTCATTTGAGGATTTTAAAAGGCACCCTACATGTTCCTTGAGCTGATCTCCTCAGCCCAGAGTATTAAATGCCACAGACCAGTAGCCTGTCTCATTCATCTTTCAAGGCACTTATACAATGTGTCAATTTGTACAACTACTTTCCAAAACGACAACGACAAAAATGCTTCCAACACTTGGTATGTTCTCAGCACCACTGATAAGCATAAGTAGATTGTCCAAATCAGTGTCCCATACTGCAGAACCCAAGTTGTTGGGAACTGCTCAATAATGACCTCACCATTAATGACAACTTCAAGTAGTTTGTTAGGAAAAAGCCTGTCTCCTGTTTCAGTTTGTCAGAGAAAGTTGCTATGTCGAGATAGATGCTCTTTTAATCAACAGAGGCTTAGGCTGACCTTCCAACTTCCTCAAAATAAGTCTGAGAGTTTAATAATAAAACTCATGATTCCAAGGAGTGCTGCCTAGGGATGTTTTCTAATTGGGAAATTTGGACACCCGAGTCCCATGGTCACCATCACATAAGGCTGTAACTGAGTTGGCACTTGAACTCTCATCTCCAGCACGCAGAGACCTTCTTCCCTTTCACTTGCTGGTCTGGAAAGTCTACTTCTTGCAACAGTCTACGGGAGTGAGGTCATAAGTCGACAGAATCTGTTTGCTATTTTTGGATAGGATTGCATACAAGCTGTCAGACTATACTTTCATATCTGTTGCGTAACAAAAAAGTTTGCCCTTAAAAAAAAAAAAAAAAGGAAAGAGGAAAAAAGCTGACAAAATGCCTTTCAGTTGAGACTGGAAAACTTTTTAAGAATGTGTCAGTAAGAAGCAACGTTAATACAGCAGGTGAGTGCTAATATTTCCTTCTTAATTTCTTCTGGCAGGAGATCTCTGCTGTCACATGTCATCCCTCTAACAAGGCTGAATTTGTAGCTTCAAAACACAACTGTTTGCTTCCAAAACGTTTTCCACAGCATCATGCTGTTCCTCAGTTCATCTCTTTTGCCAGTCAGATGTTCCATTATTATTTTACCTAACTTATAAAATGCATCACTATTGCAATCGTAGTAACTAAAATGAGGTCAAGGGATAAAAGTGTACAATGTTTGAACTATTGCCAAACCACTGCAGCTGCTTTTTCACCAAAAGGCAAACTTGAGGTATTTCTAGAACCTTATTGGAAACCTTATTAGCCAGCTCAAATCAGTTTGATAAACTGCCAATGACATTAAACTCTGTATAAGCAAAATACCACAAGTCCTATCATAGAACTGGTCTTTTAAAGCCTCTTTCTTTTTCCACATGCACATGCCTGTTTCCACATCAGTACTGTCTGCAGCATAGGGGTTTACTCTTTCAGTTGAGATGCACTATTGAATGCTCATACCAGAATGATAAGTCCACCTCTGTGTTGGTTCCTGACCTCCTGAACCAAGCAATAAAACTGCCAAGATAATGAAAGTCCCTTCCAGGAAAATGTATTGACCATTTGTGCATAGGGCGAGGCAGGGAGTTGGCATCCCAAGAAGGTCACCTAGGCCCCTAGCACCAGCTCACGCAAGAACCACACCCAGAAACTGAAGGATTGGAGAAGGAGAGCAAGTAGTTACATAGACAGGTCTTCAGGGATTATCAGCCAGGGTGAGCCACTATGCCAGGTCTCTGCTCAGGAGAGACTCCCAGTCAGGAGTTCTAGCGTGTCAGGGCATAGCTCAGATCTGAGGGGTGCCTTCAAGTGGTGAAAAGCAAAAGAATTAAACAAAACCATGAAGTCCACACATCTGTTCTGTTTGATTTCAGATTTGTGGGTTTTTTTTAAGTTGTATTTTACATGCCTGCATGAGGCAGATGGCTGCTTGTTAAGGTATTTCTCATGGAACAATTTTATCCAACTGAGAGAAGGAAGAAGAAAGAAGAGAATAACAAAAGAAAGTCTTTCAGTCTGCTCGAGCCCAGTGACACTTCACCATTCCTCTGGAGATAAAGCTCTGTGTGGGAAATTTTTGCTTTTTCTTTTTAATTAAGAAAAAAAAAAAAAAAGGCCTGGCCCTTCATATGAGCCCCTCTTCAGAAACATATGATCCAACTGGAATTACCAACCACAAAACCTACCAGGCTATGCACAGTGAGCCAGTGCCTTTCCTTAGCGTTCTTGGCAATGTGGCAGCTGCTGACAGGCTTCATACAATGTGTTTTAGCTTCACTTTTGAGCAAGTCTTATTGCATCACAACAGATCTGGATGGAAAATTATTTCTAAACAAACAAAGTCAAATAAACTGTTCCTCTGAAAACTTGGCAAAAGTAATCCACCAGTATCTGTATGTGCATTTAAGGCATTGCTGGGTCTTCAAGTCTTGAGAAAAGGTAACAGGCATTCCACTTCAACTATCTCTTCTGGTGTGAACCATTTTTTCCATTAAAACTGGTTTGATTGTCCCCAGGTCACAGGTGCTCAGGCTTGAGCACTTCACAGCCCTGTGGGATTGCAGAAATAAAGGTGTGACCCTTGTCTGCATACTTTTCAGAAGCCTTTGGGGTAGGGTTTGAAGACAGGTGAAGAAAGGAGTTTTGTTTTAATCTGTAGGCTGCTGCTCCAGACAAACTAGGAGGAAACTACCTGATTTATAGACCTAGTCAAAAAAACAGATTAAGAAATTTGCTTTGAAGCTGGAAGTAGATCCTAATCCCCACCTGTGGAAGTCTAGATTTACAACCCAGCACTCTCACACATCATTCGCTACACATTTCACAAAGCATACTATATTCTTAATCACTGCACACCTAGGTGCTGGGTTAGATCACTCAGTCTGCAGATAAATAACTGTGTAACGTATCTCTGCTGACTGGAAGCTCCATGCAAGCAGTCAGTGTAATTGCAGACGTGAGCACAACAGAGCAGCACACCAAAGTGTAATTGAACATGCAAAGTGCCATGGAGCAGCACACCAAAAGCAGGTCAGGTTTTGCAAGATGAGAAAATGTGTGGCTCCAGCAAAACACACATCCTTATCTGAGTGGCAAGTCTACCCCACTCTGAATGCAAACAATCCCAACATCACTACTTTCATTCACACTATTTACTTTTCAGGGAGGAAAGATTGGAATCCTATCTGCCCTCCAATTCCAACATACCAAAGCTAGTGTCACTGTTTACTGCTGAAGCAACATGTGCTTCTTTCACCTTCTTGACATAATGCATCCCACAGGTTGGCAGAACTTAATTACACTGGCAGTTATTAAAGTCTACCTGAACTTTCACACTTGGAAAAGGTCTGCTGCTTCTCATGAAACTTAGCTAAACTTCAATAGCGTGTTTCTAGGTGAAGGACATGGAGAGATCTGAACTTACTGTCAGATGGTTCTGCAGACACAAAGTCTTTGCTCATTTCAGTATCTGCGTGAGTCACAGCCATAGAGAATGGGTTGGGCTACACAGGCCTTTGGACACTCACAGCACAGCAGCAGTTGCCAAAATGAATTGACTATTAGACCAATGTCTGACAGTTTAGGAGTAAAGAACTGCAGATAGCACCTGGAAAATAGGCACTTCATTGCTACTAGTATTCACAGAGCATAATCTTTCGGGAACAAGAAATCTCTGTGGGAAAAATAAAATTTATATGTATATCTACCAGGAGTGACTGGAGCTGCAGCACTATATTCAGCAAAGGTCAGATTTCATCAAGATGGAAAAAGGGAGTTCCTTTGCCCCCAGAACTGGAGCATTCTGCAGAGGAAGGGAGTGCTTTCAGCATGGCCATGACCACTGCAAGAGCAGGATTTGTGCTGCATAGAGATAAAACAGGACGTTTTGTCTCAACACATGGTTCAGTTAACCACAGAAGGCATCTCTCCTTCAGGGAGGATGTGAGCCAAGGTGTCACAGGCCTTAAGAAAAGCATGATGATTTATATAGCCCTGCCTTACACAATGGAAACAAGGCTTGAGAATACTCAAGATGCTGTGGCTGGCAGCAGCTGCTTAAGACACAGATGGTAGACATGTCTTAAGGTTGGCATGCAGACAGATCATCAGTCAAGCAAGAAAACAGATTTAGAAGAAAGCAGAGCTGAAAGGTTTCCTGGAAAGCAGCCTAAAACCTGAATGATAGGAATGCCCTAGGCAGCTCCTCTTCCATGGTAGAGAGTGGCACTTTAGGAACCCAAAAATGAGATCTAGAAGAGTACCACCCATGGAGAGTTGCACTGTTGGGTGCAGGAATTACTTGTGTTTAGAATGTATGTATTAGGTTTGACATACCTTGCACAAGATACCACACAGCATATATAGGGTCATATATAAATCAAGTTGTAGGGCTTTGGCGTTTGGATTACATGGTTTCCCTGTCATGACTGAATGAAAAGACTACTCCTATAACTAGCAATAGTCTGAGCAGTTGGATCTCCGAAGGACTGCAAACATCATTCCTGTGACTATGCCGAAGGTCTGAAGTACATATCTCTGATGGATAGCTGGTTGGAATGTGAAATATCCATCAGAAGATGGTATGCTCACCTATGTAATCCTAGACAGAGGAGAGCCCTCTCCCTGCCACTACTGAGCCAGCCCCAAGAACAAGACCAGATTCTACACCATCATTCAGATTTCCACCTTGGGCAGTTTCATCAACTCTGTTCTGGCCAGCACAGGTAGGCCTGTGGCTGGCATGTAGAAATGAAGGGAGGAAAGTGTCTGTGGAAGAGATAGGTAACACACGTTGAGATGTGCCAGAATCCAATGAAGAGATGAAACAAAAAACATGCCTTTTCAGTGAGTCACCCAGAGGGCTTGAGAGATGGGGCAGCAGCACCAGGAAAGCTAGGAAGGCCAATATACAACTGGGGTGGTGGAGAAGGTGGGGTGAGTCAAGCCTGTAATGACAGTTTGCTCATCAGAATTATTTGCCAAGCACAAATCAGGGTCCCCTTGCTGCAGCAGAGGTAGGTATCCTTGCTCAGACTACTCAGGCCTTGCCCTGCTCATCTAACCAACAAGGACAGTTCACATCATTTTGTCTGGTTTGGATAAAAGGAGATTGAGGTGTGACCTCCTTGTTCCCTACATCTTTGTTAGAATGGGAAGTGGAGAGGGAGGTGCTGATCTCTTCTGTGTGGCGTTATGTGACAGGACATGCGGGAAAGGTTCCAAACTGTGCTAGAGAAGTGGTCACGGCACTATACCTGCCAAGAAGCATGTGGGTGGTGCTCTTAATAAGATGGTTTAGTTTTAGGTAGTCCTGTGAAGAGCGTGACTCAATCTTTCCAGGTCAAAATATTCTATGATCCTAGGAGAGGTTCAGACTCAACACAAGGGCATATTTCCTCACCAAGACAGTGGTCAAACACTGGAACAAGCTTCCTAGAAAGAGTAGTTGATGCCCTAAGCCTATCAACATTTAAGAGTCATTTGGACAATGCCATTAACATGCTTTGACCTTTGGTCAGCCCTAAAGTGGTTAGGGATTTAAATGAGATGATCACTGTAGGTCCCTTCATAGCAAAACACTGTACCCTATGCCTGGAGAAAAAACAGATAGGTGGATCAATTCACGCTTTCAGAGTGTCCCTTAGCTTGCTGCTATTCCCTGGGAAATCCCAGAAGCCTTGGCAAACATGGAAACTTCTGCAGAAAAAACACAAATCCTTCTCCACCCTGAGTGCCCAAAATCCTAAGTACCTGTGCAGTCACCTGCTTCAGGGTATACTGGGGGGAGAGGAGCAAGCAGCTAATCAGCTGGCCAGAAAACCTTGTTGCTTAAGGGATTGGGCTGACATCAACTCCACTCTCATTCCTTTCTCACAGTTGAGCTGAATTTTTATTCCCACTTCTGTTTGTACATTCAGTTCATTAGGGCTCAGCCATGTATGCGCATTTCTTGCCAAGTACGTCCTGTTGCCAGAATTTGAAAGAACATTTCTCATCTTGGATGGGAACACTGATGAATGCTGCCTCTTTGTTTGCAAATGAACACACTTCTTCAGTTTTTACTACTCCAGTTGTTTTGCTGTGAGAGGACCTTCACTATTGCTCAAATGATTCCAAAGCCAGAATGAACACTCATTATTTCTTTGCATCTCTGCATCCTCTGTCATTCTGGACTGAGTCCTAGTCATGTAACATGAATGGAGAGAGATAACCTCCAGTGAGCAGAAGCAATGAGACCAGTCACAACTGAAATGCTTCTCAGAGACAGTAAAGCCTCAGTCTACAGTCAAGTACACAGATCTCAAGAGCACATCAGCCTGATATAAATACCTTTTTAGTTTCCAACCAGTCTGAAAAGGAGGTAAGATTTACCAAAATCAAGTAGATAGAGTAAACAAGCTACAGCTGATCTATACTGCCTACCCACAAAAGACCCATCTTCTGAGACTAGTGACTAATAGAGGTTGTATTTTCCTTTTGAACTGAGCCTGAGTAAGGCTGTTTGCATTGTCTTGTTCAACTGATAACAGCAGGGGAGTTGAGGGGAGATAAAAATTTCTAAATGTATTGATAATGTCAGGTAAGGTCAGCAGTGACAGTGACATATAATAATAAAAAAAACAGTGACTTATTTGGAGTTTTCTGCCATCAGGGTCAGAAGCCAGTCTGATTATGAACACAAGGCTACAATCTGCTGATGTAGGACTGAAGGAGATTACACAGGTCCCTTGTCCTGCCTACAGCAATACTTACTTGAAACCAAGTTTATATTCCAGATTCATGGAATGGTTTAGGTTGGAAGGGACCTCAAATATCATCTAGTTCCAAATATTGGAAATAAAACTATATAAGCCTCCCTTCTATTTGTCCACCTATATGCAGTGAAAATAGTCTAGCTCCAGCTTTGAAAAGCATTTGATTAAGTGTGTGAATGAGCAGATGTGTGGGCAGCTGTTGTATAACAAAAACAGGAAGTTATTTTAAACAGACTGCTGTATTCTATGGAAAAGCAGACTGCATTTTGCTTCTGTTGAAAGCTTTTGAGCAAATATGAAGGACACAGCAAAGAGGGTGATGAGAATAGAAAAAAGCAAGACTGAGAAAAGCAGCATGAAAATGTACTGACCATTCAAACATCTCCAAACACTGAAATGAGCAGTCTCAGAGACCGAAAAAAAATCAACAAGGCATTAGGCAATGGCCTTTAGTGCATCCATCAGCTTAAACATTTGCTGTTGGTTTGGTAGCTTGTCTCAACATACATATGTTCTGTGTTTGGTCCCAACAAGTAGGAAGTCAGGAAAGGCGCCAAGATTTCTGCATAGATGAACAAGGAGCTCCTGTCAATGCTCAAATACAATGATGAAGCATACAGACAGGGAAAACAAGGGTGGGTTACCTGAAAGGAATAAAGAAGAACTGTCTGAGCATGCAGAAATATTGTTAAGAAAGCTAAAGGCCACCTAAAACTGGATCAAGTTAAGGATGTCAAAGACAACAATAAAGGCTTCTGCAGACACAGAGAGGACAAAACGAAGGCTAGGGAAATAGTGAGCCCACTGATGGAGACAGAAAATCTGGTTACACAGGAAAATATGAGAATGTCTCCTCCCCCTCTACTTCACCCTAGTGAGAGCACACCTGGAATACTGTATCCAGTTTTGGGCTCCCCAGTTTTCTCCAAAGAGAGAAACAGGGACCTGCTGGAGAGACTCCAATAGAGAGCTACAAGGATGACTGGGGGACTTGAACATCTCTCTCTCTCTTATGAAGAAAAGCAGAGAGGCCTAAGGCTTCTTAGCCTTAAGAAGACTGAAATGTCTATAAATATCTGAGGAGTGGGTGTGAAGATGAAGGTTATAGTCTCTTTTCAGTGATGCCCAGTGATAGGACAAGGAACAAAGGCTACAAGTTAGAAGACAGGAGGTTCCACCTAAACATGAGGAGACTTCTTTACCATGAGGGTAACCAAGCACTGGAACAGGTTTATGGAGTCTCCTTCTCTGGAGACTTTCAAAACCTGCCTTTTTGCATTCCTGTGCAGCCTGCCCTAGGTATCTCCTGCTTTGGCGGGGGGGGGGGGGGGGGGGGGTGTGGGGGGGTGTGGACCTAGTACTGTGAAAAGCCATGGCAGCACTTCTACTGAGTTATCATATTTCATATTTAACTGTATTTAACTGTACTCAGTGTAGTGGAACATCAAGGAACCACTGTACCTCCCTTCTGTCTTGTGAGCAACTAGTAAGACTTGTCAATTGTGGTGGTTTTGTCCACAGCAAACCAAAAACATAACCACACTCTCTGTACGTGTTATTGTGGTTTATCCTGGTAAGTAAAGACCAGCAGGATTTCTTTGGTTTTATCACTGAAAAAAATCAAATTAGGTAATAGCTCTATGGCCATGTTCTCCAGCCACATGACCACATAATGGTCTTCACATGACTGGTTTGTATGTTGAGCAGTTTTAGATGAATGCATTATTAATAATCCAGATCTATCATCTTCTGCAAGCTAGAACAGCAACAGGGTGAGAAAAGGGATTTTGTAGCCTTACCAAAGCAGAAAAGGAATAAGCAGAGAAGTTGAGATGGAGAAAAATGTTTAGGATACCAACTCTTTTAAATCAATTGGTATGCTATTTATGGCATGTTTATGTAAATGAAAAGTTCAACACTAACAGCACATTTTAAGTGCATATTCACACATGCTACTTAAAACAAAAGGAAAACTCAAAAGAGCCCTCCCAGAAACTAGTAAAGACAAAAGTTGAATGTAATCCACCTAGTGTATTTCTCCAATTCTGATGTGTGCATATTATCCATGGAAGCAAATGCCCAAACAAAGAAAAGTTACGTTCCTGTATGAAATCACAGAACGTCAGGGGCTGGAAAGTACCTCAAAAAATCATCCAGTTGAAGCCCCCTGCCAGAGCAGGATCATCTATACCAGATCACACAGGAATGCATCTGGGCAGGTTTTGAATATCTCCAGAGAGGGAGATGACATAGCAGAGCACCCTAGGCACCCATACCCAAGGCAACAGCTCAGCAAGGTGCAAACAAGAGTTCTCTCTAGGAGAAAGATAAAGGTTTCTACCTCAGTTGTTTTAAAACTTGAGGGCTAAACATTGCTCAGTAGCTATGCATCAAGAGCAGAGTGCCTGTGAAAGAACAGTGCTTGATTGTACAGCAAACAACAGATAGCTTTTTGACAACACAAGTTTGGAGAGGCATGATGGTAGCTTCCATGTTTCAGTGTCTAGGACATTAAATACATGAATGTCAATTACAAATAATTGCAAAAATGTATGTGTTGGGGTTTTTTGTATTTGTTATTTGTTCATTTGGCTTTGAGGGGTTTTGTTTGATTGGTTTGGGTTTTGTAGTTTTCCTAAGGAAAAGAAGCAAGCAAAATCTCAAGTGCCTGATTGAGCTAAGAGACAAAAGTTACTTCAGAAGCATTACCAAAATGCTTACCCTGAACATCTTCAAGTGGCACATTCATGCGAAGAAATGCTTCTTAACAGGAACATGTGTTCTGTCAGCCATAGGCAGACAGTTCTCCTGGAAAGGACTGCAATACCAGAATACTGCATTATCATAAACAGCTAAAACTTGGGGAAAGTTAGGAGATGAGATATTTAATGTTCCTGAGCTTTTGTCTCTGGCTGAAGTGGTAGACAGCAAGTTCTTACATCAGCTGAGCACACTAGAGTGAGCACTGTCAATAAGTCCTTTTATTCCTCGGCTTGTCAAGAAACACAGCCCTTGTGATCTGAGTCATTGCTCCACGTCCTGCCCTGCACCAGCATTTCCTCATTCAAGGCACCAGTTCCTCACAGCAGCGTGTTTGAATCTCAGCACATTCGCACAGAAACTGAGAGGTTCCACATAGGTAAGTAAGAGATTAAAGTTTTCTATCTTGTATTAAGTGCTAAAACTGAGTATCTGGAATATGAGTTTTTTGCTAAAGTCTTTTAGAATTGCTTCCGATGTGGAAACGGGAAAAGTGAAAAAGAAAAGCTGAGTTTGGGTTGGTTGTTTTTCTTTGTACTAAGTGGCAGTTAGCTGGAGAGAGAAAAGACACCGGCTGAAAGGTTTCCTGGTTAAAACGTTTCAGCCCTGTAATTCCGCTCCACTGACTGCCAGACGGGGAGCCCTTCGGCTGCAAAATGAGAAGTGAGGCTCAGGCTATCGGTAACGCAAAAGGCAGCTTTCACCCGACACCCCAAAAGGCACCCCCAACTATTTTTCTCAAATACAGTTTTGCCTTTATTTCTACTCTTTAACCTTTTGCTTTTCCCGAGTCCTTGAACTGAACGTGCTGAGCTCCAGTTTAGCGAAGGTCGGAGAACGAACACTAGGCTGAAAATAAGCACAGGCACTTTGGTGCCTCAACATGCCAGCTGAATAAGAGAAAAGACTCAGACAAAACATCCAGCTTACTAGTCACACCAAAACCCGAAACCCTGCTTAACTACTCGGGTTATGAGTGGTCACTGTTTACAAACTCACAGCATGCCACAGCAGCTAAAACCTCCTACACAAGGAGCTTCCTTGCACTACGTAGCACACACAGAGTCACAAAGTCAGTGCTGCACAAAAGCCCAGGTGTCAGTTTGCAGCTAGCAAAGAAATCAAATGTGAAAGAAAAGATAAGGTGGCAAGAAATCACACAGAAGGATTTGCCCAAGTCATGAGTCATCATGCTTTTCTAATACAAATCAACGTGGACTTTGAAAAACAAGATAACAAGATATTTTTGCACATGTAGGTTTCAGATTAATTTGTTGCCTTTGAGTTTTGAGGGAAGATTTCTATTAGAGAACTCATAAACCCACATGCAGCCACCAGTTCCTAGAGTAGGGTATTTCATAGAATGGTTTGGGTTGGAAAGCTCTTAAAAATCATCCAGTTCCAACACCCCTGCCATGGACAGGGACAATTTTCATTAGAACAGGATACTCAAAGCCTCATTCAAACTGACCTCAGTCACCTCCAGGGAAGGCGCATCCATGTCATCTCTGGGCAACCAGTTCCAGTGCCTCACCAGCCTCACAGTAAAGACCTTCTTCCTTGCATCTAATCTAAACCTACTGTCTTTCAGCTTAAAGCAGTGACCCCTTCTCCTGTCACTACAAGCCCTTGTATAAAGTCCTTCTTCCCATTTTCTGTAGACCTTTTCTACTTACTGGAAGATTGCTCTAAGGTCTTCTCAGACCTTTTAGTTTTTTTTCCCACTATGCTGAACAATACTAAATCTCAGTCTATCCTCATAGGGGAGGTGCTCCAGTCCTCTGAACTTGCTCCTACAGGTTACTGTCTTTCTTATGTTGGGGTCCCCAGAGCTGAACATGGTACTCCATGTGGGGTCTTAGGATAAAGAAGAGTGGAGGAAAATCACCCTGGAAAAGTACAAAGCAACTGATGATATGAAGGCAATTTCTCATACATCTATGTGAGCTTGAAATCAGGATAATTTTGCCTTTCTGTAGATTAACTTGACAGAAGTATTTTAGCACTTGACTAAAACTGAATCCTGAGTTAGCAGTGAGACCTCACAGCTATAGATTTCAATTCTCACAAAATCAAAAAGCAATTGCTTTGAGTTTAATCTGATAATACAAGTGTAAGCAAAGTAAAGCCAGAGATCAGGATGTATTTTTCCTTCTAGCAGACTTAATCAGTTATATCTGGAAAGGGGCTATGAAATTTTCAGCTCTGAGCCCTCTTCTTGTAATGCAGACGTGGCTACTGAAATATTTACCAAGGTGAGCACCACAAAAACCAAAAGAAGTCTCCAATACACTGCAGTTATGAAAGCCCTAAAATAAGATTGTGCAGATACACACTACATTCAGAAGACGGATATTGTGGTGGAACAGTTACCACTTCTTGACATCTTGTGTGCCAGAGAAGCTACTACGGGGCAGTGGTAGAGGATTTTCCTCTTAAAAACCGACCAAACAAAAAAAGCCCAACAACAACAAAAAAACACGTGTGCAACAGTGCATTCAGCTCTTCAGGAAGCTTGCTGATATGTCTCACATTATCACTGTAGATGGCATCTACATTTGCTGCTAGCACAGAAGACAGACATTGAATTGTTGGAAAAGGTCTACAGAAGTGGCCAGTGATGGGAAACCTCTCATCTGAAGAAAGGCTGAACATTAGGGTTGTTCAGCATAGGAGAAAATTAAGTCTCCACGGAGATCTTAAAGCAGCTTTTAAGTAAAGAGGCATATAAGAGACTTTTCACCAGGGTCTATAGTGGCAGGACAAGGGGCAGTGACTTTTTAACTGAAATAGGGTAGATTTAGATCGGTTGTAAGAGTGATATTAATTATTATGAGGGTGGTGAGGCACTGGAACAGGATACCCAAAGAAATTGTGGATGGTTCAAGGTAACACTGAATAGTGATTTGAGTAATCTAATCCAGAAAAAAATGCCTCTTCATGTGGCAGTGGGTTGGAGTAGATAATCTTTAAGGATCCTTTCCAACCCAGCCTAGGCTTCTATGATTAGTATTTAACAATCAATCAGAGAATTGATCTGGTTTTCGTTTCTCACACCTCTACTTAGATTCCTTTTCTGAAGTGTGCTACACAGCTTTAGTGTCATCCTGAGTGGGAGCCATAGAACCAGCCACCCCTCCCGCCGCCCCCCCCCCCCCCCCCCCCCCCAGAAGCTGAACATACTTAAACACACACAGAAGGTGGCAGTCCAGTCCAGGCAACAGGACATTGCAGGCACATGTTAATTGAGAGACTAGCTTTAACAGGTGAGAGAAAAAAGGGGAAGGGAGTAATAAAATATTAACAGTCCTTTGAACAATGAAATGTTTCAGCCACAGTCTAGTAAATCCCTACACACACATGCAGAATGTGAATATATACTCAGTGAAATCTCTCAATGAACACTTGATTTTTCAGAGGCATATAGGGATGCATATATACAGTAGATAAACCTGCGCACAGGTTTTTCAAAGCAACCTGACCTCAGACATTAGTTTCACATTCATGTCTTCACATATGTCTTTAAAATGTCATCTCAGCATCTTCAGGCACATCCTAACCACATGCCGAGGCGTGGAGCAGAAGTACTTGTGCTAACAGGGTCTGGAGAAGTGCTGCTATCTTGGTGCAGTCTTGTACTGGCATGAATTCCCTGTGCTGACGCTGAGTTACTAATTGCAGTTTCCCAACAGGCTTCACAGGGCTCTGCTGCTGCTGCTGGTCTGGGAGAGGAGCTCAGATAACTAGTCCAGCTACTATCTCAGTGTCCATCTCCTGTCAAGTTTGTGTAGAAGGAAAGGCCTCAAACCCACATTATCATACTTAAAAAATAAATACTGGCAAATGCTCCTCACATATAAATTGTTTTATCACACCCTCCGGACCCTTTACTCTTAGGGGAAGTGACTCAACTGTGCCCTTTCAAGCAAGAAACTTGAAAGGCAGTGAAAAGGCAAGATTTCAAGAAGAGTAAAGTTCATTTGCATAGATCTGCAAAAGCATCAAGAACCAAAACCTACAACTATAGGATCCATATAGCAATCTAGCCCAGAAAGCAGAATTGTACTACACATCTCAGGCACCCAGCCCACCTACTGAGCAGTCAGCATTAAGGCAGTCTAACAGTAAAGAGCACACAGCAGCATCCTGAGAGTGCAGGGAATGAAATCACAGGACTCAGTGTCATTTGCAAGAATCCAAGTCTCTTAGTTTCAGTTACTACAGTTTACCAAAGGTTCCCTCCAAATGCACTTTTTTTCTATAAACAAGGAGTGCTGGTGACAGGTGTAGTTTATTTTTTTTCTGGTGCAACTGAAAAGTGCAGCTTTAATAGGAGTGGGGAAGCTAGAGGAAACAGGCAAATTATTCATCCAGAGAACACTGAAGAGTTTTTAATTAAAAAAAAAAAGTTTTCTACAACCTGGTTTTGCACTTCCTTGTGCACATAATATTGTGCACTTTTCTACATTGTTTTATTTCACTTAATTTCCTTGCAAGTCTGCTGGAAAGACTAAGTACAATGAGATGAAGTGGAGTACTATTTTCTTGGGTTTGTGGGGTTTTTTTTAAATTGGTTGTTTCTGTTTGTTGTTTGGTTTTTTTCCCCCTTTAGTTTATGAATAAAAGTTAGATAGTTGTAGAGTCCAAGTGTATTTCTCAACTAAATGTGTTTGAAGTATAACCTTTTCACCTCTGGCTTCGCAGATGCCATTTCCTGACATCTGAGTTTCCCCATGTTCTACATTACCATGTGCTCAAGTTCCAAAGCAGAAGTTTCAGCTCCTTTCTCAGTAATCTTGCCAGAGTGATGTCACTTGTCACCAGAGCCAGAGAGCTGAACTAAAGCCAAGAAGATTCTTGCCATCATTTCTGAAAAGAATAATTTTCTTTTGACATGAGGAAAGGGAAAAGCATCCAGAACTTCCAACATTTTCCTTACTGAGGTGGTCCAGCTTAAACCTACTTGTTCTTTTTAAAGAATAGATTTACAAAGCCTATAGGGATTTGATGCATTTTGTCTTCTGCAGCCGTGCTTGCCTACAAACTGACTATTTGGTCTACCTGCAGACTGAGCATGTGCCAGCTACCCAGCTTTGGAGGAGCTAAAATTGTCTCGCCCTCATCCCCATTGCACAGTGCAAACAACACTCAGCTGCACCCAGAACACACTTATCTTGCAGTTAACATGAACTCTTCCTCCTGAGAAACAATTTCCTCTTTCCCACGTGTACTACCCAGAGAAGAGTGTATCTCTTAAATGCTGTGATGAAGTAATCTACATTCTTTCTCCCTACCCATCAGAAATACATATTCAGGACTTCCTAAATAGGAGAGGGGAGAAGGGAATGTCCAGAAACATTTGCAAACCCCAGAGGAGGTGATAAAGGGAATGTCACCACTTCTCCAGCTGTATTGCATACACAGCAAGAGTCATTCCATGGCGAATTCACTCTCAAGCACTCCTCAGCAATGCTTCTGACTACTCAGGCTGCGTGCTACATTGTCCTTGCAGCTGGTAGAATTACGGCTAGAGTGGGGCTAGCCCATGTCAAACACTGTACAGCCAGTTGCAGCACCACTCATTGCTGCCCACTCCAACTCCTGTGCTGCCATGCACTGCTCATCTGCTGCTAAAATGCACAGCAGCTGCTTAACAGCTGGCTTAGGCATCTGCTCATCCTGCAGCCACTACAGTGGAGATTTTATCTCCAAGACAGTTTTGAAAGCAGAGAGTGACATGAGGCATTTGAAGTCCTTTTGTGCTAGGATTTGTAGAGTAGAAGCTATTAGAGTTTCTACTGTCTCCTACTGCAAAATTTGCGTTTATTTCTACAGTGTGGGTTTTTCGGGGTTAGGTTTGTTTTGTTGCTGTTGTTGTTTTTAATTTAGAGGAAGGAATTTTGCCTAAGAAGATTGCAACATGAAGTTCAGAGGATAGGAATGAGAGCTCTCAAGTACTCATGTTGTGCTGCATCTCTTGTGTTTTCCAAGGCCTTTGCTGGGGGAGAGGGAAGAAAAAAAACGACAACAACAACAAAGTCCACCCATAACAACCACCAAAACAAACAAACAACAACTCTGAGGCTAAAAGGTTTTCTTGGGAAAAGTCTCCTCTGAAAGATGGGCTGGGAAATAACTGCAAAGCTAGAGTCAGGGGTCAGCATTTCATCTGTGATAAAAATGTAAAACCCTATAACACCATTTTACTACCTTCTCCCTCATTTCTTTGCTCCTTGCACAGCAATGAAGCAGAACAGAGCATATTCATTTGTCTGAAGCATCATCTTCCACCCAAAAAGCATACTCTGAGGAAACCAGAGCTCTTGAGCCCACAGTTAGGGTCCATTGCAGCCAAGGAGCATAGCACCATGTTGCTGAACACAGAATCCCTTTCTAGTACCTGGATGTGGCTGCACTACAGTCTGAACGAATTCTTAATATTCTCAAACCAAAATACCAAATTAAAGAACTATCAAGGTCTTATGGCAGGTCTGGCTGGGAGGTCTTTAAATTTCTTCACAGAAAATGTCTGTCATCATAGATTATGTTCAGAGGAAGTACTTCAAAATTAGGGCACTTAAAGTTTACGTAGCTTCAGTGTTTTCTATCAGTGATTTCTCCAGTGTGTTCAACTCATAAGCCTCTACTTTAACAGTTATCAGCTAAAGCATAGTATCAATCACACTTAATGTTAGTTAACTCTCCAAAAATACGTCCACAAGGGAGGGGAAATAAAAGCTTGCTGCATTACACATTGTCATGTATACAAGGGCAGCTATAATGTTTAATGTCATTTAATAGGGCAAACCAAAATATTTTGTTTGCTTGCATTATGAGTCCTCAAGATGTTTGGCAGCTGTCGGTAAAGTAAAGCACAATGGCATATCAAGTAGCACTTTGCACTTTCATTAGCTGAGCACAGCATAGCCCTTTTTTTCTGTGAGAGTTATGTATCCAGTAGGTTACACTGCAAGTCCCATCCCCAGTTGAAATTAGAAGATGCAGGCTGAGTTAAGCAGTAGGTGATCTCCACACTGGCATCAAAACTATACAGAAAGTGTGATTTAGAAAGACAGGATTCCCTCTCCCACTGCATTTGCTCGCTCGTAAAGAGAGCTGATGCATTCAATGAGAACGTAAATTGACTGATATTTGGTGATGCCAAGCTTAGTCATTTCTGAGACCTCAAGTCTTGTCATACATTACCACAAATACTCAGATGGCTTGGGCCATCTTCATAAGATGTGTTTTCATAAAGTGTTAGTGGCAAGAGGGTGTGAATTCAAGTAGCCTAGTTGTGGCCAAGGAAGCATATCCCTTCTCAGCAGCAGTAGGAAGACTCAATCAGTTGCTACATCTGTCAAGAATAAAAGCCAATAATAAATTAGTGACAAAAATCCTCCTGCCTACAGCTTTGTTAGATGTCTCCCTACAAGTGTCTACTTCCCTAGAATCTGATGGCAAAGCAGAAAATGCTCTACTGTAACTGTTGTGCATTGAATACTACTGTCTTATGAAAGATTGGCTGTATCAGAAAAATACTCTTAAGTACTTTGAGACATGAAAGATTGGACAACTCTTTAATCCTAATATGATATCCACAAGGTGCCAGAACACCTAACAAGGCACGATCCCGACTCTATACTGTACACATGGGTAAATACTACTTTAAGAGAATTTGACCTATACTTATAAATGGATCTTCTGCAAGAAATTAATAAAGTAGGGTTTAAACGAGTGTAATAGGTTTCAGTTAGAGAAACTCTTACATATACAGAAGCACAATCCCTCAGTTGGTATTTTACATGTCACGTTCTCACAGAAAGCAGAGCTATTTCACTGGTGTTTACAGTCTTCAGAATGTGTATGTGACATGACAGAAAGCAAAGACCCTGACTTGGGTAAATATGCACCTTAGGAGATCATTAAAGAAGTGATAGAACGATGGCGCTAGGATATGTGGGCAGAAACACTTGAGAAGACTAGCCCTGCAGCTACACAATAGTAGCCATCTGCTCAGTTATATGCGGCCTCTCAAATTATGTTGGTTCTGACATTCTTGGATAAGGTACATAAGGATGCAGAGTTGAGGTGGTATTTTGAGAGATTTCCTCTCATGTCTTGGTTTTTAATGCATTTAGGAAAATAGGGCACACTTGTATGCTTTACACTGCATCATTTCTGCACAACTTCAGCCAAGAGCCTGAAGGATGTCGAAATATATGTGCCACTGGCCCCTGTTATTGTACAGAAGAGCTTGTATGTTTGTTACAACAGCAGAGACCAAACCAGCAGCTCCAGCTATCCACAGCTACTTGATCACAACCAGTGGGTCTTCAGCCCTTGAAGAAGCAGCTGTCAGGCCTGGATCATTCTAGCAAAAAGGTCCTGATGCGAGATGCTGTCAGAAAGTATTTCACATGTATTTGTCAATGGAAGTGAAAGAGCAGGCATAGAAGGGAGATGGGAACAGATATGTCACATGAGTGCTTCAGACATTTAGACTTCTCAACAGCACTAGTGAAGCTAAATGTTGCTGTTGTGGAAAGGAAATAGTTTAGTCCCTTCTGCCACTACAGAGCAAAGAGGAAGAGTGAGGGATGGGAAGGTGTAAAAATTGCAGAGGAGAATTCTCCATCTTCTACCACCCTGTCCTCAAAGAGCAGCTGCCAATTCTTACACCTTGGAGGCTGATGCTTCCTCAGATTCTAGCTGCTCCTTGTAGACCAGTGCCTTAGGCAGCTGCTTCCTGTGCTTGTTTGTGGTTTGCAGACCCAAGGTCTCAGTTCAAAGTCCCACCACAAAGGACTAAATTCTTAAAAAATTTCAGATGATCTTGCATTAGATCAGTTCAGTGACTGCAAAGATGTTTGAACATATCTATCGTTTGCAAAGCTGATAATTTAATCCATTCACAAAGCTCATATCCTCAATGGAGAAAAGAGATCTAGACACAGAACTGTAGGTCAGTGAAACACACTGCTGAACTTGTAAACCTTATTTGGGATGTGCATTTCACTTTCAACTTCCAGTTTGGGGCTAGTTGAAAATACATTGTACAGCTAAGTTCACCTAACTTTCACAGGGGTTTTCCTGCACTGAAAGTTTAGAACTGCAGAGAGGTCAGGCTGCTCCTTCATAGCATGAAAAGTTGTGGTTTTGCACAATCTGGTCCTCTTCCTTTTTAAGCATGTTGGTAAGTAACAACTTGAAAGAGCATAAACGTATAAAAATCCTGTTCAGCATGTCTGACACTAAGAAAAGTTAAGTCCGGTGAGCTCCTGATTACAGAAAAGAGGTGGCAACAGTTTCCCATGCATTGCTCTCCTAGTCTGCATGTAGTTTGCCTTCCTAGCAAGTTGCCCTTGTAGTAGAGGTGTACAAAGTTGATGCAGTGGCTTCTTGCTAAACTACTTTAGGCTCAGAGTCACTTCTAAAGTGATATTCTGCACAAACCTCACCATGACCTTGGTGCCCATTATCAAGCAACTATGAGATGCTATTACAACACAAGACATCTGGTAGCATTCATAAGCTTGGCAACACCTAGTTGCCTTCAGATATTAAATCTCCAGCTTCCTTCCAGCTGTGTCCTACTTTCAGATGACAAGTGTTATGCTCTCTCTCTGATAAACACAGTAACTGGTGAAAGGGTTACATGGCTACAATTGAAGTAAGCTTTCTTTGAGAAGTAAGCTCTTCGCTATCAGAGCTGCATTAATCACCAAATTGTACCACCTTAGAAAGCCAAAATAAAGACCACTTGAAAAAAATCAGCAACTTTTGGGATTTGTATCATCCACATAGTTCTTAGGAGCTATAATCAGGTTGCATACTATGCTGCTGCCTTCACTTGCTACATTCAAAGACTGGTCTATCCTTTCTGTTCTCCCAGTCCAGAAAGAGCAGTATAGGCCAAATGTATAAAAATGCAATTAACAGCTCACAATCTGGTTTCTTGAGAAAAGTAAGGCTCAAGTGGTCAAGAAAAGTATCTGCCTAGTTCCTCCCAAACATCACTTGTAGCTCTTGTACAGGTCTTCCCACAATAAGAAGCAGCAAAAAAAAAAAAGAAGAAAAAAGAAAAGGAGATTGTTAGCAGTCTTCTAAAGGCAAGAGAAGACAACAAAACAAAGACAGTCCTGGAAAGTCAGCTCTTGCAAGAGTCCAGAGAACTTTTGTTATGGAGGAAAAGTGTGAATAGCAGGAGACATTACAGAATCCATGTCAGAATTCATTTGCCTATTCCATGAACTTCTGCATAGTTTTCTTACAGCAGTTATGGAACACCAGTTTGTCTTCCCTGTGACACAGGCATTCTACAACATCCAAGGCAAACCATTTCCAGCTTGGGTACTGGCAATTCTGCTCTTCAGGCAACCTGTACTGTTGTAGTAATATCAGTTGAACTTCCTAGACTCTTTATCCTAATTATTTCTTGTGTTTAAGACAAAGATGAGATTTACGCTCTGCAGCTCTTGCCCACATCAGAAGTCTCCCACAGGATCCTAACAACAGGAAACTGTATTGAAAGAAGAACAGGTATCTCTGATACTGGCCAGGCTTTCACTGCATTTATACTCCCTCCCCCCCCCCCCGCCTCGCATCCACAATTCGTATAGTCCTGCAAAGTAAAGTTTGGCTGCCTACATGTGCTAATTAGGATTGAAGCCAGAGCAGGAACACATATACTGCCCAAGTCATAACAGTAATCAGCATTTGTTAACTGTAAGGATCAGATATGAGTGGTACACTTTTGTACCTGATTTTCAGAATCCTCTCCTGTAGATCCATCTCAGGCCTTTCCTAGCACCAGGCTGACAGTGCAGACTAGTCCAGGTGATCCCTAGCCACACCTTATTCTCCTAGATTTCTTTGTTGCGCTACCTCAGCTCCATCATCACATTGCATCCACGTGCTACAGGGCAGAAGAGGAACCATGTGGTCTAGACCAACAGTAGAGAAGTGGTTCCTCCAGATTTTCCTAGGCTTGGAACAGTGGTTTCTAACGTTTTTTCCCTCTAACAGCTCCAAACTTATCTGAGGCAGTATTAATGTCCAAAAGCACACCAGAAGTTAGGGGTTCAAAACAGAACTTGGATCCAGAAAGAATTTGAGTTTATAAACTTAAGCTTGTTTTCTCACTGCCTCAGCTGTAATACAGCTGCTAAAGTCACTGTGCATGAAGTCTAACCCATTGTCAGTTCAAAACATGTTAGTGCATAAACCAGAAGCCACAATCTCCTATGGAGAAAAACAAGCACAGAAGAAATCAGTTGTGCCCTAAGATGACAGCTTGCAAGGCTGCTAGCGCTGGTTTGCAACAGGAAAATCAAGTCCAAGAAATATACTACTGCAGCAAGAAATATGATATTATTTAAAAATCATGACTTCCAGCTTACGTTGTTCCTCTGCCGCCTTCTGGGGGAAAAGATGCTTCACTGCAAAGCAGTCCAGTGGTGGAATGGACAGAGAAGGAATAGGAGATGGTGATGTTGGATTATGCTTTTGGGTTTTTTTTAAACCAAATGTAAAGCCTACCCCAAACATTGTTGAGAATCATTTATTCCTGGAAGAGCAACACTTCAGCCAGCTACAGCCCTCACTTAAAATAATTCAGAAGAAACTCTGTTGAACTCCTACCGTTTCCAAGAGCAAAGTCAAGACACTGAATCATGACAGAAAAAGGAACACATACACACCCTCCCGCCAAAACACATGCACAGGTGGAAATAATGGAATAACTTACAAGAGATTCTCTACACAGACCTAAAGGACACAGCAGGGAATGTGCAAGATTTGTACACACATGTGGCCATAGGAAGAACAGGGTACTGTTGCCAGAAAAAGGTAAGTGTGAGGATGCCTGCTAAAGAGCTGATTCTGAAGAGAAACACGTTTTCAAGGTGCAAACACAAGTGGTCTTTCAGAATGCTTTGAAAGAAAGTAGTCCCTTGCTTTGTTTCCAAACCCCAAGCTCACTACTTTGAAGAGAAGACAGCAACTCTGTGTGGTCATGGTTACATTAGATGGAGCTAAAAAACCATAATGCTATTGCACTGGTAACAGAAAGGCTTTTGCTAGTGGGACAAGAATAAGATCTGATGATGCTTACAATGTTTGAGTTTCAGCTTGCAGATGATTTAGGATCATAGAATAACTAAGGCTGGAAAAGACCTTTAAATCTAACCATAACCCAGCTTCCATGACCACTAGACCATGTCCTGAAGCACCACATCTACAGCTTCTTGAACACCTCCAGAGATGTTGACTCCACCACCTCCCTGGACAGCCTGTTCCAGTGCCTCATGACTCTCTCAACAATGCAATTTTTCCTAGCATCCAATCAAAAACTTCCCTGACACAACTTAACCCCATTTCTTCTCATCCTTTCACTTTCTCCTTACTTGGGAGAAGAGACCAACACCAGACTCATTCCAACCTCCTTTCAGGTAGCTGCAGAGAGCAGTAAGAGCTTCCCTTCAACTTCTTTTCTGGCTGAAATGGATATGATTGAGCATTAACAGCAAAATCTTTAAGTTCTTAGGAGTATTGAGAAACATTAGAATAGAGTGCCTGCAGGAAGTATTTATGTTCCCCACTCTTCTTTCTCCTTAAACTGGTTGTTCAAAATCTCTTTCAGACAACAAATATCTCTCTCAGCTATAGCAAATATTCTAGTCCTCCCACACTTGGGCACAATAATTTGGGCATCTCAAGCACAATCCCGTGTTGTATATTATATGTACATCACATCACCTCTGACTGTTCTGTTTGGAACAATTATTTACAGCTTAGCAAAACAATCATGAAGTGCTTACAGGCACTTTTAGAAGCTCCATCTGTGTTCATCTCTGATGTCTGGAAGTCCAACATTAGCATACCAATACTTGTAACAGCCATACAACTAAAGACTTCCTGCAATATTTGGCAGTTATCAGTCTTATTTTTGCCACTGGTTCAAGAGCTGTTGAAGTATCACATGAGCACTTTGCATTTTGCACTGTGTGGCTACATGAAGGAGGCAAAGATGAGCTCCTGGAGAAGGGGATAGCTCTTCCTTTTCTTAGCTGTTTACATTCACTACAATTATCTGACTGTACTTTTTTCTTGCATCACACCAGGTGCCATCTTGCATAACACCATGCCAAGGAGGAGTATCAGAGATACTCTGCTAGAAGATAGATGATACTGAGTGTATGCTGCGAAGGAAAGTTGTGCTATGAACAGTTCCTCCCTTAAGAAGTTCTCACAAACTGCAGCTGCAGATCTGTTTGCAACAATTAAAAGACAACAAACCACAAGTAAAACCCAGGCACCTTCGCTTTTGCTTTAACAGAGTCATGTTTCTAGAAAGAGCAGATAGTCTCATGCAGACTGGCTCCTTTGGATTCAGTAGCTCCAATACTAAGAAGTTAATGCCTTTGATGGGTCTCAGGATTTGTTCAAGGGCTAGAAAATCTTCACGAACATAATTGCATTTTGGAGTTTAGAAAATTAGGGGATGTAATTCAGGTGATTTCTCTCACTCAGCAAGGCCATTGGCATAAAGTTTGTCTTCTATACATATAAACCCTCAGCAAGGCGTCTAGCAGAGGCTTGGGCAGTCGAGTTAACACCATTTTGTGGGGAAGAGCCAAGGCAAGTTACACCAACTTTAGTTAACCTCAAGTTTCTATTCCTTTCACTTTGACATCCTGAGCTTGCATTTTCAGACCCACCATTTCCAACACCTCATCTACTGCAGCAACTGCAACAGTGTTGGCTACTAACTAGCCTCATTTGCCTGTGAAGTTCATCACCTCATTAACAAATACTTAACAACTCCCCCAAAAGGACAATCAATTATTTTTCTGAATATGCTTCATCCAACTCTCTTCCTTTTCTCACCTGTCAGAGAACACAGGCCCAAATAATTATAGGGTTAAAAGTCAGAGGGGATGTATTGTATAGCAATAGTTCTGATAAAGAATAAAATATTGAATCTTAGTATTACATGTATGCAATTCTGCTAACATCTTGTCTTGCAAAGAGCTTTTTTTCTGCAATATACTAATCAAACATAGTTAAGAGAAGAGAGGGCTCACAATGCATAAACAACTGATACTTCTTGAGCCTGTTAGTGGCAACTGTTGTCAGCAAAAATAAACATCTGTAGGCCAGGATTTTCCCTGTTCTCACAGAACTGAGATGAAAAATAATTTTGGGGAATGGAAATTCTCTGTTGTCAGTGTGCTATACTTCCTTCTAGACAAGGCATTAAACAAAAGTGAAGAAGTCACTCTATTGACAATCCCATCAGCTCAAAGCAGTTTCTTGAGCCTCAAACAGTTTCCCTTCTGCTTCCAAGGAAAGTCCTCCAGAATTTCCCTTTCTCACTTTTCCTTGTGACCAGCCTTTATCCACTATAAAAATCTGAAATTTCAAGAGGGAGGGAGTTTTCCTCTCCTCCTTTGGACTGATGACATTTACCAAGGGGTTTTTACAAACCTGGCCTGGTGTGAAAGATAACTGCTGGCTGTTGAGAAAAGACATACTTGTGAAATGCAGACTGTTACAATATATATAGCTCAATACTGTTCTTATTTTCTGTTCAGGAACACCTCTTTAAGTTTTATGGTGCTTCAACTCTTTCAAGATGCCGTACACATAGGATGGAGAACAAGGATAAAACCTCACAAATGTGTTTCCTTTTAAAGACTTATTAGTTGTAATCAGTGTAAGAGATCCAAGACTGCTGAGATAACCAAGGTATCAGGCAGAGAGCCAAGGCCAGACCTTATGCCTGCTTCAGCATTTGCAGGACAGCAGGCCCAGCTGGAAATGCAGGCAAAGCATGCTCTCCCTTAAATCACCCAGAGCTCTGCTGAACCAAAGGGCTAGTAGCTGGCTTGAGCTGGGAAGCACAAAGCAGCTGCTGCTCCTGCAACACCCATCCCTCCATAGCAGAAGGAAGCACCTCATGTCATCTATCTCTGCCAACCACTAGGCCTGCTCTGTCCTTTCCATGATTTCCAGCAGCAGTGTCCTCTTTAGCCTACTTTTTCAAGAAGCTTGAACCAGCTCTGCACATCTGTAGCTATGCATGTACCAAGGTGTCCTCAGCCCTCTGCTGGAGCTTAGATAAAGGAAACGTTCAAGTCATCACAAGATTTCCTATGTAGATACAAGTTGAGGAACTCAGCCCAATGAATGATGGAGTTACAAACTCTTTGCAGAAATTTAATCTAGGTGCAGATATTTTGGGGTAGAGATGCTTCTACAAATAACATTAACAGCAACATTAGATGATGCCATCCTTCAATGAGAAAGAATTGCTTTGCATAATGACTCTCTAAACCAGGAAGCACAAAACCTTGTAAAGCAAATTACAAATCAGTGGGAGTAAAAGGTTATGAGGCAGACATAGAAGGGCAAGGAGAAATACCCATCAACCACACCCATAGTACTCAAGAACTTCAGTGTGTTCCGGTTGATTGTTCTTTTTCCTCTGTCTGGTTTATGAGTAGCTATGTACAGGGATTCATGTTAAAAAAAAAAAAAAAGATGTTTAGGTACTTAGGAGGTTCAGGATAAGTGCAGTAAAACAACTTCACCCATCTTCCCTCATACCCCAATACAGCCTAGAAAATTTCTCTTTGGCTTATGACTGGCATGATCCTCAGTGCTAACAAAACGTTTTAGAAGCTATGGCAATAAGTAAACAGCAACTGAGAGCCATATTCATGGAATAAACTGAGCTCTCTACTCCAAAGCAATATTAGTAGCATAAACTGGATCAACTCTCTCTTCAAAACCAGGTCTCATTTACACAATTAGCTTCAGATCATCCACTTGAAAAATACTAGCATTGGTCAATGTTGTATTCATCAAACACATTTTTACTGAAAACATTTACCTTAATGATGTCTCCAGGACTCCTCATACACACAAATCTAAGCATTGTTTTAGCTGTTTGGTTGTTTAATAGAGCATCCCATAATCAGGTAGTGCTACTGATTTAAGGCTTAGTTTTAGCAGAGGGAAAAAAAATCAAGAAGTGAAAGATTAAAAAATAAATTTCTTATTTCTGTGTTAACATTTTGCTTCACAATACCTCTGTCTCAAGAGGTTTAACAACAGTAAAACAGAGACTGCTAGCTGCAGATATTCCAAATTGCCTCCAAAGTCAGAAAGAAAAAAAAATTATACTGATTCAAAAGTCAGGAGGGAAAACACATTCTGTTGATGTAGCTAAAGGAAGCTTTACTTCTTTCTGCATTGATGTTCATGTGAGACTTCTTTAAGAGTACATTAAATAAAAAAAAAACACAATACAAAATCAAAACACTCCACACCTATGATTTTTTTTTTCTCATGTGATTGCAATGTCTTCAAAGACCATCTCTTGAATAAATTCTTCAGAACAAAGAGAGAAAAAACATTTTGTTGGAACGGGCAGATAAAGAGCAGTGGAAACTCTCAGAAAAGTAAAAAGGAATTGATAAAAAGAGGAACTGTGGGGGAAGCTGTCAAAGACAACACAAGAAGGAACAATGACTTTTTGGGTTCTCTTCAGAAGTTTCACAAAAGAGCATGAGGCCACATCACGCAATCACAGGGAGTAATTCCCTCCCAGTAAGCACAAGGACTGTCAGTGGGTGGGATAAACCATGTGTTTCTTAGCTTGTGCTTTCTGAGCTTCCACCGTGGCAGCATCCAACCTGCAGCAGTCAAAAATCCAGGAGGCCTTATGATAGACAAGACAGGGATAGATGGGTCTGGGAACACTTGCTGGGAATGTGGAGGGTGGAAATTTCTAATTCAAGGTTTTCTGACAGAAAGCAAAACAGCAAAAGCCTTTGCCCTGCCATTCATCACAGCAGTGGCATCTTCTTGACATCTTGCTAAATCTAGCACAAAAACTCTGTTGCAGAGAAGATAATACAGGTTTGAAGATAATAGGATAACAGCCCACCTACAGAAAATGTATTCTAGACAGTTGTCATGCTGAACAGTCCAACACAGACTTCACAGGCAGCAGTGACACAGTGTCCCTCTGACATCTATATACAGACATTCTTCTAGTACCTGGATAAAAGGGAATCAAGGAGATGACAGATATTAAATTCCTCATGAACTGGAAATGATAGCTGGAAATACAGATGGCATGGACTTTGATTGTGAGAAATTAATCGGACCAAAAATAACATGAAACCACTGAAGACCCACAAGTCTGCAGCATCATTTGCTTCCTTCCTTCCAAAACTCGAAATGAAGCATGCTGCTTTTAACATCAGCCTCTTGATCCACCTAAACCTTTCACATTTTACAAGGTCAGAAACAACTCACATTTAGTCCAAGAGCTATTTAGAAAGGTTATTCTGAACTCAAGAAGAAAGCCTAAATTTCCTCAGAATTCCAGTTTCTCAAGCTGACAACACATGCAAACTCTCATTTTGGCTAGACACATTCAGAGTTTTGCTGTTTTCCTCCAGACCTTTAGGGAAGATGTTTGTGTGTTTGAATCCCAAAAAATCTAATTAGATGTAATCTGCAATTTGTTTACCACACACATTTGGCTTCTATACACACGGATAAAATTCTTCTTACCAAAGCTACTTTCTAAAAGTCAAAGGGAGGTGCCTAACTTCCTGCTGCAGTATCCTGTGTGAGGTACAGCTTTTCAGTGGAAGCAAGTCATACACCATCACTCCTTCACTAACTCTGAGCAAGAATCACTTTTCTGCTTAGATATATATCTGATAACACTCTTTCAATCCCAGGGTCTGCTACAGTCAACAGCAAGCCTTAAATAGGCAATGGGAATTTACAGCAGCAGAGTGAAACACGAGCAAGTCAAAAGGCAGCACTCCACCCACCATATGCCACCTTCATAGCATAGGTAGTGCAACTAGAGCACAGGGAGAGAAGAGAAGGAGCATAGGTAAAGTACACAACACTCCAGTGCACAGCAGATAAGAACAAGTTCAAAGAGTTTCAAACAACTATAAACACTGCCAAGACAAACAAGCATGGAAACCAGATCACTTGCCCTCACAAGTGAATGAAACTTGATACCTGATGATAAAGAACTCAGTCTAAGACTAAGCTGCCACAACAGCACATTTTGCAGGCTGAAGATCTGGACAGTCCCCCAGGCTGTAAAGGACACATCTTCCCACTGCCTTGAGCTGAGATGGAGAATCACACAGTAGCTAGGTACTGCTCACAAATTCCCAGAAAACAGCTTTCAAATGAGTATTATTTCAAAGTCTAAACCCCTAAAAGATATACCCACTGTTATTTTTCGATGCACGCCAGCACGTCCCACACAGAGATCTCTTAAATACCTTTCCTTGAACTAATACAGGACAGGTCACTAAATGATGCCTCATTTTGTTCACACATTGCTTTCAGATAAGAAGTTATCACCCAGTTACATCATAAAAACTTTCCCCAAGAAGTCAGTTATTTTTGATTGCTTCAGTCGTTACTTTCCTAATAGCTATTGGCTTTTAACTAAAGCTAGAAGACTGTGGTAACCTGAGGGGAGAACATTTAAGGAATGGCAGAAAATTGCCTTGATATAAGGAATAGTAAGGCTACATTTCTATGATCAGGGCACTCACAGGATTTTAGTCAGTGATAAGAGTATCCCCATACTCCTACACACATCAGTAATAACAGTTTGCTTACATAATTCTGTTCTCAAAAGCCAAAGGCTTACAAGAAAGGGAAGGAGGGAAAAAAAAAACAACCAACACCTAATCCCCACAAAAACCTGAACAAACAAGAACTCCAACAACCAAAAAATGCCAAACCTCCACAAAATCACCCCTACCAACAAACAAGCCAATCCATACAACAACCTCCCACAAGTAAAAGCCATCCTCAAAAAACAAACACAAAACTCTACATACACTTGAAGAAACTAAGGATGACTAAGCCACAAAACTTTGCCAGGGGCAAAATGAGCAGCTTCCTTCTTGACAATGGCCTTCATTCATCTCCTAAGTGATATCAGGGTTATTGGTGTCTTCTCCAGCTGGAGCTTGTTCCAACTCGTATCACCATCCATTCAGTGCCCAGCTGCATTATCAGCCTTAGCCAGTACCAGGGGCTGACAAATGAAGTCGAAGAGCTCACAAAGAAATCAATATTATAACATCCAAATTGTCATGTCCACTTAAGTAACAATGACTTTTAAAAGCATCAAGCTTGGTTGTCACCACCGAGGTACCTCCTCAGTCTGAAAAATTTCATCTCATCAGGGTCAGCCTCAGCATCTCTCTCCCTGCCCTGGCCAGCATCCAACTTCAGCCCATTGTCCCATAACAGCCTCTCATGATCCCACTCTAGATTTTCAGCTCCTGAACTGAACCCTCTTTGCAATTAGATTGTACAGGTGCACAGTGGCCACAAGCTATTGGTGGACTGATGACTGAAACTAGCTGTTGCTTTGTGGTTTGTTTTTCTCTAGTATCATAACCTGTCCACTCAGCCACCAAAACTGCCACCCACTTACCACAAAAATTAAGAGAAAGGACTATGAGAATAGGAAAACACATGCCAGCTGTTTTGACTAGCAGAGCTGTTCACAGGAGAATGTCTTTGGTATCTATTGCAACCACACTATTTTCCAGGGTTAACAGAACATTTATAGAAAAATGACATTTTTCTGAACTTAAATGGAGAGTCATAGGAATCCAAGAGCATAAAGCCTTCAAGTGTAGCATTTAGACCCTCTTTCATCTCAATCCACCTTTGACTGAAAAAAGACAACTTGAATCAACTTTGGGATAAAGTCCTGCTATTCTACAGGCACTGGGAAAATTTGTTTTCTTCCCTGCTTGATTAATTTTATTGAAGTCTGTGTTAACACACTCAATAAATGGCCTCACGTGACAACAGCTACATGCCAGACTTTGCCAAAAGGTTCAAAGTTATGTAATTTAATCATAAAATTTCATTACATCATGTCTTAGTTGTTCTAAGTAGGTTACTATGTTAACTGATTAGTATTAATTACTCCGGAAGTGATTCCTAGTTACAAAGCCTTATTCAGTTAATTGTTTTAACCTCTGAAAAATAAGTCCTCAGTTGCTTTGTCAGATTAAAAGGGATCAACTTCTACATTTGAAAAAAGAAAAAAAAAAACAAGTTGTTAATTTCCCAAAGTTTCATTTCATTCAAACCAGCACTTCAAAACTAGAGAGAAAATATACATGAAACATCAAATAGAAACTATTTTTTTAATGCTGGTCTATACAGTGACTGAAACATCTTGCACCAGTTGAACTACACTGATAGAAATAGGTCTCGTCTTCAACAAAACAAGGATAACTCTTCTGGAGGCTCATTGTAAACATTTTGTTCCAGAGGCAGCTCATTCCAAAAAGAAACGTTATTTCAACTGAGCAGCACAGGATTTGATTAAGTAAAGGGTCAGATGCTCCAGCTAAACTGGTCTGAAGCATTCCTGCAGTTAAGATAGTGCTTTCTAAAACGAGGCCTAATTTGCCTCCTTCTTTATGAATAAGGCTAAGCTCTGGCAGGGAAGTAACAAAAGCATGCAGATGACAAGAGAGCTGAACATTCGCATGCAGTTCAGATGCAATTCAGTGTATCTGATCCCACTTCCTCCCCAGTCCAACATTTTTGCAGAGGCACTTTTGAGAACCAGAAATCCCTCAGGGACTCCATGAGAGTACTCCAGCCAAAGCCAAAATCACAAACAAGCTGGCTAAGCTGAAACAAGCACCTTCATGTGGTTCTTGAGTCAGAATCAAAACTGTTAGAAAATGCCTGACTCTTCAGAGAAATGGCTTCTAGGAGCTCTGTAATAGGTTTAACATGGAGTTGAAAAATCCTCCAGGGACTAGCCAGTCCAGGAGGCAGACCCAGGAAATTGTTATGTTGTTAATTCAGTCACAGAATTGTAATGTTGTTAATTATGCTATCTCTTTATAAATTGGCAGTGAGGCAAACTTGTTCTCCTCCTCTCCCTCCTGCCTGCTGTGCCTCCAGTGAAAGGCCCTTATCCAGTAACATGTGGGAGTAATCCTGTTTATGGCTTGCAGTATCCTGACTAACTTGGCCTGTTTAGGCCTAAGGGCAGCAGAGGAGCATTGGGGAGTGCAGTTTAGTCAAGTTGGAGGAAGGTTTAAGGGGATTTTCATATATCCTGTATAGGTATTAAAGAACTGTATGCTCCGTATTACTCTACCTTTTCTGAAGTGTAATTCTGTGTTTCTTTCCAATTCAAGAGCATTTTATTTTACTCTCACATGGGAGAAAAATTATATCTGTCTGCTCTTTAAAACCATGACAAGCTCTGAGTTTTGGGTCATTCCTGTCTGCTGCTGTCACACCTTTACACACATCTGTTCACTGGCCACACCTACCAAATTTTAAATTCTTTCTGCATAGGATATACCATAAGGATCCTCTTTACCTACAGTGAAAGTAGGCATGGCAACTGTACTACTATAGAGCACAGCTGCACTGCTCCAGCTGCCAGGCTGGCAAATGACCTTGCTGCTACCTAACAGCAACTTTGCACAGAGCTCTCGTTTCTTTAGATCCACTTCATTCTTGCCCCAGCACCAGGCAAACACACAGGATAAGATTCTGTTTTTTTCGCACAACACTCTAGAGTAGAAGATATATAGAAAGCTGAGAGGGAAGACAAACTGCATGGGACACCACAGAGAATCTGTCAGGCATCTGGCCATAAGAATGGCCAGTTTCTTTTACAAAAGGAAGGTAGGAAAGAAACATATAGAATAAGATCACTTTGCATAAATTTACACTCTTTCTTGAAGCAATAACTTTTGCAACAGTGAGAGAGGCATCCACAGAAGTTCATTAAAAACATACAGGTTGCACTGATCTTAATGCCAAGGAAGAAAAAGACAGCAGTTAAATTGCACCAAGTCACTGAAGCATAACCAAGACCAAAGAGAAACCCAGCTCTTGGGTCCTGCTCACCTCAGAAGGCACTAGGAGCAACAGGCAGGAGAAAGACACCAGCACCTTCCCCAGACAGAGTTGCCTCAGCAGAAAGTGTGCTTTGAATAAACCACTACTTTCACCACCAGCATTATCTCTGGAGCCCTCCAGGGAGGAACAATCAGTCAGATACTTGTAATTCTTAAGCTACCCGATGCTGTGAGGACTGGGAGAGCCAACCCCAAATCCACATACTTCCTCTAATCATGGTTCTCTTCTCCCCCACCCCAAGAAAGTACCAGATTTAACAACCTCCTCAAGCAAGCAAGTCCTTTAAGCAGCATTTTACTTACATGTTTATTAGCTGTGTTTGTATTTTGTGGGTAGATAGGCAGCTTGGGTGGTATTTGGTAATCTGAGAGACAGCATTTACACTTATTAATAAATGCAATACCCATTATGTTTCACCACCTTCTTTGATCTCAGTTGTCTCCTATAGAGAAGCATCCCTTCACTTGGTTGGAAGCTTAAGACTAGTCAGTGCACAGCTGGTGACTCATATCCATCCTACACGTGAAAATAAACACACTCTGTGTATTGTAAGTGTGTGCTCAGTGTAAATACACACTGTTGTATACACTCCCTGTATTACATTCACGAAGTAAAAGAAAACAGACTGAACCAGAACAAATTAAGTACTTGTAAATAACCTATCCCCTTCTGGAGAAGTGCTTATAGCAACAAAAATTAAGAGCCTCTCGCTCTTTTCCTTTTGCACAGACTGAAGAAGCAGCTGGAGCACCTGATGAAGCTTCCAACAGGGAGGGATTCATAAAGGCTGGGAAGGCACAAAAAATGAAATGGTGAGCTATGCTTTTCCTGTGCTGCAAAGCAGCTGAATTTTAGAGGCAAAGGGAACTTCATTTACCTACCAATACAAAACCTTAAGAGCAAACTATAACTACATATATGCAGTTAATCAAGGCATTGTACTGCCTTGTCACCAACTGAATCAGCATCAATGTTTGAGATCTCAGAGGCTGTGCAGTTTTCTTTCTAGTTTATATGCCAGAACAAATCAGAAAGTGCTGTATCAGGACCAGAGGAGTCTTTATGCCCTTGTACTCAACACTAGTTAGGCCACACCTAGTTCGAGTGGTGCTCGAACATGTCCAGAGAAGGGCAACAAGGCTGGTGAGGGGGCTGGAGGACAGCCCTGTGGGGAGAGGCTGAGGGATCTGGGGATGTGCATCCTGTAGAAGAGGAGGCTCAGAGGAGACCTCATTGCTGTCTACAACTACCTGAAGGGAGGTTGTAGGCAGGTGAGGGTTGATCTTTTCTCCCAGACACCCAGTGACAGAACAAGAGAATACAGTCTCAAACTACACCAGGGCAGATTTAGGCTGGACATTAGGAAGAAATTGGTCACAGAAAGTGTGACTGCCCACGGGAATGGGCTGCTCAGGGAGGTGGTGGAGTCACCATCCCTGGAGGTGTTTAAGAGGAGGCTGGATGAGGCACTTGGTGCCATGGTTTAATTAATTAGGAGGTGTTAGGTGATAGGTTGGACTCAATCTCAGAGGTCTTTCCCAACCTGGTTAATTCTGGGATTCTGTAATTTTGTCCACGTGACAACGCAAGCAGGAAGCACAGGTCTGGTGTTTATGTCTGAAGCCCCATCCCATTACCAATGCAGAGAAACCTCATACCTACAGGCAGAAGATGCAATACACACCAATACTAAACAGCAAAACAAGAGAGGTCTTCTAACCCATCCAGCTTCATATCTACACTATCTTCACAGATAACATGAAACAGAACCTAATCTGTGCCAGAAAAAACAAAGTCTTTGATGTCTGCTCTAGCATTCTAACAAACTATTTGGCATTTCTCTCTCACTTCATTAGGGAGACTGCTCTCTGGATGGTTGCCTGCTCACTGTTTTGGTCTCTACCTAGAGGTAAATATGCTATAATACACACCTAAGAGTTTCTGGAAATACTTACATGCAAATACATGAACTGCAAACTTGGAATCCTGGTGCAAAACAAAACAATTACATACTTTGCTTTGAATATATTTCATCATAGTCCAAGGTTTGCAATAACAGATAACAACCTTCAGATAAACCTCTATATCTAAAAGATGTGGTTTCAAGGTTGAGATGTTTTGGGCCCACAATTCTTATCTATAACATTTTAAGGATGTGGGCAGAATAAAATATCCTTAACATTTCCATAACATTAAAGATGATTTGGAATCTCATCTTTTACAACTCCCAACTGCCTTGCAACAGTTTTTGTAGTTAAAATCATTGTGGCACTGAGCTCGCAGTTAAGTGGAAGGACTGGAGCCCAGCAGCAGTCCTCTCTCCCTGAATCTTTGCAAATGCTCAGCCAAGTTCTAGTAAAGTTGGTTTTCTGGCATTATATGGATTAGATGTAATCTTCCCTAGTATATGCTGGTGAGAGAGTGTATTACAAGCTATAGAGGCAACTCATTGTAATTTTCTTACCCCAGTCAGCAATATAAAGACCCCTGTGTTTGGTCAAGACTCTGTTTTCCTATAAATAGCTTGTATTTACCAGGTGTGGTGATTCAGGAGGTTATACTTCACCTTGAACTAGTCCCCGTCTCTCTTCTGGAAGCACAACTGATTTTTAGGGAAAACTTCCACGTTTCCACAGAACAGTGTGAAAAAACTACTGTCAAGATGCACTCCTTCGGCAGCTAAGTGCACCTGCATGCATGTGGAGCCTTCTAAGTGACTATCAAAGGATAATCTCTTTTCCTCCTCAGTAAAAGAGAGTTCAAGTTTAGTGTTTCTGAGCAAGTAACTGGTGTTTCAAACAGCCCTCTACACCTCCCCAAAATACTTTTGCACAAACCTCTGAAGAATCACACAACTCAACCTCGTCAGGGTAACACATTTCAGTTCACAAGTACCCAGAAACACGGGAACCCTGTCACCCTGTTTTAAAACAATGAAACAGTTTCTACTTAATCTGGTATTTCTTCTATTAAACTACTTCATATAGCAGTAGAACTGTGCTAATACCACCAGACTGAACTTAAGAAATACGTTCAAGAGCATTCCATTTCCAGGCCTTTTTCCACAAGTCAGAAACTCTACATCACCTACTCAGATGTCTCCATTACAAGCAATACATAATCAATAAACAAAGATGATTAGCCCAGATCATCTTCAGGAAAGGAAAGGAGGGAGAAACAAAAAAGCCCAGTCTTTATGAGTTTCCTTGCACGACACTTTGGGTACTGAAGCAGCAGTTTTGCCATTATAGGACTCTTACAGATATTTAAGTTAGCATGCTCAATTTCACCTTAACAGCCTTAAGCATTCAGGCAGCATTTAAACCACACAACTTAAAAAAAAAAAATCACAAAATAAAATAATTTCATCTTACCTTTAAGTCTTACAACTTCAAGTGAAAGCTGTTTGTCACCACACAATTCTTCTGAGGTACAGAATTGCACCTTCCACATACAAAGCTTACCAGAAAGACCTGGAAAATGTTGTTTTCTCTTGTACACCTCAGCAGCAGCTTCCACCATCCCTACTGCTCACTGCAGGACTGCTTCAGTTGTCTGGCCAAAAATCTGTTTCCACACCTCCTGGTGCATCCACACTCTCAGTAAGAAGCTTAAGAAAGCATCACCAATCTTCAATGTAACTTTTGTCTTCTCAAGACTGGCTTCTATGAAGACACTTCTTTAGCTTGTCCCCAGAAGTCCACTCTTCCCACCCACAAAAGAGCTCACACACCTGTAGGCTCTGTTAAGTAACCCATTACAGCCAGATTTCAGTCACCTGCTCTTGTTCCAGGCAACTTCAGCAGTGCCTCCTGTTTTGCCCCCTGCTGCCACAGTTTCCCCAGGTGAAAGCAATGTAGGGCAGATATGGGCTGCCCCCGCTGGGTGTTTGTAGAGTCGTTCTTAAGTGTTGCAGGGCTTGTAGAGTGTAACATGCAGGAAAGGAAAGGTTATGCTAGGCTCAGGTATGCTGAGCATTGGTGCCCTCCACCTTCAGAAAAAGAATAAAGAGACAAAAAGCAAAACAAAAATTAACTTCTAAAACCAGTTTAGAAGTGACTGCAATAGGGAGGTAACACCAATATTCTTTCTGCCTCTTTTGCTCATTGAGCAAACGCTTGTTGTCTGTTTTCTGACTAGAGTTACAAGTTCTCCTCATGGCAGGACTTTCTCCTCGTCCAAGTGCCATGCCACACACCAGGAGCACTCCCTCTCTCAATGGCATCCTGGGGACAGGATTCCTACCAGAAAGCTCCTCTGGAGATTCATTTTTTTCCAGGGCTCATAAACCACCTGCAGCAGCCTCGGGCACGCTCATCTTCCTGCTGTGGTTTGCTAACCACAGCCAGCCACAACCACAGTCTGCTTCCAGACACGGCCTTGCCTCAGAGAGGCTCTGCTGAGCGCAGCCGTACCCAGCTGCCTGGGCCTGAACAGCTCAGCCGCGGCTCTCAGGCTTCTCCCGCCCCTGCAGGCCCTTCCTCAGCTGGTGGGGCCCTTCAGGGGCTGGGCACAGCTGATGGCCTTGCCTGGGGTGCGTTAAGAGCAGTGTGTCCAGCAGATCAAGGCGGGTTCTCCTCCCCCTCTACTTTGCCCTGGTGAGACCTCACCCGGAATATTGTATTCAGCTTTGGGCCCCTCGGTTCGAGAGGGACTCTACTTGAAAGAGTCCAGCAGAGAGCTATGACGGTGTTTAGGGGACTGGAGCACTGTCCTGAGAGGGGAGGCTGAGGGACCAGGGGCTTTTCGATCTGGTGAAGAGAAGACTTAGAGGGGTCTAATCAATGTTTATAAATATCTGAGGGCTGGGGGTCAAGAAGGAGGGGACAGGCTCTGCTCAGTTGTGCCCTGACAGGACAAGGGGCAGTGGATATAAAGTACAGCACAGCAAGTGCCACCTCAACGCGAGGAGGAACTTCCTTAGGTACCACAGAGCACTGGAACAGGCTCCACAGAGAGGCTGTGCGGTCTCCTTCTCTGGAGACCTTCAAGACCTGTCTGGATGCGTTCCTGTGTGACCTGTGCTAGATTCTATGGTCCTGCTCTGACAGGGGTGGCTGGGCTCAGTGATCTCCAGAGGTCCTTTCCAACCCCTAACATCCCACGATCCTGGGTGGTATGTCACTAACTGCAGGGCTGAGGCAGTTTCTTTGGGGAGCGTAGGGTGATACACGCAGTGACAGTAAGGGGATAGTGCAGTGGAGGCTAAGCCTTATTATAAATAACATAAGCCCCCTGTTTGAATACTGGTTTAGTTCAGGTTCCCCTGGAGGAGCAAAACTTGGTCAGTGAGTCACACAATCTGAAAATGGTTGAGCTCTCCATGTCATAAGGGAGATCTCCTTCCACTGAGAACCAGAGATATGACTGGGGATATGTGTTTGAAAGTCTCCTTCCACTGACAACCAGAGATATGACTGGGGATATGTGTTTGAAAGTCTCCTTCCACTGACAACCAGAGATATGACTGGGGATATGTGTTTGGAAGTCTCCTTCCACTGACAACCAGAGATATGACTGGGGATATGTGTTTGGAAGTCTCCTTCCACTGACAACCAGAGATATGACTGGGGATATGTGTTCTTTCCAGCCAAAAGTATACCTTGTTGGACAAAAGTAAACTTTGATGTTCAGCTGAAAAGTCTGAAAACCCAAGGAAAGCAGACATTTGGTGGTAGAGTTATAATCAAAGACACTTACTTGGCTCAGTGATCAAGCTTTTTGAATTACTCTTTTCCTTCTGCTTTTGTCTGTCTGGACACAGTGTGACACCAAACAAACCTCAAAACAGACACTGATTAATATGGAAACAGAGGCCCAAGCATGTGGCAAGCTTAGCTCTGGCTGACATCAGTGAATTCAAGGGAAACCTGGGGCACTTTTTAGTCTTCACCCTAATATATGCAGAGAGATGGGTTAGAACACAGGATCGACTACACTGTGACCAAGAACACCTACTTTATATTGAGTCTGCTTGCTCCTCATGCTTCAAAGAATTTTGTGTTGTTTCACAGTGAATTTTAGCTTCTCTTCTTGGCATAACTGCAGAATGGCACTGCTTTTGTTCTGCTCCCTGCTGGGAATGAGTTTTCCATCCAAATTAATTGATTTGCATTTTAGTTTATAAAATCATTTTATGAAACCGGTCTGGTCAAAGTGTTAATTTAAGCCCACATTCTGTGCTGAAAATATCTAGTTGTCTCTGCATTGTAGCTGCACACAACCCAGCCTTCCCCTAGAAAATGTAACACCACAATTTACTAAGAGTTGTCCCACATGATACTGGCAGACTCCCTTATTTGTGCAAATTTTAGTATAATCACAGCTAACTTGGAAGAATTTATATAAATAAGTATTATCAAAGTTATTAAGTGAACAGTGTGCATAAGTGAGACACATCTGGCTTCCTGCCCTGCACATCTGCTCACCAGCAGGCTACCCTCACCCTGGTTCTTGTGTGTTGTGGAATTGGTTTGTAAAGTTGGTCATATTTCTGCCTGACGTCCAGGCCACTTGTATGAAGTATGTCTCCTCAAGGCCTTGGAAAAGTTATTTACCTAAAGTGGGAACAACAGACCTTATTTCTGGGAGAATAAATATGCTGAAAAATATGGGAGGTCACAGGACAGGTATAAACAAGAGTGCACCAAGCAGGACCTGCAGACAAAAAAGCTCTGTTCTGTCACACCCTCTGCAAGGTGCCACAAGGGATGGGAAATGGAGGACTCTAGCACACTATTTACAAGTCGGGAGCCACAGTCTGACAGGTGAGTCTGAGGAGACTCACCCAGGACTTTTTTCTTGCTGATACAACACCCTTTTCACACTTCTCCTTTTTTAGCCAGACTTCCTACAAAACCAAAGCTTGCTTAATTGTGTCTGCCCATCTTCACTTCTCTGCATGCCCTTTTCCTCTTGTGATAGATCAATTAAAATCAAACCAGACACATGATTTCAAAAACTAAGATGGCCAGAAGCTCAGATTAAAGTCACCGGCTATGGAAACAAGTTCAAGCAGCCTCCACACCAACAAAGTGAAGGCAGCTTGCACACAGCAACATCTGTCCTGCTGCACAGCTGTCTGAGCACTAAGTATACATGTCCCTTGGTCATGTCACAGCATATAGAGCAGGAGAGCATGAGCAGAAGGAGGAGGAAGAGAAGCAATAACGACACGATGAAGCCAAGTTATAGGAAACTTGGTCTCCATAGCTCTGGTGAACACTGAGAAATTTACTTGTTTTTTATTCCAGGTCAGCCAGACAAAACATGCAACGCCTTTGTTGGAGAAACTGTCATTTTGCCTTGCACCGCCACCTCTCCTGGGGAACTGAACCCTTCCACTTCAAGGCTGTACTGGCAGATAGACTCTCACGTAGTGCACTTCTTTCAAAGCGGGCAGAACCTGTTGAAGTTCCAGGACAAACATTACCATGGCAGAACAAGCCTTTTTTTGGACCAAATTAAGCATGGCAACTTTTCCTTAAAGCTTTCCAATGTCCAGCTACTGGACGCAGCAACATATACTTGCATCTACAAACAGATTGGAGATAATCCCAACAAAACACAGAAATCTAAAGTTAAACTAATTGTAACAGGTAAGATACATTTTTTTTGTAGTTCATAGGAAGGAAATTGAAGGTAGCATTTCTTGTTGACAAGTGTGGTGGGTTGGGAAATTACACATGCACACACACGCATACACACATCTCCACTAAAATTTACTAGACCATCTCAGATGGCTTGGAAGTAAGATAAAGCTATATTTTACAGCAAGGATGAGTTCAGATTTTAAAGCAAACCTTTACTGGTTTTCACTCCATTCCTTGCTTCTGTTGAAAGCGTGAGAAGAGGAAAAAATGAAAAAAAATCATCTTTGTTAAGCTCCAGCACAGCATATTCTCAGAAGCAGCGGGCCTCCTGAAGGAAAGCTGCCTGCCCTTTCCCCCCTCCCTTCACAGGAGACATTAGTAAGTACTGAGGTCTCCCTACCTTTCAAGTATTTGGTTATTTATGAGCTTGTATTGTCCTTGATCCACCCTGCTCCAGAGGAACAAGAGTTTATTTCAGTTTGCACTCAGATCTGTTTCATCTCTGGCAATTCAATCCAAAGTCCAGGCCATACACCCTTTCAGATGAAAGACAGGCAACTGCTAATTACCTTATCCCTTGCGGCTGGAAGTTATGGATCTGGTGGCAAGGCTGGACACACACAACAAGAATTATTATTTTCCTTCCTTAGGAAAATGAGTGAGACCATGACACATGCTTGAGTAATGACAAACAACTGAGCTACCACGTTTAAACTGCCTACAAGCATGGCCAGCAGAAAGATGGGGCACTAGGTTTTGACCAGCTGGCTAACTTGAAAACCAAATTAAGAAGATGGGATACATGTCAAAACAAAACATAGGTTTTTAAGCCATCTTCCTTGAATAAATCATCTGAAAATGTTCATTATGGTTAACAGCACACAACTAATTATGCTTAAACTAGAAAAAGAAAATAGTTTTAAAGTAATACAAGCTCTTTAATATCTTTGTTTTAATGCATATCCTTCTCAAGAGAAAAATATTTTTTAAAGTGAAGTGGCATGTGCAGAAATTTTCAAAGTGAAATGTTAGGCAGTATTCAAAATGAAGTGTTTGGAAAATGTAGAACCAGAGTGTTCTCATGGTCTGATTTTTGGGAACAGTAAGGTGTCCTTTACTCTGATTTAATTCCGTGATCACACTTAAACTGATGGAACAGTCACAGTATCACAGTATCACCAAGGTTGGAAGAGACCTCATAGATCATCAAGTCCAACCCTTTACCACAGAGCTCAAGGCTAGACCATGGCACCAAGTGCCACGTCCAGACCTGCCTTGAACAGCCCCAGGGATGGCGACTCCACCACCTCCCCGGGCAGCCCATTCCAGTGTCCAATGACTCTCTCAGTGAAGAACTTTCTCCTCACCTCCAGCCTAAATTTCCCCTGAAGTAGCTTGAGGCTGTGTCCTCTCGTTCTGGTGCTGGCCACCTGAGAGAAGAGAGCAACCTCCTCCTGGCCACAATCACCCCTCAGGTAGTTGTAGACAGCAATAAGATCACCCCTGAGCCTCCTCTTCTCCAGGCTAACCAATCCCAGCTCCCTCAGCCTCTCCATTTAGCTGACTAGTGTATGCTTTCTTAGCAAAACCAATCAACAAAATACTAACTCTCTGATCACTTATTGGTACCCTTTTTCTGTTCTAGCCTCAAACAACTAACTTTGATTATTGTGTTGCTTTTTTTTCCAGTTCCACCTACGATTGAGGAGACTCCTTTCCCTTCTGGTAAGGCAATACCCCTTAACTTGTAGAGTGGCTACATGATATTTCAGTGTTTTGACTTGAATTTGCAAGATTGATAAAATACAATGAGTAGAGAAAGTCCAATAGACTTAATGGTTCTTGTTCTTTCTTACTAAGTGTAGCAAAATACAGCCATCCCAGAAAGAAAAAAGTAGCTCCACCACTCTCTGATTTTCCAAATCCTGAGTTGTGGTGAATTTGCTCTCTAGAGCAGATTTACATGAAGTTATTGCTGGGGGGATCCACTCCAACCCTTAGCAATCTCTTACCTTCTACAAGGGAAAAAAAATAGACATTATTAAGGTTCAATTTTTTTAATGCAGTAGCAATGGAAGTCTCTCAAAACCAACTGGTAAGTAGATTGTATTTAAAGGAGCTAGCTGTATATATGCCAGACCCAACTGACAACTTTCCTGCAAGTTTTCCTTATTATAAACTATTTCTTAGTATGAAAAGTTAGTTTTCACTGGGGAAAAAACAAACAAACAAACAGCACCAAAGAACCCAAACAAACAAAAAACCCAAAGAAAAACCCACAAAACCCCTATCTGACTGGGACAAAGTGGAACATTTCAGCTTTGCTACAGGAGAACAAACTGAATTTACACACTTTAGACACCTGAAGGTACTCCTGTATTGGATTGCTGGATTTTAGGAAGGAAAAACCAAAAACCTAGATTTGAAACAAAAAATCTTTTAAAAACTCTCACAAGATTCTTGTTCTCAGCTTCTTTTAAAGAAAAATATCAGCCACGGTTCCTTTTATTTATTTATTGACTATTTTCATCAATTTCTTAAGAAAGGGAGTAGGAAAATCAGTTCTGTAGTAGTTATTTTGGGAGGAACTTAAAATTCGTAAATGTCCTGCTGAGAACAAAGACACTGTAAGCAGAAACAGTTATCATGCTTTGGTGTCATCATAATCACATCAGCAGATATTTATTATCTTTTTAAACAGAAACAGGTTTGGGCTGTTTCACTCCTGCTTCATTTCTCTTTATTCGCTGCATTGTTTCTTCTAATTGTTTCAAAGAGTCTAAATTGTCTGTCACTCTGGCTTTGTGAAGCTCTTTATCTGGCTCAATCAAAACTCATTTTATGCCTTTTCAGAGGAAAATTAAAGTATTCAGGATGGAAGAGGTCACAGGAGGGCAGGAGCCTTGCTATAACTCTTCAATTATTGCAAAGCAGTAGCTGGTGTTGCTCCTTATAGAAGGAGCAGGAGGAAGCACCCCTCCTAGCAATAAATTAACCACAGCAACACACGGGAAGCTGATAACATAGCAAGAGGAACAGTGTAGGAATTGGTATAGAAAACAATGTACAACCTGATCTTCCTAGATTCCTAAAAAGGTTTAGATTCAAAAGGACCTTTAAAATCATCTAGTTCCAGCCCCCTAGTCATGTGCAGAGACATCTTCCACTAGACCAGGTTGCTCAAGGCCTCATTCAGTCTGGCCCTGCACACCTCCAGAGAGGGGCATCCACACCTCCCTGGGCAAGTTTTAGAGCAAAGGAATTGAGAAAACTGATCTAGGAAATGGCTCAGTCTGTAGAAGTGCTTCAGGGAGCTGTTGTTTTCACTCCTGGCAGAACACCACAATCCAATTTCTCCATGCAGTCTCACCCAGCAGAGTGTGACAACTCATCCCTCCAGAGCCTAGTATCGTACTTCTTCATGGAAAAGAAGTTGGATCTCATAGGAAAAAATTCTCTGCTGCTTAAATGAGAGGTTCAAAATCTTTTTGTACCTGCATACCACATTGTTATGGATTGGAGTGGATCCCTCTCTCCAATAACTTATTGTAAATCTCCCCCAGAGAGCAAATTCACCACAACTCAGGATTTGGAAAAGTCAGATAATGAAATTGTATTTTTACAAGTAGACTAAATATAGCAGGATAGACAAACAAACAAGCAAAACCAAACCAACCAACTAAACAAAAACCACCACTGAAACCCCCCAAAACCAACCAAACAAAAACACAAATAAATTATTACAGAATATAGCAACCTTAGAGGGAATAGAGATGAAGTAAGCAGCACTGCAAAGCCAAGCAGCAGCCAAAGCAGCAGTAGCAAGAGAGAGAGCAGTGAGAGCACCAGGAGTGAGAAAGTCAGATACAAGCTCTGCTTCCAGGTATAAAGCTTTCAACACTTCAAAGGAATTACATGAACTTATCTATTGTTGCCATTCTGTACCCTATCCCTGGCATGTTTACCTTTTCACTTGGAGACTCTGGTACTTTTTCATTTTAAAACCAGTGTCTAAGTTTGTCTGTTCCTGATTTTTTATGTCTAAGCTAGAAATATAGCTCAAATGGCCCCATACATCCAGCAAGGGGCTGCAAGCAGCTTCTGCACCACGGCCACCTAAGCATCTGTGGTCTAAACTTTTTAATACTCATATTCATTATTCACAGGCTATTAATCATGATGCCTACCTCAGGCCCTGAGCAGCAAGAATGATACTGTATTTAACACTCTTTCAGTCGTTCCATAAGTATTTTTAACAAGTATTCTCAGTCACTAAAAAAGGAAGCTTCATTCATTGTTTCTGAGTGTCAGTGCCTTTTCTATGAAGGAGTAAACATTATTTATCATAGCACCTTGAGACTTTTTTTTTCTGGATAGCACACACACCTCAAAGAAAAACAAAGGGGAATTTTGAAATTGAGCCACAATCCCCATGATTCTAGAGTCTTCCATGGATGTGTTCATGTAAAATATAATCCACAAACTTTGAATAGAGTTGTGAAGCCACTGGTCACCTGCTGACTTTCTCTTTCAATGTTTTTCAGAACGCATGAAGATCTCCTCCAGAAGCCCTGCAGCTATGCCATGTCTGGCCATGCTTCCCCTCTCTTTCCACTTTCTTGTAATACTGGGGTTTGGGCACTTGTAATTGGGGAAGACAAACTTCTCTTTGGGAAGTTCTCCTCACCAGAAGACCTTGATGGACATAAACAGCTCTATAGGGTAAGCATGCAAATGGCTTCAGAGCCATGTGAAAGACCAATAACTCAAAACAGAGCCAGCACCAGCTGCTTATGTCCCACAACACCAGAGGCAGCCAAACTCAGAGGAGGCAAGTCTGCTTTTCAGTTGTTTCTTAGATCCCAGCTTTAGCAACGCTGGTATGAACCATTTCATTTGAATTTGTGGATTTGCTTTAATCACAGGGCAAAAGACTCATAAAAAAGGTCACATTATAACTGACCTTAGTGAGGTCTTTGGCCTTAAATCTCAAGAGAATTGAAAGGAGAAAAGGTAATTACCCTCTGCATCAGATGACAACTGAAAGTAGGAAGATGCTTGCATTCTGTGGAACATAAGGGCAGAAGCCTTCTGAGACCTGAGCCTGTGGAACTTCAGTTTCTATTTTAATTCTTAAGCATCATGGGTTATCAATAACAACATTTTTTTCCAAAAGAAATAAAGTATTTCTTCAGTGGAAAGGTGAAGCTGACTGAGAAAGATGGAAGTTCATAAAACATCAGCATAAACAAAGTGATGTATCATTACAAAATCCACTTCTAAACAAGCCACAGGAGTTAGAAGGCTGAATTAAATCTTTTTCTTTTTGTCAGAAATACAGCAAGGTAAATGTGATCATTATGCAAAAGCTGGAGTCTTAAGCTAAACTGTGCAATAAGAAATTGCTGCTGTGATAATGTCACTTCTTTCAAAATGGTACCTTTGGGAGGAAAAAATAATTAAAAACTGGAAAGAATAATTGTAACTGATACCTAAGCAAGTTAAATGGGTTTCAGTTCTGGCAATGTTCAATTCAGGTAGCATAGATGTCTTGTGGAAGACTAAGATGGAAAGGATCCTGTATATCAACATTATCAAGAAACTGTAGAAGTTTTGCTGCAGACCAGAGCTGCTGCAATCACTCTTACAGAACTGAGAACTGCCTGGAGAACTACCTCGCCCAGGCTGGTGAACAGTGGTGACTGCGACGATGCATTCCTGGCTGAGCCCTCAAGCAGAGGGAAGTGACTCAGAGAGGCCCACATAAAGTCATTTTGGTTTGTAACACTTCCACTCTTTGCAAAGGAAAGAAAGGATTGTTCATGCAAGAAAGGGAAGAGAATCAAAAAAGAGCTTAGTGTGGTATCCACTGAGGTAAAGGAGATAGTTAACTTTGAATTCCTTAGCACAGGGCCCTTTCCCACTGGAAGGGACAAAGCCCCACGCACAGCCTGTGCTGCTGCTGAGCTGAAGCTCCATAGGTATTTACGCTACCCTGAGAACGAAGCAGTTTAGTGTAATAGCTGGGGTCCCACTTCAAAGCAAATGTTAAATATAAGAATTGCTATTATCTTGTTGTGCCTTGCACTCCAAATGTTTGTCTCAGATTCCATGTATTTTTCAAAACAAAAGTGGATTAAAAATAAAGACTTTAAAAAATCCCACACAAATGAAAAAATGATGAGAGCAATTGCTGGGTCTCTAGGAGTTCTTTATGTGTATTCCACTTGTTCCTACAGTTAGTAAAGCTAATTGCCTAATCACAAAGTCCAGAAAGTGGAATCTGTACAGGTTTGTGAGTTCCAAACTTCAAAACAGCTTGTCCTCAATCTCAGGGACTTCTAAAAAATCTGACAGTCACTTATGCAGCCCTCCACTTCTGAAAAGATGGTGAGGCACACAACATGCATACGTGGCAACTCTCAACTACTTGCATATGAGGAATTTGCTGAACTCCCATTCTGAAAAAAAATATTGACCAAAAAAATGTATGTATATACACACACATAAGATACTGTCAGCTTGCAAACTCACAGCCCCTTCCACAAACAATGTGCTTCCTTCCAGCAGTACTTCTTGGCCTGAAAAAAGACCTCCCTAGAAACCTTGGGTTTCAGTCACATTGGCTGTTACTATTAATTTTTAATAAAACAACAAAACACAGCAAAAAAAAGGTCACAGAATGCCAGAAAACATCTGTTTGGAAGGAACCTCAGAGATCATTCAGTCCAGCCCTCAACCCAGCACTGAAGAATCAACACCAAACTGTGTCCTTAAGTGCAAAGTTCTCACGCTCCTTAAACATCTCCAGAGATGGTGACTCCACCAATGCCCTGGGGCAGAAGATTTCAAGGTTTGAGAACCCTTTCAGTGAAGAAATATTTCCTAACATTCAGCTTGAAACCATTTCCTTTAGTCCTGTCATGTGACATCAGGAAGAGACTGCACTCTCCTTGCTCCAAACTTCCTTCAGGTAGTTGTAGAGAGCAATAAGGTTTCCCCTCAGTGTCCTCTGCTCCATACTGAACAATCCCAGCTCCCCTCCCTCAGATGCTCCTCATAGGTTCTGTGCTCCAGGCCCGTCACAAACCAAACAACAAAAAGCACTCCCTCATTCTATACCTTTATGACTTTATACTACACTTCTCCTCATTTTTCAGTGATAATTACATTACAGGAAGGCTTTAGAGACTAATGCAAGTATACTTGATATTATACTTTTGAGGGGACAAACAAATCATCGTGTTGAAGACTCATGGGACAAATATATACATTGTGATGGAACTGGATTTCCTATTTATTTTTGCTTAACAAGCAGGAAGCAGCGTTTGACTCCCTCAACCAGTCCAAAACGTCAACACAAAAATGTCACAAACAACAGCTGGCTAAGTGAAAACCTGCACAGAACATCGTTGGCAAAGTGCCCCCTGCTGACATCTCATTTACCCAAAACATGTCCCTGTTGTAGCCACAAACCGAATGGTTAAAACCAAAACAGCACCTCCACCCCCAACTCATTTCTGCCTTTAAAAGAAAAAAACACTGTTGACCTGTGAATACTGCAACAATCTGCCAAAAAACACTCTGTGACTTTTTCATGTGTGTGCAATCATCAATGAGGGCAAAATAGGGCAGGTAGAAACAACTCCAAGGTGAGAACTCCTCCCCACACCGGTTAAGTTAACCTCACCGCATCACTAGACAACCAAAAGAGTGCAGGAGAGGCGTTTATTTACCATTTCCTCTCAGAAAGACAAAGTTCTCAAATGCTTTCTGAAATAGGACATGAGCAGATGCTGTGCACTTGCAGCCCAGAAGGCAAATCACATCCTGAGCTGCATCCAAAGAAGCGTGGCCAGCAGACCCAGAGAGTTGATTCTATCACTTTACTCTGCTCTGGTAAGACCTTACCTGGAGTACTCCTTCCAGGTCCTGAATATATGAAGAGCATGGCCCTGATGAAGCAGATCCAGAGGAAAGCCAAGAAAAAGATCAGGGGGTTGGAGCACCTCTGCTATGAGGACAGGCTGAGGAAGCTGGGGGTATTCAGCCTGGAGAAGAGGAGGCTCCAGGGAAACCTAATAGCAGTCTTTCAGGACCTGAAGGGGACCTACAAGAAGGAGGGAGAGAGACTGTATACAAAGGCCTTCAGTGACAGGATGAGGGACAATGGCTTCAAAGTAGAGAACAGCAGATTTAGATTGAATTTTAGGAACAGGTTCTTTACTATGAGGAGCACTGGAACAGGTTGCCCAGGGAGTGATTGAGGCCCCTTCCCTGGAGAGATTCAAGATCAGGCTCAACAGGGCTCTGGGCAACCTGATCTAGTTGAGGATGCCCCTGATGACTGCAGAAGGGGGTTGGACTAGATGACTTTAGGAGGTCCTTTCCAGCCCGGACCATGCTATGATTCTATGATAAAACTGTCAGGATGGGTAGGCTGGGTACTGCATGCCTCCTTGTGGAGGCTTGAAGAATTCATTCACTTATTTCTGATGGCATTTAACAAAACATATGAATCATGAACTTCTGTCCACTTACTTAAACCATCAAATCCCTCAGCAGCTCCAAACAGCCCTATGGAAGGAAAGGAAAAACACAGCTTGGCAGACAAACGTCTGTACTAATCTCTAAATGCACAAGGAATTTCCCTGCAAGTTTACACTGGCTGAAGGCCAAGAGGACAGTCTTGTATCCGCTGACAAATTTAAAAGTCATTCTATTAATAAAAAAAGTAGAAAAAATAATTTTAAAGTATCCAGAAAAGGTTTGTACTCAGCACATTACTGTGAAAATAAAGAGAATAAAAAAGGCAATTCTGGTGCATGATTACTTCTCCCTTAAAAATGTTACCTTCCAGTGATGAGGAAAAAAAAGAAGGGTAAGAGAAGGGCTCTATCATGTGATTATTGCTGAGAATAAAATTTTGCCTTTGATTTCCCTGGTTGGCTCCACCTTCATGAAATGGTCAAGCTTGCAGTACTGACAACACTGTATTAATAACTTGTGTTTTGTAACTCCCTTGAAAAGCATTTCAGGCACTGAAGAGGAGCTGGTTCCTTAATTCCTCTAACTCACTGCCTTCAAAGAGTGACTGATATTGAGAGCATCACTTCAGAGTATTGCTGTTATTTAGCAGAGGAGGTATCATGTCATATTAGGTGAGCTTCTTGTATACTTGAGTATGAGACTGTGCTACCATGATAATCCAGCCTGGAAGCCATCAAGTAAAGGGCACACATGACCACCATTGCACCTACTTAGAAAGCTACACAGTAGATTATGAGTAGCCTTCACTATTTGCATATCTAGATTCAAAAAAGAACATCAGAGAATCTGGACGATTCCCAACCAACTTGCAACAACTGTTTACTGCATGGTAATATCAATTTCTCCCAAAAAATCATGGTTTCCATCAAGACATCTGAATCTAAGGTTCAGAAGGCTTAGAATCTAAGAAAGCTTTATGTTGCACTTATTAGGAGCTTCAAATACAAGAAATCAAAAATACATAGACACAGCCTGCTGTGGTGAGAGGAGCCAATTACAGAATCATTGACACTGGAATAGACCTCTGAGATCATTACACCCAGCCTATGACCTAACACCACCACATCAACCAGACAGATGTAACTCACAGACCCCAAGGGGAAGAGTTGAGATCAGTTCAGATTATTCTTAGAGCAGAGGAAGGTATAGAATTATAGAATCAGCCAGGTTGGAAGTGACCTCCAAGATAATCCAGTCCAACCTAGCACCCAGCCCTGTCCAATCAACTAGACCACGGCACTAAGTCACTCATCCAGTCTCTTCTTGAACACCTCCAGGGACAGTGACTCCACCACCTCCCTGTGCAGCCCATTCCAATGGCAAACCACTCTCTTTGTGAAGAACTTCCTCCTAACGTCCAGCCTATACTTCCTCTGGCACAACTTGAGACTGGCAGCAGCTCTTCTTCCTCTGCTCCAGGGATTCTAATAGCATCCAATACTCCTTTGTGATACTTTATTCTGTTAGCACATTTCTGTTAAAACTCCTGCAGATGCAGAAAATAAACACATTTTAAATGTCACCATTTTATCTAAAGACCTCACATACTCTGCTAACCCTCATGTGCATAAAAACTGTGTTAAAATCATCCACTTACATATAAGCAAACCTTATGGAGGAAAGGCTTTATTTAGACTGAATTGCAGAGACAGTATTTTAAATTCTCCTTCTCACCAACTTCATACTGACAATTTCATGCACAAGCCGTAAAGTTGCAGAATCCACTTTACAAACCAGGCCTGCTATCATGATCTGGTTTCTGATTTCTCTGTATCTATGCTGGAGTTTGTGATCTGCACAAGATAGCTCTATGAAATCCCCCAAGAAAACAGCACCATCTTTGAATTACAAATTCAGATCTTCTAAATCCTAACATGATTTTTGTGACGAAAAGATCACATACTAAAAGGCTCCAGAATCAAATCCACTTACTCTGTGAGCATCAACTGAACAAGCTTCATTCCTCATTTTTGTTCTAACAAAATTAATTCCACATTCCTATCAAGTCTTCAGCCACAGACAGTACTTACAGTACTCCAACTCAATCTAAGGGTTGTAGATTTAATTTAGGAAACAAACAATTCTCCCTCAAAAACACAGGCTCCCTTCAGCATGTCTGCCACATAAAAGGAAAGTTAATACTAAGTAAGGGGTGTCGATTTATTTGTTTTAAATTCCACAAATGTTGCCTCCTAGGTGACAAGTAACTTGGGAGAGGGGAAGGAGACATTGCTAGAGTCTATCTTAAAAAAATGTCTCAGGTGCAAAGAGAATTGAAAAGCAGAATAACTGCTAGAATGAATCAACCAGCATTATTGGATGCAGCTGTAAAACAAAACTGAAGCGACAAGGGTGAGATAAAGGCAGAAATTAATTTATTTATACATCATTATTCCAGACATTCAGTAACAATTCTTTGGAGAAAGCTTTATTATTCTAAAGCAGGAAAAGTAAGGCTAAGTTGAGACTGTTTTTTCCATCCACTGCTAGTCATGCAACTATTTCAACATGGGTATTATCCTTAAAAATTGTGCGTCTCAGCAGCAGGTATTTTCCCTCCATTTAAAGACTTTTTCAGTTATGATGGGCCAATGGATAATTTTTTCCAAGTGCTAGTGTTGGGAGAGTAGACATAGGTCCTGCTGCTGATCAATATTAAGAATGTCTCTTTTATGAAAAGAGGAAAACCTTAAACACTGATCTTTTTATTAACACCAACCTACTTAGTATGTGGAAGATTCCCTTGACAGCTGACCCCAGCTTTTAGTTCACAAATACAGGCCTGTGCACATAAATGAACCACACACTAATTCCTCCAGACTTCCATTCTTCATTCACCTAGATACACTGCCACTGCATCCACTATATCCCTTCAACACAGCTGCCCTCAGCTTCTCCAAGGGTCTTTAGTTTCTTGTTCACATCCATAGAAGTGGTATGACAGTGGTACATCAGCAGGGCTGGTTTCAGAATCTGTACAGCCTTCTCCAGTCAAAAAAGCTCCAGGCAATGCTTTGTGTCTCAGGCCACTCAGCTTGCATTCTGTTAAAGCTTTCTCTCTGCAGGCCCCTTTCAGAAAGGACATGGAAAACCTCAAGGCTGGGAATCAATCAGCTTCATATCAGCATTCACTAGAGCGTGAACAGGACAAGCAGGTGAAAATGTTTCCATTGGTCCATACTGTATTTGATACTAAACTCTACTCTTAAAGATGTACGGTCTGGGTTTCTTCATTTGCCTGTTAATTTTAGCACATCCTTTACCATGGCCCCAATGCCATCGAAGATTTTATGTAACTCTGTTTCACACATAAATGCTGGGGTAGTCACCACCTTGTTTTTTGTATCCACATGAGCTTCGTAAAAGGGAGTTAAGGAAAACACAACCTGTGTCTCACTTGCAGAGGCTGTTTGCACAATCACAGAATCGTTTAGGTTAGAAAAGACCTCCAAGATCAATAAACCATCATTGACAAAACCTCACAACTCCACTATCCTGTAAAAAAATGCCTCCAAATACACCATACTGCAAGGACAGCTGCAACCTACAATCCAAGATACCAGAGACTGTTTTTGGCAGAAATCTAAACAAACACTGCAAAAGCAGTCTGTGGGAATGCTCAGAAACACAAGAAAACCCATGAAAGTTACTGTGATGAAACGTCTTTGAGTACTGTCTGACTACAACATTAGCCTACAGGAAAAGCGAAGTGACCAGTTGCAATTCATGTCAGTTTTATGTGCAAACTCCTTCAACATTTACTGCATTACCACCTGTCCAAGGCAGTTCTATGGCAACAGCTGAGGACTTTTAACTCCACAGCTGTGAAGACAATGTTTCTCATCATGCCCTGGACTACATGCTACTTGCTGTATACTCCATATTCCCACTAAATGCAAGAGGACAAGCAGAGACCCTGCATGCACTCATTACTGTAATGACACATTCCTGCACCTGTACTGTCTCCCCATATGGAAATTAAGAACAAAGGATATAGTCACTTCTTTCACACAGTGCTTTCCTCCCAGTTCTTTAATGGCTCCTGCAGTCCCAGCATAAGGCCACTTGCCACCTTCCTCTTCTTCATGGCCCACAGTTACTTCAGCACCAGAGAGAACCTTTGCTGCCAACACTGGTGAAATGCAGCAAAGACTGTAATAAAGGAACAGTAAGAGTGATTCTCCAATTGCACTCTTTCAAAACTTGGTCATAATTGAAGATTCAAATGGACACAGTCTTACAGAGCGGAAATCACAAGGCAACCTGCACTCAGCATTTACTTAGCTTCCCTGACAAACACCTACACAGACATGCATCTTGAAAAACACATTTTAAAAAATCAGCTACAGATTTCAGAAACCAGAAGATGCTTTTTCTAGCTCTGCATCACACCAAAATGTACACTGTCCCCGTGCTCACACTATCAACCAAATGCCCCTCCCACTAACATACATACCCAATAGGTTTCCCTGCTTTGTGGAAATCTTTCAAGACACGTTCAACTTCTTTGTTCACCTTGCAATCTTTCCCATCAACAGCAAAGGTAGATCTGCCACGACAAGAAACTTTATACATACCTCAGTATAAACCCACAAAACAGAGATGCTTATCTGCTCTGAGACTGGCTCTCAAGGGTCATCACAAACTTAGTAACTTCTAAAACGTGAGTGGAAAAGCCTGAAGCTGACCATCAATGTTTCAGCCACAATGACTCACTTCTAAAGGTTTTTGGTATGTCAGAAAGTTCCTTACTTGGTATAAATATCTAGAAATAAGAACTGTAAAATCAGCTTTCTAGGACTACTGAGAAGTGGAACAATTTTTACAACAAAGAAAAATACCTAAGGAGAAAAGGGAAATAACATTTGGCTTTCCCAAAGCCAGTGAAAACATAAGGGTTTTTTTTTAATGTTTTGGTTTGTTTTTTAGCTAGCTATAATTTTGTCATTACTAATGAAAGAGGGGACTTTCTGGTAGGCAGACATGAAGAAACAGAAAAACTGCTGAAGTTTGAGCTTCACTTTCCTCAGTTAGGCTCCAAACCAGAATCACCATAAAGGTGGGTGAAAATGGACTTCTTGTGCATTATCTGAACTCCAGAATTCTCACCAGCAGTGTTCAGAAAATTGAAAATATGTCCAAGTGAGCAAGAACCATGATTGGATACCATCATGAATAGCACAAGTTAACTCAAAACGTTTTGAAAGGAGTTTTACTTGTTAAAGAGTTTTAACACATATAGTAATTAGGGCCACTTATGCCTTCTAATTTTATTCCATGAAATATAGTAAATTAGAAATAGTTGACAATTAATTTTGCAGAGTAGTCTACTGCTTAGTTGGCACTCACAAGTTTTTAGCAGCTCCAAATCCACCAGGGAATATCACAGCATCATGGTCTGCCGTAGTAAGCTTAGCCAGGCTTGCAATTTTACCCCGAGCAATCCTTGCAGATTCCACTAATACATTCCTTGAAGAACCAGAAATAAAACAAGATTAATGAAGTATCTGCACACAGAAGGGCACAAAGAAAGATTTGGCAGAGGAACAGGACGGGGAGAAAAGGAGGAACCAAGAACAGAAGCTGCTGATGTTCTGAAACACTACTACTGGGAAAAACAGGCATTAATAGATTGCCTAGAAGCAAGTCTAAAAAAACTTTAGTATTTTGCTCCAGTCAAAATGCCAGCTAGCATAAAGCCAGTAAAGAAGGTCAGCAAGGTGCTACAACTGCAGTTACAGGCTGCTGTGTCTGAAGCATACCTAAGAGAATGAGACTCAGCAGTCATGGAAAATACGTTAAACACAGACTTTACCTGGACTCAGCTTCAGCTGGTTGTCCTTTACTGTGGTCGATAACATGCATCTGAGGAACATCTGGAGCGTACATCTGAACCTCAGCTCCCCCACGACTAAGGTGTACCAGTATGCTACAAACAGAGTTAAAATGTGCTGAAAAACTAAGAGGAGAGGTTTCATCTGGTCCCTGAGTCTTGCTACAAGTATTCCACCACCTGATTTTGAAAAGGAAAATCACAAGCCCGACCCAACATACTGAGCACATAGTAGCGAAATCCCTGTATGCAACAAAGCGCAGAGCAGAAAGTCAGTTTACAAGTAGGGTCAGGGAAGTTACAGAGTTCCTTTGTTCAGTGCTCTTACACAGGCAACCAAGAACAACAATAAACTTAACTTTCTCACTGCAAGTTCCTACGTGTTATGCAAGAGTTCCCACAATTACTATACCTATGTGTCTAGATAAAACATCTCTTCACAATTAATACCAGGAGTTAACAATTTAACTTGAGTATTAACAATTCTAATGTTAGATCAGTGACTATGAAACAAAGTCTCTAATTAACTCTCTCCTCTGCAAACTGATCCTGGAACTGTGAATTTCTGTTTCTGAAGGAGAGAAAGTCTCTTTCAAACTCCCTGCTCCGGCACCACACACATTGTGCTGTATTCCAGAGTACTGCCACTGAGTACCCCAAGGTCATGGCCTGAGCTCCCAATTACACAGCGTGAAAGCTGTTAAACTCCATCATACATCTTTTTATGAAGCCAGAGAGAACAGAACTAATTTCAACAGACTGTTGTAATATAAAGGAGACTCTTTTTTTGAGCCTACAGTTTCATAAAGCAACTTACGCTGAGGCTTCATGGATTTCTGTGCCATCATAGACACCACAACCAGACAGGACCTGTAGTAAAAAAAACAAGAGACTACTTCAGGTGATACAAAACTTCCTAGAGGATCTTTCACAAGCCTTCTAAGATTAAAAAATTGATTAAATCAAGCAACAAATCTCCCTCCAGCCCTGCTATAAAACCAACTTAGCAACAACTAAATCAGTCTACTTCATTCCATTTGCACTGATGTTGCCATCTGACATACTGCAGCACCAGCATCTCCTATTTATAGCTACCCATCACAGACAGGGCTCAGAAATAACTAATATCTACTTACTGCCTATGGCTTTGGTCCTCAAAATTAATAAACTGACATGATACTCTCAGGTATGGTTTTATTGTGTACTCAATGAGTTATTTTGGGTATCATACACTTATTTATGAAGTGTCTATACCCATGTGAAGCACCTTCCCATCAACCAGAAGTGGGACAAGTGCAGTTAGATGCAGCACTCAGGATAAACTATTTTATCTGCTGCTGTGTGTCTGAGGGTCCCCATCAGAGATCAAAGGCTAAATCACTTTTAATCCAATTATGCCATATGAGCCATACTTTTCCCTATTACCATGACAATAATACTTTGAGTTTGTTTATACACACTGGAGAATAAAAAGCACAAAGCAATCAGTCATTTTTATGTGGGTGGATAAAGTCCTTCACAAAGTAGAAGAGGAAAAAAAATGAACATTTTTAAAAACCCAGGGAAAAAAAGCAAATATAGGAACAAAATAGAATGTCCAAATGATTGCCTAGTTCCTGGAAGCATATATATATGAGCTTCTGCAAGGTCTTTTTGTTTGTTTTAAAAGAAAAAAAAAATCCAGTTAAAGAATGTCTTCACACTTTCCCCTCCTGGTTTTATCTCCATTTGTAGAAGCTTGAAAAATTTTAAACACAGAAGCATGAACAGAAACTTCACAACTGAAACCCTGTTAGAAATGTTGGACCTTTAGGGGCTTTCAGATCACAACAGCCTGCCCTTTTACACATAACATCCTACCATCACTTGACCAAATGAGTAAGATCCATGAATGATCCTCTGTGATAATTTCAACTACAGTTCTGCTGCTCTGATAAATAAAAGCTGCCTTCTACTTCCCAACTTTTTGTCTCTCTTTTAGTTTAGACTGAACAGACATACAAACAATTGTGTTAGAAGTTATCTTCTGTAAGCAACACTTCAATGATATTTTTGAAAGTCAATGAAACCAAAGCACTAAACCACTACCCTCTTCTATTATTTCAGAGCCTTCTTGGTGACAGATCTGTCTTCTTCACCATTGTCAGAAACTTCTATCACTACCATGAACAACAACACTATATAGAAAGCTCTCCTTCACTAAAATGATGGCATTCCTGGTACGTTACCTTTTAGACATTTGGACTGGCATTCTGTCCGTTCCTAAACCAGCTCTGCCCCACACTTCTTCATGCAGCTAATGCCTTCTTTATGTCTTTCCATTTTATGTTGTCAAGACTACACAAGCCTTGAGCTTCAGATGCTGCCCACTGAGCTCCAAAACTGCGTATCCATTTGAGACGCTACCTACAGCCTAAATTTTCCTTTGGCAACCTGTAACTCCTCCATTTCTTCACTTTCTTTTAGATTGTTAGCATGATCTACCTCCCTCAGGTAGAAGGGCAGAGTTCAGTTTAAATAATTTCCTGTTGTCCTGCTTTTGTCTGGGATAACTTAATTTTCCTCCTAATAGCTGGTACAGTGCTGTGTTTTGGATCTAAGATGAGAATGGATCTAGGACGTTTGATAAGACAAACAGGTTAGGTTAAGCAGTGTTCACCCTAACTTTTCAGCTTCTCACACCAACTCACCAGAGAGCAGGCTGGGAGATGGAACAGTCACAGTATCACAGTATCACCAAGGTTGGAAGAGACCTCATAGATCAAGTCCAACCCTTTACCACAGAGCTCAAGGCTAGACCATGGCACCAAGTGCCACGTCCAGACCTGCCTTGAACAGCTCCAGGGACGGCGACTCCACCACCTCCCCGGGCAGCCCATTCCAGTGTCCAATGACTCTCTCAGTGAAGAACTTTCTCCACACCTCGAGCCTAAATTTCCCCTGGCGTAGCTTGAGGCTGTGTCCTCTTCTTCTGGTGCTGGCCACCTGAAAGAAGAGAGCAACCTCCTTCTGGCTACAACCTCCCCTCAGGTAGTTGTAGACAGCAATAAGGTCACCCCTGAGCCTCCTCCTCTCCAGGCTAAACAATCCCAGCTCCCCAATCGGGACAGCTGAAACAACCTGACCAACAGGATATTCCATACCTTAAGGCACCACACTTAGTACACAAGGGAAAAGCTGTCTGGGGGCCACTGCTAGACTGGCGTGGTATCAGTCAGCGGGTGGTGACTGCACTGTGCATCTCTTCTCTTCTGTATTTTAATCATATTATTGTGTTTTTTTTCCCTTATCTGTTTATTAAGCTGTCTATCTCAAACCATAAATATAACTCTTTTTTTGAGCCGTTCCCGCTGGAGGCGGGTGGGGGTGAGGGCGGAGCGAGCAGCTGTGTAGCGTTTAGCCGCCTGCCGGTTAAACTGCGACACCTGCGCACTGCCACTACCTCCCCAAATACACCGCACAGAATTCCAAGTCCAGCTCCTTTTAGCTCCAGGACAGTGACAGCTACACGGAAACCAATGTTTACGAGTTTCCCACTCCTGCTCCGCCATCCTTCAAGTTACTAAATACTCAGCAGCTTTATCTTTTCAGTTTCAGTTTCCTTCGGGCCTTTCCTGGGCCCGAACGCGCCGAACCCATCGCACGGCTGGAGCTGAGCCAGCTACAGAGGGGCCGGGGACAGGCAGGGCGCAAACCCCAACCTGTCTCCTTGGAGCAGCGGCGGCTCCCCGCCCTCCCGTCCCTGCAGGCCTCCGAGGCCTCTGCACCAGCGCGGCAGGACGCGGCCACTACTCACCACAGCGACACGGGCAGGCCGGCAGCGGTGAGCGGAGCAGTGGAAGGAGGCGAGGCCGCAGGGCGCTGCCGGGCGCAGGGCGGCGCGCAGGACCGGACCGCGGCAGGCCAGCATGGCGGCGGACGGCGGGAGCACAGCGAGGAGCACAGAGCCGCTAGAGAGGGCCGCGCCCCGCCGCGGGCCCGCTGCGCCCTTGGGCGCGCCCCCTGGAGGCGGGGAGGGGCAACACGGCGCTGGGGCCTCCCGGCGCCCAGGTCCGTCCTTCTCTAACTTCCTTCGCTAGTACGAAGCGGAGCAGCGAGGGAAAAAGTAAAACTCGAATGTAAATAAGTCCTTGGGACTTGTTTTGAGCATAGAAGTAGCAGCACAAAACGAACAAGTTCATTTTGTAAGTGGGGGTAGCCAGGAGGTGCACAGAGCCCGTGTGTGGCAGGGGGAGCAGGAAGCACAGCAGTAGCGGAGTAGCAAGAGGTTACCGCAACTATAGCGGTTAATAACAATGGGATAAACAACACACAGAGACATCTCAATTCTTCTTTCTAAGACCTTTTGAAATAGCGTGTTCCTTTGAAAAGATAAGGTTAAAACAAACATTAAGCAGGGCCAAATTTCATCACTGGTACGTATGAAAGTCTTAATTAAAGCTTTACCACCAGAACAATGACTTTGCTACAATTAAGTTACAAGTACTTTATTTTATGTATTTATATATATATGTAATTCTACAAATGCACTGCATTTGTAGAATGCATATTTTGGATTTAGTTTTTTTCTTCAGCAGTTTTTAATATTGATACCTCTTCTCTATTCCAAGTGTGGGAAGTGAGCAGAAAACAAACACAGAAGAACAAAATACACTAAAACTTCATAGCAACAGAAATTCTGGTTTGTTATTACTATTTACAGTATCTTCATTAACTAAGTCCTTTCAACATGTGGCTTCAAAGTATTGCAAGCATAGATATATTCAGGACCTCACTGTCATTATTAAACCAATTCCCACTCCGATTCATAGGAAACAAGAAAATGAAGTTTCAGATTTTATTATGCTAACAAAAAATGTACAGAAACAACACAAGAAAGGCCTTTCATCAGAAAAAGCAACTTCTGTAACGTGTTCTCTTACAATTTAGATTACACTGACTTGGTCATTTCCAAACAAATTTTTACTGCAGTACCTCAAGATTACTGAACTACTGCAAAAAGTGTACAATCCAGTAATGTTTCTCCTCTCTTCATTGCTATCTTACCATTTACCCTCACCACTGAAACTTCCTCAGGTTTGGAAGTTACAGAGCTAAGAAAACAGCATGCCAGCAACACGTATGGATTAACACCAAGTAAAACAACTTTTAAAACAAGGTAAGAGCAATTTGCAGACTTCCAATAAAAAAATATTTTAAAAGAGGATATAAAAAAAGAGTCCAAAGTGTGACAAGACCACATTATGAAACTTGCAATGCTTGCTCTACGTACAATGCATTTTCAATAATCAATACCTCAAACTCTAATGATGTAATAATCCTTTTTCCCCCACTCCCCTTGATATCAGGAACAAGAAATCAACTAAGAAATTAACACTGTCAAGTTAGTATGGTTAAAGAGTCCACCAAAAGCGCCGTGGATGGCACTGTCCCATATTTTTCCCCACACATAACTACATCCACACTGTTAAGAAGAGCTTAATTATGCCACTATGAGGGCCACTCATTCTCAGTGAATACCACTGCATAAAATTCCTGTCTTAGGTTTTCTACCTTCTCACAAAGAGAGAGTAACTAGGAACTAAAATTGTCTTTATTAACCCCCTGCATAAGATAATCACTATCAGAATCCAAGTCGGCTTCATCTACTGATGCTTCCTCTGCCAGGCGTTTCATGCCTCGCTGTTTGGAAATTGCGAGGGCATATTTCATGTTGTAGATATTCCACTCACAGCTGTAGGAATAAAAACAAGCATGTTAGAAGAAGATTGAAAAAAAAAATCACCTCTAAACCAAAACCACCTGGAAACTTCTTTTAGACTTTGCAATGTAACAATACATACAGTTTTGAAACATCTTCAAAATGATGCTGGATGCTTTTCTGAAGGAACTGAATCACAGGCAGCAGCTTCAGTGACCTTGAACAGAGACATGCAATTTGAATTTACATAGGGAAACACAGATCTCTTCCATGCTCTCAAAATTTTAACAAGTACACATGTTAAAACTTTCCAACATGAACTTTTAATGAACTAAATAATGAACAAAAAAGCTTTTGACTCTCAATACAAGTTAATGGCGTGATTATATTCAACGCAAGTAAATACACTGCTAGAAATAAATTGTTTCTAAAGTCACACTGCAGCCTGCAAACCAGAATCTGCTTGCTGTAGTGATGACAGTTTCCTCCAGGTATGACAATACTTTCTGAACAAGGCAGAGGTTGTTTTAAATCATCCTCTTCCGCTTTAACAGCAATAAAAGGAAAAGATTTATTCCAGCCATTTCAGTAACTAAAGCAGTAATACCCACATTGAAGCAAGAACGAGTTACACAATGCATTGTTTTTTTAACCTTAACGCTAACCCTATTTAAAATGTTTAAATCTGCTCATTTTTCTTCCCATAAGTCTATAAACTCTATACTATAGGTGGGCTGAATACAATTTGCAGACTAGGCCCATGCAGTTGTAAAGAGCTACATAGGAAATCAGAGCACTAACAAGCTAAGAGTGCACACAATAATCACAAGTTGATAAAAAAGCAGTCAGCATCTACACATTATCCTTCAGTGATACTAATATCTATAATTGTTTAAAAACATAATTGCCAAAATCCTACTATCACCCTTAAAATTTCTATGCATTTGCAGGCTAAGCAAACATGCAAAGTTTTACCTGTAATATCTGAAAGATGTTTTTAAACTGTATCCTCACAAATCCAATGATACTTTCCAGTTCTATCACACACATGTGTTAGAATTACAGAATCATTTAGTTAGGGAAAGATCTTTATGATTATCAAATCCAAACCCTAACTTATACCATTACTAAAGAAAGTGTAAAAGTTAAGTAGTTTCAACTGTGTATGCAATACCTAGAATATTAGTAAACATTAAGTCAAAACCTCAAAACAGACAGCTAAAATTCAAAATGCTTGTCAGTGTTATGGTTTCTCAAGATCACAGAAGCATAGAATGGACTGGGTTGAAAGGGACCCTCAAAAGGCATCTTGTTCACTGCTCCTGCAGTGAGCAGGGACATCTTTAACTAGATCAGGTTGCTCAGAGCCCATCAAGTTTGACTTTGAATGTCTTCAGGGATAGGGCTTCCACCACCTCTCTGGGCAACGTGTTTCAGTTCAGTATTTCACTACTCTCACTGTAATGAGCTTCCTTCCTAATGCCCAAAGATCTCACCTTGTTTTCAGTTTCTGTCCATGCAGCATCAGCAATTTATGTGTCCAAATAAGATAGAACTCTAAATGGCAAGATGTTTCAAATGCAGAGGCCAGGAACTCCAATGTTTTCTCCACATACAGGTCTGGGAGTGACGAGCAGACAACATTAACTGTGCAAAAAGGAAGAAAGCCCAGAGTTGAATTACTATTTGAAATAATATGAAAGAGACCACAGAAAGCATAAGGGGAAGATGAATAAAGCACTGCCTTACAATTAAGCATCAAATAGTTGCCATTTCAAGACACACTTCAGGGGACATTTCAGTCTCTCAGTAGGAATGCCTTTGCTCCTTCAGCCTTCCAGTCACTACTGTATTTAGAAGCAAGAACTTAACTCCCCCATTTCCCAAATTCTTCCTCCTAATATAATACTCCCTTCTTCAGAACTCTTACTTACAGAACCTTTCCTCTTCTTTTGGTATAACTAGCCTCTGTTGAAGTCTTGTTGTTTCTGACTTCATATAAATTTCTGTGTTTGGCGGAACTAGTTAGGTGCAATGATCAGAGGCAATAAAGGATATTTGAAAAGGTAGCAAAGTCATCTGCTCACAGAGGTGTCCAAGCACTGTTAGCAATTGTATAGTACAAAGAAGCATCATTTATATGCATTCCAAATAATCTCACACATAACTATGATGACCTTATTATATTTAATCCTCCCTCAACAATAAACAACTTCTATTCTCTGCAGCCATCCCAACTGGCCCGTGAATTTTCCGCTTTTAAAAACACATGCACACATTTATGCTGTTAACTGGATTACAGCACCTGAAATTTCCATGCCTCATCCCCTGTTCCTGAGGTTTTGGTGCTACTTGCACAGTCATGACTGCGTACATGGAGTTTTGGTTAACTTCAGTAAGAGAGAACTAAGTTCTGCCAGGCAGAGGCAAATGCCATTATGCCAACACGTCTGTGACAGATGATTTACCCTACCAAAATTATCTGGCTTGCAACCTCAGTAGTAATGTGAGAAAATCTTACAAAGCAGTTGGCTTGCAACACATCTCATTTCAGGCTACAACATGTTTTGACTAGACAAAAGGTATAACAACAGTACGATAAAGCTAAAAACAATATAAAGTTACTATGACAGAATTGTTAATAGAGTCATAAAGTTAAATAGAATACTAAAAGCTTATTTTTAAGGTCATGTTTACCATATATAGGTAATGAATGTGCATACCAGTTATCAAAATGATGAAAAGAGTGCTAAAGAATGACTCTAGTAAACGTTCTTCAAAGCTAAGTGACGTCTCCTTTGTTCCTTTTGTTTCTGATGTCACAATTGTGACAGCATCTGTCTCTTGTTAGGAAAGACTTGGCACTTCATAATCTGTTTGGTTTGTGTGAACAAAACCATTTATAAGGGCCATATTTACATTTGCTTAGAGGGATAAGTTCAACAAGAATCATCAGTATTTCAGAGTCACTGACTACATACTTAATAGCACAACCCAGTGTCCAGTTCACTGCCCCTACCATGCGGTCACACTGCTAACTCATCTGAAAACACATTAAACTTGTCGAGCTCCTCTAACATCAGCTGCTTCTGAGAACTGACATCCAAGAACTTCAGCTAGATATCCAGACCTGACCAAATTCTATGTTCCAAAGTCACTACATATGCATGCAGTAGACTGGTAGAATTAAATGTAACTAAGCACTAATATTTACTTTTTAAACAGAAGTCATCCCTTCCTCTTTAGTCTTCAACTACAGTAGAGCATTCTTATATACCAATGTTATACTCCACCTGATAAAAATCTCCAGGAGCTGAACTCTGCACTTCACACCTCAACTTAATTGGCTTACAGCTAGCTCAGTCAAGTTTCACAGGAGATCCACTCACCTTCACTGCTAGGCACAGCCTCTATGACTTCCTGAATCAGTTTCTTTTCATTCAGCTTGAAGGCCATGATGATAGCTACAGTATATTCCTTCTGCTGTAGCTTTTTGCGTATATTGCTGGGTGTGACATCAATATCCAGATCAAATGGATCGAAAATTAGCCCAGAGTCCAGTGAATAGACAAGAAGACCCTCTGTGGTGGTGGCTGCCCAGCTTCGTCCTAGAAGAGAAGAAAGAATGTGTAAGAATGAAGCTGTGTTTCCTAGGATGGAAACAGAAGATTAATGATACATAGATTTCATGTTTTACAATTAGATAAGACTGGAAGCTGTGCATCACTGAAAGAGCCATGAGCAGTGACAGTGCTTGTGATACATAACAGCTGCCAGTGATTGACACTGAAGTCTCCTAGTTATCCTCCTGTATGGAAACCTAGACTACACATCTAGCTGCACTATGCAACATCTGGAGAGACCATCTCCAAGCAATGCTCTATTCTTTTGTTTGTTCTCCATAGAATAAAAAATCCTACATGGCATGGGTTAGGAACTTCCCTCCATCACTACTTGAAATTTACCAGATTAGCTCAGACAGTTTAGAAGTAAAATGAAGCTGTATTTACAGCATGGCAAAATTTACAAGCATATATACAAAACGTATTTACAAATATTTACAATTACATACAAATTAGAAACAATGCAGAAATCCAAACTCCCTCCTGGAAAAAGAAAATTGCCCAGAAGTGCTCAAAGCTACCCCCTCTTTCTCCCTCTCTATTTCAGATAAGCAAACAAAAACAAAAGCAGCAAAGCTTAAGTGTTAGATGTTAGCCAAGATCAGAGGAGATATATTAGATCAGATCAAAGGAGAAATGAATAGGGCAATGTCCCAAGACAAAGTGAGGCAAAACTGCTTATATTTTGGCTTTTTATGCCTTTCAGCAAACCAATGAATGATATGGACATCATCATTTTCTTTTCACAACCAATGGTCTCATTTCTCTCATTAAAATATTCCAATTAGCCTCAAACCAGCACACGACACTAACTGACAATGCTTACCTGTAGGAGAGAATCGCAGGCAAGTCACTCTTATTTCTGGTTTAAAGTGTCGATAACTCATGTCACCTAAAACAGAAGTTCAGAAGTGATTTAAACTCAACAGGAGTTCACAGTCCAGCTATCAACTGTTACCATTACAATGAAAAAATTACGTGCCATATGCCAAAACCTGAGAGAGTTAAAGACCAGGTAAGTAAGGGACACCCCACACCCAAGAGCTGAAGTGGTGCAACTGGATTTTGCTCTTTGAAAATGAAATCAGGACTCCCAGGTTTCACAATCAGGAGACCACAGTATCTCCTGTTTTCTGTTGCTTCCACTATGCAAAAGGACCCACTCATACATCAGATGAACATTTGTCTAACAAATCCCTGCAGTTACAGAACATTCAGGTAATCCTAACTTTAAAACTGAGCTTAACAATTCACCCCCTTCTTTTCACTGGTATCAACTCTACATCAAAGGTTTGATCCACATAAAGCTAGTAACAAGACAGCAAAGCCAAAAGCTATACCTCTTTTTACTCCAGGAAGAGGAATGGCAACAGCATCTTCACCTCCACCCCCTTCATCAAACAGAGCCATGCTGCCAAATTCAGTCATTTTTTTCCGATCTAAGTACTCCTGGAAAAACAAATCAGTTGCATTCACCACACTGAATCTCCTCTCAACCATCTGTATTAACTGAAAATTACCCAGCACATACAAGAGTGACCCAGTGGTTACTTCCCTGCCCTTTCTGCCAACAGCTTCTCCAAAATCACTGAGAAAACTGACCATCTCACAAGAGCAGGCATCAGTGTTCAACCATAGATGAGGCTATTTCAGTCTTAAGGCCTCAGAATGGTACAAGTCACTTTAGACTGCAGTTCCCTATTATTAGAATGTTGTTCAATCTAAGAGATGCACCATTCCCTCAGATGGAGCCCTCACCTTCCTCCCCTTCAGGTCCTGTAACATCAGCGTGCTCATGTGAGGGCTGTGTAGCCAGACAACTATGTATATGATCTTTTAGGGACCACTGTGCCCTCTTTTTTAAGGCCTCTCCAGGAACTTTTTTCTGATGGCTTACTACTGGTTCCATTTGAAGCCACGTTTTGAGCTATGCTAGCACAATAGAGGGCAGCAGAGAAGCGAAGGCTGCCATAAACCACTGTTATTAATGAAATATACTTGGAACCACAGCTAAATATGGCCTGACCTGACATGAACGCTGAACAATCCCCATTCTTCTGGGCAAGGATATGTTAAAAAGGGTTACTGGAATTTTCTGTTTCTGATGTTTTGCATCTGGCAATATGCAGAAATTGAATTTGTCAAGGTCAGTGCTGTTAAAATCTCGACTTTCTTTGCTAACAGGAGCAACTGACAACCAGGGAAAGTTAGTTTAGTACAAAATAGTGATAACTTAAGTTTTCTCTTCAGTTTTAAGTCAGGTGCCAACTGACTTAATTACGCTTAAGAGTTCTGCTCATTCAATATGAACACACTGCAATTTGACAAGATTTAGTAAGCTGAGTGCCAGGGAATTTTGTTCTCTGAAAGATGATTTCTTTGCCACACTCCTTCACAAAACCAAGAAAAAAGAACCTGTGTTTGAAAAAACACTGATGAATGAAAAAGTTTGACTCCTGTTGTCACATACCTCCATAGCATCTAAAGAATAGTTGCATGAAATCTCAAATTTTTTTATAAGGATCTGTTCCTTGACATTATATATGCAGACAAATTTTGACAAGCCACCTGCCAGAATAGACTGACCATCTGCTGAGTAACACAGAGTAGTAAAAGATCTAGCAAAGAAAAAGAGAAAACAGTTATTTTTGTCGCCACATCTCGGCTAAAAGACATGAGTACAATGTGAAGACACAGAAGAGTAACAACTCCATGGGAAAAGTGGACACAGGTGTAGTTAACACACAAAATCGTTTACCACAAACAAGTCCTTGGCACTTCACTATGAATTGTAAACAGTTAAAAACTTGACCAGCTTCTGAAGTACTTCCATACTCGTGAGTCACAGCTCAATGATCAAAGTCTCAACTGTACCCTACACAACACTAAAGATGGCCAGAAGAAGTAAACTAATGTCATGGCATGCTTTAAAGAGATGCTTGAGAGCTCATCACCAAAAATATACTTTTTTTTAATTGTTCCCTTTTTTCATTTTGTTTTGAGTGGGAACAATGTGGGGGATGAAAGAGAGGGGCTTAAGGGAAGGAGAAGGATGAAGTATGATTTCTGTATTACACTTTTTGATATTACACAAATTCAACTTGCCTTTAAACATTACTTCACATGTGTGGTAATCTCCAATAACCCCTACAGCCTATTTACTTACTAAATAGTAAATTTCTAGTACCTATATACCAAGATACCCCTATCACATCTATTCAGCATTTATTCCACATTTATCCAATTGACAGCTTATGAAAAGCTTAATATTATGCTGACAAACCAATTTTAATACTGATTAAATAGACCAGATACCCAGAATGATGCTGATCAGTGGGTCAACACAACAAAAGACAAAAAAGGATCCATCCAGATGTCAAATTAGGTAGTCCTTTAAAATCAAAATACCTGAACAGCAGATGCACTCTGAAATCTTCACGTGGAAAACAAATAGACAATCACAGAATCTTAGAGGGTGGAGGGGACCTCCAGAGATCACTGAGTCCAACTTGCCTGCCAAAAGCAGGATCACCCAGAGCAGGCTGCACAGGAACGCATGCAGATGGGTTTTGAAAGTCTCCAGAGGGGACTGCACAATCTCTCTGTGCAGCCTGTTCCAGTGCTCTATCACTCTCACTGTAAAGAAGTGCCAAGCACTGCAAAAGCCAGCGTGGTGCATTCTTTTCACTGCAAGCTCATTTACTTACTTTCCCTTAGCTGCCTGTTTAGCAGTTATTTTATCAAGCTCCTTCCTTCCCATCTGAAGATCATGCCTTCCCTCAATCGAGCCAGTCTGCATTGCATTTTCATGGTCCCAAAATGTTATCTGTCCATTCAAAGCTGCAACTGCAAGCTCGTGGCCATCCGGGCGGAAAGCAACAACAAGAACTGCCAAAAATTTAATTCACAGTTAAAAATGCAATCAGATCTTTTTCTAAGAAAAAAAAAATCTAGGATCTCATCTCAACTACCAGAAAAAGCTTAGGAGTAACAAATATGACAACACAGCCTATTATAAAACTAGAGTTAGTGTTAAAAAGAACAGATTTCTTGCACTCTTAAAGTACTGCAGAGAACTACCACAGCTTTTGGATTTCACTACCAAGAATGAGTCTGTCTGCATTTGACATCTTCTGCTAGTCTTTCTTGAAATGTTTCTGATCATACTTTGATATTTATTTAAGGTGAAATAAAGGTTACCATCTGAGTTCAGTATCAGCGTCTCTTTAGTTCTCCAGCTGTCCAACATATCCCATAACTTGACAGTTTTGTCCCAAGAGGCACTAGCTAGAACACATTTCATTGGGTTAAAGGATAAACTGCTGATGGGGCCCTCGTGACCAGACAAAACCTAATCAAAGAAAGGGTAACAAGGAATTAGCTGAAAGAAACAGATGTATATATAGTCTGCATTCAGAAAACACTAAACATAGCAATGAAACCATGCCTAACTTGCCCATACATGCTTGAGATCATTTTGGACATTGGTGTTACTTTATCAGCTAGAAAGAGTTAATTACTCAAAAACCTAATTATTTCCCCCACAAATCCAGAATAGCCTCCAACAAGAAATCAACAATAGCTGAGAGGAACAATGTAGCTCCACTTCACAGAATCACGGAATGTTAGGGGCTGGAAGGGACCTGGAAAGCTCATCCAGTCCAACTGCCCTGCCAGAGCAGAATCACCTAGACCAGATCACACGGGAGTGTGATCAGGCAGGTTTTGAATGTCTTCAGAGAGGGAGACTCCACAACCCCCCTAGGCAGCCTGTTCCAGGGTTCTGTCACTCTCACAGCGAAAAAATTCCTTATGTTTACACGAGGCTTCCAATCCCCCAACTTCCACCCACTGCCCCTTGTCCTGTCATTGGACATCACCAAGCAGAGCCCGGCTCCATCCTCTTGGCACTGGCCCTTTACATAAAATATAATCTATAAACATTCATAAGGTATTCAAGACTGTAAATCCTTACATCTAGCAGCCTCCCACTCTGCATTGACCAGATGAATATTTCAAAGGAATCCTGGGAACCAGCTGACACAATCTCACCGCTGGAGTCCACAGCTAAACAAGAGAACTGAGTCGGTCGTGGAGATGTAAAGGTGCGGAAATTGCGGTATCTGTTTGTAAATGTGAACACAGATCATGAGAACATTTTAGGTAGAATTAACCAAGTTTTATGGACACACTTTAAAAAAAAGATTTTACATAAAAAGTCTTATATATATTTTTTTGTATCAAATTAGATGCAATGCCTCAGCTCGATCCTGACCTTCAAAGAAAGTATTAAGATCTGCAAAAGCAGCAGTCAAAAATACAGAAGCAGAAGACCTTTCCTCTATTGCATATATCCATTCTTCAGTAAACATAGGCTTGTTTACACACCCATTTCTGTACACAAGCTGTATTCCAAACTGTGGCAAAAACGTTGTTAAAATAGGTGCCCTCTCCTGGTTAGAGTAGTAAAGACAGAGAATAATCTTCCTGTGTGTTTCCAGCTTCTCTGAAAAGAGTTCTCCCAGAAGTTTCCTAACAGAAACTGACTGAATGGAGTGTCAGGATTCCAATTACTATCTAAATCTGAATCAAAGGCAGAATTGCTAAGCAGTATGTGCTGCTCTGAGGCCAATTAAATCCTTAGCTCTGAGAAGAAAAAAACCCAACAGTACCCTATATCACCCATTCTTCTGCTGAGAAATGCAACTAGTCAAAATATAGGTAAGATGCTCACTTCTCACACACTTCTCAGTTAGCTCTCACTTCTGGCTGTTCCTTCTTTCAGTCTGATCTGTGTGGCCGTCCCTGCTTTAACTCTAATCCAACCTAACCCCTTTTTCCTCTAACCTCCTTGTTGTCTTTTTGACATCTCACCTCAGATCTCCAGATTTACCATGAGGGTTAATCTGGTTATTTCTGAAGGGAGGGGAAGAGGGAGGGGGAAGGGGGTTTAGGTCGGGAGCCCTCCTGGGGACTCTGGTTTCTGGGAAGGGTATTGTGTTTCTGTATTACTTTTAACTTGCATATAATTGCATATATTTGTGTATATATATGCTTGTAAATTGTGCTAAGCTGTAAATGTAGCTTCATTCCTTAACTTTCAGTAGGCTGATCCTAGTCTGGGTGATTTTTCTTAAGTGCAGAAGGTCAGGTAACACCCAAACTGTCACTGCAGTACTTCCATTTGCGCAACTTCAACTTGAAACGAGCAATCACAGGTTTGCTGTGTTTTAGGGGATGAAATATGGAGACTAAATTAGAAATGAAAGGTACTTACCTGTGTAGATCAAAGGCACGCACAGTTCCATCTAGGGAAGCACTCAAAATGACATAACCATTGGAAGTAAAAGTTACAGCAGTTACACCACTGGTATGTTCTGTGAAAGTGACAAAACAAAAGCTGCTTGAAGTGTTCCACACTTTCACCTGCAAGGGAGACAAGAAAAGCCTTCTTAGAATCAACATCATCGGTTCAGAGAGAAAATAAGGCAGCAGAAGAGTCAAGAAAAGTTTTTTTTCCCAGAACTCTGCAATAGCATAAAGGACTTTCAATGTTACCAGCAAGGAATTCTGTGCAAGTGAGGCAAATGGGACACAGCTTACCATTAAATCCTTGAAAGCACATACAACAACATGAACATGTAAATGGGGACAGACACAAAACAGATTGAAACAAGGCTGATGTTCAAGGAAAGCTACAGCACTTGGTAAGCGTCTTGAGCTTCCAAGCTTTGGACTGTTCAGGGATAAGGCAAGTGTCAAATTCAAACCCAAACACGAAGCCATTCCAGATGTTACAATTGAGATGGTATTTTAACATCTTTTTTTCTCTTGAAACAAAAATGTCATGCATTTAGCTGTTTGCAGGCTCAGGCTTCTAGGGTTTGATCAGTTTTGAATTCAAATGGCAGGAACCATGAAGTGACAAGTCTTCTGACATTCAGAAGTTATGATGGGAAGTAAGGTACTATCTTTGTCCCAGTACATGCCAGATTGTGGAATTACTCTTCAAAACATCTTTAAAAAAAAGATACCTGTACACATAGCCTATCATTTCAATGCAAGTCACTTGGGAAACTGGTACTGATTTCAAATAACAAACTTATGCAACAGTACATTTCACAGAATCACAGAAATATCCAGGTTAGAAAAGACCCTCAGGATCACCAAGTCCAACCTAGAACCCTACTCTACAAGATTCACCTTAAACCACATCCCCCAAGCACCACAACCAAATGACTTTGAAACATATCCACAGCTGGTGACTCCACCACCTCCCCAGACAGCTCATTCCAGTGCCTGACCACTCTCTCTGTGAAAAATGTTTTCCTGATGTCCAATCTAAACCTACCCAGTCTCAGTTTGAGGCCACTCCCTCTTGTTCTGTCCTCAATTACCTGAAAGAAGAGACCAGCAGCAGCCTCTCCACAATGTCCCTTCAGGTAGCTGTAGATAGCAATGAGATCTCCCTTCAGCCTTCTCTTTTTCAAACTAAATAGCCCCAGCTCACTCAGTCACTCCTCATAAGATTTATTTCAGAAAAATCTGTTTAGGAATTTCACTTTTATAAGCATTTTTAATTAATTTCACATCATACTAATTACTTAAAGGGCATGAATTTAGGTGACCGAGGCTCATTCACCCCAAAATACCATAGAACCATCACAAGCATACACAAATTAACATCTGATGAATGATGTATTTTTGTGTTTATAGTGACTGCATCTATAATAATTAAAAAAACATTTATTAAAAAAAAATTCAAAGCATGATGCAATTTGTAGAGAATACAAATAATAGAAAGGAAAAAAAAAATCAGATACATTTCAGAAAAGCGAAGACAAAAAGTTATGACTTTATCTTAAGAAAAATATGCACCAGTGCAGTGCTTTAAGGCTTATTGGAATATTCTAATAAGAGAAACTGATACAGAATCTAACTAAATTAGATCATTGGCTGTAAAGGAATAATCATGATAAGGTCTTTATCATTCATTTCTTTGCTAAGAGGTATAAAAATATAAACAGTTATTTCCTCTTTGCTCTTGGGCACTGGCTGTCTTTGCTTCTCTCTCTAATCTACTCTGCCTTTGACTGACAAAGCAACACGTGAGCTTTGCTGGTTGTTTTCTATCTGGGGAGAGAGAGGAAGTTAGCTTTATCTTACTTTCAAGCCATCTGAGCTGGTATGGTAAATTTTAACTGAGGGGGTAAGTTCCCAACACACCACCATCAATTACAGTAACAGCTTTCCACGTAAATGGAAATTCAAGCTGCTTGCTAGGTTATTAAGACTTAAGTTGATTTTTCAGTAATACTGCCCCACTTACTTTCCCATCCTCCCCTCCAGTTGCTATGTATTGTCCATCTGGAGAATATGCTAATGAAACCATGCTGTTGAAATGTCCCTGCTGCTTCAGCACGTAGGACTCACTTTGCCATTCCCACACGAGGAGCTGACCCAAACCTGTAAATGTATGAAGAAAGATTAAACCAGAATTATGAATACAGTGACCCTGCAAATGCAAGGCACAAAACACAAAACCGCAAGCTACATTAAAAATAAAAAAGTTCATTAAAGAAAATGATGCAGACAGGTTGCATTATGCATCAGTCCTAAAAAAGTCCCTTCCTTTTTACAAGGTCAAAGCAATTTCCTTCCAACAATCAGGAGCTGTTACTGAGAGTAACATTATAAATACAAGACCACTTTTTAATCAATCATCTGATAAATGAGCTGGAAAGAAAAGCAGGGCTGCATCTTAGTTACCATCAATACCTTTATGAACTGTGAGTGGCCATGTGGAGACACCCAGAAAGCTTTGAAAATGGCACATGCAACGAGCAGCAAAGGAAGAGACACTGAGCCCAGAACAAAAGATACGAACTACAAGGGTTATGGGCTTGCTCCTAACTCTGCTACAGTTTTCATATAGGAAACAAGTATTTTTTACTTCTGTCAAATAAATAGTTTCCTGAATCACAAGAATTCTGTGAAGAGAAACTGAACAGGGGTACTTGCTTTCCTCTATCGAGACACTACAGACATAAGACTATGAAATAACAAAATGTTAACATTTAAAGACAGGCAAAAGGAATTTGGCCTTGCATGCCCACAACATTCCTTGTTTTTTCATGAATACAGACCAAAAAAGATTTACAAACCTGAACATCCAAAGGCAATCCAGTCACCAGTGCAGTTGATAGAAATAGAAGCTATCCTTTGGTCTGAAATACTGAAGAGAATTTAACCAATAAAACCCCTTGAATTCTCACATCACGTGTGATAAAATTTCAAATCTAGGGTTTATTACCTCTGCTCAAGCAAGTCCCTTGATTGTACTTTAGATAACTTCTGTACCACTGTAACATTGAAAGCCATTCTAACAGCCACATACAAATTCTTTCCTTCATTATACTCAAAATCATCAAACAGATGATATTGCCTTATCTTTAATGAAAGCCAAGTACCTACACCCCAAAGAAAGATGTACTTGCCAGCATAGACTAAAACTTCCTATGGTCAAGGAACAAAAAAAATGTATAGGGAAATGACACATTCTTTAGCCAGCAGCATACAGTGATGGAAAAGAATGGCTGTCTTGGTTTTCAGTTTAGAGACAATTTGCAGATAATTATACATATTTAGAACTTTTTTTTTTTTAGACACCAGCTTTATTTTCTACAAAAAATGCCTAACGGAGTCAAGTACTGAAGAAATCCATACCAAACCATCTACTACGCAGGAGTTCCTCAATCGATTCTCACTTTTCCATAGTAAGATATAGAATGGAGCTGTATAGTATTTATTACCTAAGTCTGGTTCTCCCTGGCAAGAAATGACAATGTTTAAAAGATACTCATGCTTTAAGACTTTTGTGCTCTGATTATTCATCCTTTTCTACCAAGTATGGTGTAGTCTCAGTCAAACAAACGAGAACCTCCTCCAAAGCAAGGTACCACCCCCGCCAAAACTACCCCATACTTCACCTTAAGGAGTGGATCAGATTGAACTCTGGAAGCTCATGGAGGTGAAAGATTCCAGAGGCAAAACCAGTGACTAAAAGGTGTGTTTTCTTGTGATAGGCTGCAGATGTCAGGTTATTAAAATCTCCCTCTTTATTGAAAAAATACCTGATGCCAAAGAAATAAGAAAGACACAAACTGAATGTGAAGTTTTGGTGTTACAGTTGCATTTTAATACAGGCCAAATATTTTGATCAAGGTACCCTTCAATAAAACTAGAAAGTAGCAGCTTCAGAAATTGCCCAGTATGATATAATTTACATAGCTCATGAAAGCTAATTCACTTCTCAATGTTTACAGCTGCTACAGTGATCTGACAACTGGAAGTGACACCTGACCAAGTGCAATGAGATGTTAACCTCAGAGAAACTGCACTGTGCACTTCTTTTTGATCCTTTAATGTGAATATGGATGGTTGTTATTGTATATGAGAGTCCTCTTACAGAGTAAGTAATTGAAGCAATAGTCCTATCCGCTATGTATCTAGTGAACGTTTCCTCAGTTTCTATGTAGCTGGAATTAAACAGGTAAACGTCACAGGACAGCCAAATAAAAGAACACATGAACATTATCCAACGGTTGGATAGTCAAAATTCCTTCAGTCTGGAAGTGATGCTCACTAAGGCTAATCGCATCCTGGGTTGGGGTAGGGAAACTTTCTTCACACTTCCTTTACAGTCAGAGAGGCTGAGAACAGAAGCCTGATGTTAGGAATTACCAATTGGCTCCTTCACACACATCCCATCTCTCCCTTACTGCACTGACAAGAGACTGCCTATGAATGTTTGCCTCGTTCAAGCAAAGTTAAATGACATGACTATCTTAAAACTGGGTGATCCTTTGTAAGCCACCTCTTCCCATGTCTCTCATTGCACTTGCTGAGCTTTGAACACTAACAGGTACACCTGAAGCCAGTATCTCTTACATTATTGAAGTCACATTGACTCGTCATTCTGAAGGTATTGTCCTTTGTACAGTTAAGGTAAGACAAGATGATATTCCATCAGTAGAGATCTGTAGCACATTACTAAATCCTGGACAGGTTTATATAGCTCTGAACGACTGACAAAGGGTATAAACACCTCAACATAGTAAATCCTCACAACAGCTGTCTTTGGAAAACTGAAAATTACTTACTTTGCAACACGCGAGTATTTAACCTTATTTCGAGTCTCTTGTTCATTTGGATTGGCTTTTCCACGAATTTCTTCACCCTTTGACTCTTCACTAAACTCTTCATCGTTTTTTGCTGCACTGTTTTCCTTAGCTGCATCTTTACGAGGCATGGGCTTCAAACCATCGAGCTCTGTATCACACTGCCACACACAGAGAGCTGCATCCTGGCTAATCGTGTACAGCTGGAATACAAACACAGAAAAGGGCAATTATTGTGCCATAGCCATGTTTTTGTACTCTGCTGTCTCGTTATGAAGACAGATTTGCAGAAGAGTCAGCACTCTGAAGTTAGAAGCCTGTATTGTATCATTAAGATAATACATGACCTAGTTTTTCTAGAATGTGGAGTGTTGTCATCTGGAAAGTTCATTTGTCCTTAGAAGTGGTGATTTACTTCACCTGTCTTCAGATAGCTTCTGAAAAGACTGATGCCAATTTGCTTACTAGTTAGCATTATAAGGAATTTTTTTTTTCATATTTAGAACTCTACTACTTTGGGGGAGCAAGTCTGAACAACTTACTCTCCTTCTAAAGTTTACTTCTTCACACATGTGTGGAACTGTAAACTCCCAAACACAGCAAAAGAGTTGACAGACATATTACTTAACATAGAATCATAGAATCAGCCAGGTTGGAAGACATCTCCGAGATCATCCAGTCCAACCTAGCACCCAGCCCTAACCAATCAACCAGACCATGGCACTAAGTGACTCATCCAGTCTTTGCTTGAAGACCCCCAGGGACGGTGCCTCCACCACCTCCCTGGGCAGCCCATTCCAATGGGAAATCACTCTCTCTGTGAAGAACTTCTTCCTAATATCCAGCCTACACCTACCCTGGCACAACTTGAGACTGTGTCCCCTTGTTCTATTGCTGGTTACCTAGGAGAAGAGGCCACCCCCCACCTGGCCACAATGCCCCTTCAGGTAGTTGTAGACAGTAATAATATTTTCTGAATTCTGAGATACTAAAACATTCACCACCTTTTTTACAGGTGAGATTCTATTTCACTGTGAAAATCAACAATGTTGTGTGATTATACATACATCTAGACTGTTCTCTTCAAAAAAGCAGGCTACTATTATATCCTTATGTCCTCCAAGGGCATAGTATATCAAGTTTGCCCATCGTTCCGCTCCAAATACCCACGTAGACATGTCCTTACTCCCAACAGCAAAACATCTAGAAAAGAAAATCCAGAACACTGGTTTACAAAACTCTTCATTGGGTGGATAATGTTCTGAGCAGGAAGACACCAGCCACCACTTTAAAAGTAATTTTACACGCAACGGTTGCAAATTGCTGCTGGCAAGGGTAGATGGGATTAAATACATTTGGAAGAGCTCAATCTTGCTCACATTTCTAAGACACATTCCTTTTGTGGATAGCTAAGAATTTTCAGGCAAGCATCCAGTGTTGATCCCTAGTACAAGCATCTTTTATTCACAGAACCACAGAACGTTAGGAGCTGTAACAGACCTCAAAAGACCATCCAGCCCAACCCCCATGCAGTGCAGGATCACATATACCAGATCATACAGGAATGAATTCAGGTGGGTTTTGAATATCTTGAGAGAGAGACTCCACAACCCCCCTGGGCAGGCTGTTCCAGGGTCTTGTCACTCTCACAGTGAAAAGTTTTCCTCATATTTACATGGCACTTCCTATGCCTCAACTTCCACCCACTGTCCCTTGTTCTGTCATTGGGCATCACCAAGCAGAGCCTGGCTTCATCCTCTTGCCACTCACCCTTTATGTATTTATAAACATTAATGAGGTCACTCAGTCTCCTGCTCTCCAAGCTAAAGAGCTGCAGCTCCTTCAGTCTCTCCTCATTCTCCTTTTCATTCTAGTCTGCCTAATGGTACAGTTTTTTAATTCAAGATACAATGAGAAACAGAAGAGCCATAAAGAATTTTTAAAGCTAGTACAATACCTCAGAGCAAAGAAAATGGACTGCAACATGCATATGAATTTTAACATGAGCAGGTAGACAGCGTTATAGTTTAGCAACTCACTTGGAATCATCAGTCCAGTCAATACAAGTTGTTTCATCATATGGGCCATAGTAAGTTTTGTCCAGAACAAAGGCATTAAATTCTCTTTTCTTCCCAGGAGCATGGTACATAAGGGCAACATTGTCTTTTGTAATCACAAATTTCCTGTTGTACAGGGGAAAGAAAGCACAGTTGCACACAAGGCTGTTAAAGCACACAACTTTTCAGTACAGGCTGCACAGCAACAAAAAAATGTTAATAACATAATTACAGGGTAATTTCTGTTGTTTTGTTCTAAAGCACATTTTACTTACTTGCCATCAGGAGAAAAGCTGACACTGTGAACTGGCTTGTGAAAATAGAACTGATGTATCACGCACTTCCCAATCAAACTGACAAGCAAGGCAGCTCCCTCTGTAAAGACAGAGTAAGAAGGCCCATAGAAGTAACTGAGTTCCTAAAGAAAATGTAACACTATCAAGCTCAGCTTCTTCCCTGAAAGGGAGAGGAGGAAAAGTACCTTCCTCAGAAACTTTTCAAAACAGCATGCCTTATATGATTAAGACAAAAAAACCCCAATCAAAACCACAAATCACATTGTCAGGGGCTGGAAGGGACCTCAAAAGATCATCCAGTCCAACCCCTCTGCCAGAGCAGGATCACCTATACCGGATCACACAGGAATGCATCCTGGCAGGTTTTGAGTAACTCCAGAAAGGGAGACTCCACAACCCTCCCTGGGCAGCCTGTTCCCGTGTTCCATCACCTCCACAGTGAAAATAAACAATGTCTAAATTCTGTAGACACGTTCTTTTTAAATTCTGCAACTAAAGATATCTTCCCAATCAATTTTAACAAACTTTTTAAAGCAGAACACTTCTAATTAGTGTTATGGATGAATACCTAGCAGTACATACTCTTCTCATCTAAAAGCTAGATTTTTATTTCATTCTTTCATGAAATAAATCCCTTCTCTGTGAAAATACCTTCATCAATTAGAATGGCAAGACTTCCGTCTGGAGAGAGCCCCACACACACAATGTTAAGCCGCGTAGCCAGTGGGAACGTCTCACACTTATTACTGCAAGAAAAAAAGATAAGAGAGTAAATTGGATGTGAGGCTGTAGAAATAAATCATCTCACAGGTATTGATGAGATACGACCTGACACCCACGTGAAAGCCACGGAATCAACTTAGGTATAAAACCCTCATGACTTTCTTTAGCTGTCACAATCCCATGAACACGGACTCTGGTTAGGAGATGGGCTCCTAACCAGAGTATCACAGTATCACAAAGGTTGGAAGAGACCTCACAGATCATCAAGTCCAACCCTTTACCACAGAGCTCAAGGCTAGACCATGGCACCAAGTGCCACGTCCAACCTTGCCTTGAACTGCCCCAGGGACGGCGACTCCACCACCTTCCCAGGCAGCACAAGGAGCACCACCAGCTTATTGGGTAAGACAGTCTAAGCTTTGCCATATACAAGAGGCAGTACAAGACAGAAGCACACAAACAGTCCACGTAATGAACCAAACGCAAGCTGTTCCTTCCCTTCTGCTGCTGAAATACTCTTGTATGTACTTCTCATGCTATTCTCATGGACCTAAGCACAAAAAACCCGCGCTTTGCAACACCTCAACAATTAATTGCTCTGCTTGATAGGCTTCTACCTTCTAACGGTAAGCCAGCAACTTGTCAGGACCTTTCGGGCAGGTAACCCGTTCCTGAGATTCGCGGCCCGTGCAGGCGCATCCCCACGCCACGCAGCACCTCGTTCATGCGGGAGCCGGCAGCGCACGGAGCACCCTTACCCCACCGCACTACGCACACTGCGGAGCTGGCTGCCGCCCTTGGCTCGAGTTCCACAACCCCCTGTGAGCTTTACCCCTCAGCCCCAAAATCGCGCTGGTAGCAACAGACCCTTTCTGTCCCGCCACCGCCCGGGCAAGCGCTGGCGGAGCGCTAGGCCGGGGGCCCTGAGGGGAGCCGACGGAAGCGGGAAGAGGCAGATGCTGGAGTTCTCTTACTTCTTTAGGTCGAAGAGGGAGATCCTGTTCCCGACTGGGCTGATGAGGGAGTTGCCATCGCGGGTGAAGCTGAGGTTCCCGCGGCGGTACACAGTGCCAAGCAGGCCGGAGAACTGCGGCGGGAGAAAGGGGAGGGGGAAAAGGCAAGGGAAGGAGGCGGTTAAAGGAGCTGGGAGAGGGAGACAGCAGCTGCCCGCCGCCCGCTACTCACCCGGTACGCGAACTTCATGGCGGCGGCCCCGCGAGAGGAGCGCGTGGAGCTACCGCCGGCACGCGCGGCCACGGCACGCCGGCCCCGCGCATGCGCTCCGAGAGGCGGCAGCGGCGTCCGGCGGGGGCGGGCCCGGGCCAGGGCGGGCAGCGGCAGGGCGGGCAGCAGCCGCTGCCGGTGCGGCGGGAGGGGCGCGGGAGTGCTGCAGGGCCCGCCCCTCCGGCGTGGCCGGGTAGAGGTGAGGCCCCACCGGTAAAATGGGCCACGAGATTAAATCCAGTCGCTGCCGCCGGTCTCCGTTCCTTGGCACTGACCGTGCTGGCCCCTGGCCGCCGCAGCCAGCGCCGCCTGCGCTCGGGGCGCCATTCCGCCGCACCGGACGGCGCCCTGGGGGCCGCAGTGCGGGCAGCCGGCGGATCCTTGGGGACGGGGGAGCAGGAGCACAGAGCACAGCCTCGGCGGCAGCCCCCACTCAGCGGCTACCCGAAGAGCGCATCATGGGTTAGCTACTGCCAATTCTTACCCACACTTGCCCTTAGAAAATGAACTTTTTTCACCCGTTGAAGTGGCTTTGGCTAATATATACATGACAATTAAATACATTAAAAGGTGTAACAGTCACTCCTTCAAACAAAAGACAAAGAGGAGATGGCACAGGAACGGAGCAGTTGTTTTCTGTTTAAAACATGTATATTTAGAACTGCAACGCTTACAATTTCATTAAACAATCTTAGTACAATGTGTTTGTTCTAACAGTATATTACAGAACGATGTGAAAAATGATTTAATAGCAAACCATGAGAATGGAATTGTTATACCTGCAGTGAACTTGTTACCTTTTCCAGTCAAAGAATCCCAGCAGTCATTCACACTAAGTGCTTTGGGTTTCATCCAGAAGAAAATGGTATGATTTCCACAGAGAAAGGGCATAACAAGAACGTTTTTCAGCTAGCAGGTTGATTTTATACCTCTATTTAGATTGAATTGTATTTATTAAAAGAAGAAAAAGTTAAGACTAGTGCAGGGTATCAACTAATTTTTAAACTTAATTGTGATTCTTTTTGGAAAGAGGCTTTGTTTTTGGTTTTTTTTTTTTTTTTCCTCCTTTATAATTTAGAAGAACCCGAGTTTAGAAAATAATAACAACAGTGAATTTATCTAAGGAGCAGTTCCTCACTTCAGCTTTGCTGACAAGTATTTGATATGGGACATCTATCCCTCTGTGGAGTCTGCTGACAACGCACCATGATAGATCTGCAAGTAGAAAAGGTCATTCTCACATTAAATGCACAAGTTGCAATATCAGAAGCAGGGCATCAGAAGGAACTGTAATTTTTCCAGTCACAGGTGGATTTGCAACATTCACCAAAATTACACCTTTTTTTTCCTTTTTGTACATTTTCTGTATTTACATTTCAGATATAAATAATGAAATTCTTTAAGTTACAAGTTTTAACTTTGCTTCACAATTATTCTACATCTGCAAGCTTTCCTATATCAAACCAACCTCTTTCTTCCATCACGAATGTGGAAGTCTGGCTTCTAATCAGTAATAATTACACTAAGCCTTTATGATGAAAGGTTGACTGTTCAAGTATCACATCATACTGAATTTTTTTTTTTGCCCCAATTTAAAAACTGGGACAACAAACCAAGCCACTTAGAAATGGTACTAAAAGAAATTAATCTGGGAACTCGATAAGCCAGATAATTTATTCGGTCAGTATCTTTCTTTGGTAAGAACGATGCAAGAGGATAACTCAACCCCCACACAACTCTCAAATGAAAAATAATCATGTGACAGCACAGTGTCTACTCTGTGAAGGAGAAAGCCTCAAAAAAAAAAATTAAGGAAATTTGTCCAGTTAGGATTGTTTATAGCAGTAGCTCTTCCATGCCTCTAAGCAAATAAACGATGGAAGTTTAATACAAAATTGTGATGGCAGGAACCAGCAGTAAAACAAACCCACCAGTAAATGTGCTGTTGTATACTGCATTGTGTTTCTGGCACGTGTGTGGAAAAGCCTGTGAATTATTATGTGAAAACTCAAGATTTGGATAATTAACATCATCCAGCTCTTAAATGCTAAACCATGTAGGAAGCATGAAACAAAAATAAAGAAGTGGTTTAAATATTTGGATTTATTTGTTTTTGTTGCCCTGTATTGTGGTGCTTGATGTGATTGAAGGAAGAAAACCCAACAGCTTACACAAAACATACTAAAGTGGCAATATAAACTAGCTGACACAAGCTTCACTGTACATTTAAATTGATACAATTGTCTGGTGCTTCCATGGCCAGTACATGTCGAGTGCCATAGGTCTCCTTAGAGTTAGAATGTTACAACAAAGACTAATCAGGTCACAATCCTTTAAAGTGCTTTCATATCCAGTTTCTAATGGGTTTTGTTTTCCTTGCCTTCATACAGAGTTGTCACGTGATGTTGACTTCCAGAACGTGGTCATCCTTGCTGGGAATGACAAGTATTTGCATACCCGTGCTGCAGTTGAAGACCTGACCCGGTGAAAAGGACTGCAGGCGGGGCATTGGCAAACCTTTATGTTCCCCACTAGCTGCAGAATGCAAGCTGCCTCTGCTCCTTATGCTGCTGCTGTCAGCTTGATCATCCACATTCTTGTCCACAGATAGGTTATCGTTTTCAATCCAGCTATCTGTTCAAAGCAAAAAATCCACAGTTTTATTCCAAGAAGCAATTAAATAACTTAAAAAAATACTGTGGAGTTTAGACACGTGGTCACTTCACCACAGTCACAGAATCACCGAACATTAGGGGCTGGAAGGGACCTCAAAAGATCATCCAGTCCAACCCCCCTGCCAGAGCAGGATCACCTAGGCCAGATCACAAAGGAACACATCAAGGCAGGTCTTGAATATTGCCAAAGAGGAAGACTTCACAACCCACCCTGGGCATCCTGTTCCAGTGTTCCATCACCCTCACAGTGAAAAATCTGTTTCCTCATGTTAGCAATTACTGTTCATCTCTGCTGAGGTTAACCATCTGGGCACACTTTTGGCCAGCAGCAGATGTAACAGAATAAATTATAGTGCTTTCTAAGAAAAATGCAAGTAGCTTTACCTCACATTTATCAGTCTAGAAGGTGCACCCTGGCGCTTCCTGGAGCTCTGCTGACAAACAGTAAATTGCTTGTACTGAGGCTACCTGACAGTACAGATGAATACTCTAGGTGGCTGTGGTAATTTAAACTCCTAATCTATTTTATATGCCACAGCTCTTGGAATTTGTACTTAATTCTGTCAAAAACTTGGGGTGTGTGTGAAAAACCAAAGCTACTGAAGACACAGGTGTGTGGTTTTCAGACAATGACACCAGAGGATTAGGGGGGTTATCAGATTTCACCTGATTGTTAATCCAGTTACAACTTATTGCCACAATAATGTTTACAGGAAATATAAGAAAACAATTCATTTACTATTCCTCCTGCCAGATCCCATCACAGCCACATCATAAGTGTCAAATCAGAACTGTGAATGACGACAAGCAAAGAGACTAATGAGTATTTGGTTAATGTGTCCTCGCCTTGCTTTTTCCCTTTACACAAGAACCCAGGAGATGCAGAATCATTTCTGTAAGGAGCCATGTAGTCAAGATAGCTTTACCAGCATCGAGCTGCGTGGAGTGAGCAGAATGGTGAGGGAGGTATTTAAACAATCTGACATCAGGAAAAGGCAGATAGCCAGCAAACAGAGGCATCATTTCCATGTGGACTTTGTGAATTGCTCGAGCTGCTACAGGCATAGATATCACTCCAGAACTTTTTCCACAGACGGCCCAGTTACTACTGTTGTCAACAACTGCAAGAATAAACAACAAAGGCTATAAATAGCTTTTCTAGCAAATGAAGAACACCCAGTCAGTATAGTTATAGAGCACTTTCTGAATCAGTGTTTTAGCAATACCTGAAAGCCCCACCAGCTTTTGTGGATGAAGAGCTGTGGATAATAACAAAACAGCCCTACAAAAAAGGGACTCTAACTAGGCCTGAAGCAAGTGTCCATAAAGGCTGAGCATTTCTATTCCCCTTAAAGGCAGATTAACGAGGAAAACTAAAATATTCTTAGTCTGTCGAAATGAAAGCTGCTTTACTGAGCAGCCCTACTCACAATACAAGAATACATGCCATTAAAGGTCTGGCAGGTGTCATTATCAAGACAAAACTACAGGGGAATTTTGTCAATATGCTGAAAAAAGTATTCTTACCCTCATACATAAGTTTTGTTGTGCAATATCCATCTGATTCTGTTAATGCTTCATCTCTGTCAACCTCCGAAAGGTCAACAAGCCGGGTGATTGACACCTCTAAAGAGCAGAGTGAGCCTGTTTTACAATACTCTGCGCCTAGTGGTGGGAAAATCTCTGTTTTCACATGATACAGTGTCTGTCAGGAAGAAAACAGTACTGTTACCAAGAAAAAAAGGGCATTTTACTTCTATTTAAACTGAACTGGACAACGGATATACAACAAACTTAATTTTACATCCCATTATTTTTTTGTCATGCAAGATTCAGTTATATAAGTAATGTTCACTTCATTATCTTGCTCAGTTTGAGAAACTAATCAAACTAAACTTGATTAAATAGATTTTTGATATCAACAGCAGCCTTACCATTTCTCTCTCCACCTGTGCTTTTCCACATTAGCAAAGAAGTCATTTTTGATTACTACAAAATGAAATTTCTACCAACACCCCCCCATGCTGTTTAATGCCATTAGTTCTCTTTAAAAACTCCAGAAAGATGCTGCTGCAGGTGCCAACAAATGCTAGTTACATGACAGTAGGTAAACAAACACTTAAAAGACCGTTCAATGCCAGTTTGTAATAAGCAGGTAGCAAACACAGCAACACTGAAAAGAGACAGAAGGATTTAACTAAATCAGTCTCCTCATGTTGCTGCTTTTCACCTATGCATCAAAAAGTGTAATGCTAAATTTAGAGATGAGATTAAATGGAATTCCTTTAACAGACAATTATATCTAGCCTATAGGCTTCCAGCTGACAAAAAGAATACAAGAAGAAACATTTAAGATAATGGCTTAGAAAAGCTTAAATATTTCATTAGAAGAGCTCATCTCAAGTGCTAAAAAAACCCCAAACTAAAACAACAACTCAAATGCTTTCAGTTGCAAAGATTTAATGGAAATTGCAATTTGAAGAACAGAGTCTAAAGGCAGGAGAGAAAGAAGAGCTCAGTCATTAAGGACATTCTCCATGGCACAAGCCCAGGAAGGCAAAAAGCACACAAAAAAAAACCCTGAAAAAAGGTCCAGCACACTTGCACCCGTGTTACATTCCTTCCCATCCCTTACAGTGGCAAGTACAGGATTCCACCACACCATATCGGGATTCAGTTTTACAATTCCAACAAATTGCCTTTCCAGTGATTTCAAATAGGTATTCTTAAGGAAAGAGATGTTTTCTAATACCTTTCTTGATTTTCCCACTCCATAGGTTAGGAAATCACATTCAGTTAGCAGGTAGAAAAGAACTTACAAAAAAATTTTCCACTTGGAATTCGTAAGTGAACGGCTTCAGGGTGAAAGACTGTTCTTCAGAGGTAGCTGGACAAAAGCTTACTGAAAACAGGCACTGCAAGGAGAGAGGAAGCTCTTTTGTCCACTTCAATTCCCATACAAAGAATATTGATTGCTTACTGTATATGACCTGAAAGAGAATGTTTATAGCATTAGCTCCTCCTTTCCTCTGAGTGGAAATGCACATCCTGATTTGTCTGTTCTAACATTAATATAGTTTATAAAAACAGATTACCAGTAGCTTATAACAATAAATTACCTATAGTTTATAAAGGCAAATTACCTGTCAAGTGTTAAATAGAGAACATAAGCAATCCTAAATAACTAATACTGACTTTTTCAACAAGCCACATAAAATTAAAAGCAGGGATGAATTTCACTGACAGAATTGATGTTTCAAAAGAGAACAACTCGCACTCAAGTACATGTGAAAATACTTTTTTCACAAGTAAAATATATTAAAGCTATTAATAATGTGAGTATACACTTCTGGGCACCAAGAATGACCAATTTAATATCACGCTGAGATAAGGCAGCAAGAAATTTCGAGGCAACTGTTTTGTAACTTAACTAGTTTACAGCTGTGCTGTGTGCCTGATTTTTTCCTTACAACCTAAAGACAACCTGTAGTTGTTGGATGAACAAACTACATCTTAACAGTGATATTAGTGACATGACATTTGTAGTTTAAGCAGGTATGTAATGCTTTACATGAGGCAAAGGGACAAGTTTGAAAACTTAATAATCTTTGCATGATTTAGAATTTAATCCAAAATTTACAGGTATAAACAGAGGACTATAAATGTCTGACCTGACATTAGCTATCAACCTCACCACAAAAATCTGTGTGTAGCAGTGCTATTGATTTCCCTAACAAGAACCTTCATCTAGCTGTGCTGCCACCAAAACTCATAAAACATCACGTAAATATCTTTTACCTGTTGAGATTCAGGGTTCAGAGGTACCAGCTGCAAATCTCTACAGTCAGCAGAATTTTTTAGGCTGTTATCTGAAAGCTGGAAACAGAGTTCTGACAAATTCTGCACACAGACTTGCACGTATTTCCTGAAAAACATAACATAGTTTCTTTAACAAAAGTTGAATCATTACATTGAGAGAGTGTACATCCAGAAAGTCATAGAATCAACCAGGTTGGAAGAGACCTCCAAGATCATCCCATCCAAACTATCACCAGCCCTAGCCAATCAACTAGACCATGGCACTAAGTGCCTCATCCAGGCTTTGCTTGAACACCTTCAGGGATGGTGACTCCACCACCTCCCTGGGCAGCCCATTCCAATGGCAATCACTCTCTCTGTGAAGAACATCCAGCCTATACTTCCCCCGGCACAACTTGAGACTGTGTCCCCTCGTTCTGTTGCTGGTTGCCTGGGAGAAGAGACCAACCCTCACCTGCCTACAACCTCCCTTCATTTTCAAAGTGCATAGCTTAAACAAAAACCAGAATGGGAGCTGTATTATTATGTTTTTTCATGTTTTCCCAGTACCTATAAAGTCTGTAGAAACACAAACAGAAAACATCCTCTTTCATATTAAGTGAAAAAAAAAACTAATTTGATTTATCTTGTGGTCTTAATTCCACAATAGCTGAAACCACAGATTTGTTTTATTGTTATGGAAGAACACTAGAAGAAATCTACAAGCTTCCAATGGGAAGCTATATAACAAGAGCCCAAATAGAAAATAAAAGCAACAAAACCAAACAAAGCCAAAAACTACCAGGCTGCTATAAATATTGCTTATGAAACTCTTAAGTCTGTATTTTGTAAGGAGAAAGAAACAATAAATACTTAATGAGTACATTACCGTTTGCCAGCTGACAGTAAGGAATGCTTGGCATTAAAAGGTATGCAGAATGTTAATGCAATAATAGTGGAGTAAATTGACCAAGGACAATCAATGGTCACCTAAAAGAAAAAAAGAGAACAAAGTTCTTACTCATAATGATCTTGGGCATAATGATTCTCTGTTCTTATTTGTAAGCAGAACTTTTCTCAGCAAGTCTACATCTAATGCATCCAGAAAGGGAAGAGAAGAAAACAAAAGTTTTAAAAATAATTAAATAATCCAGTAGGTCAAAAGCCAATCTGGCAAAATATTAGGTTTTTGTTTTCTTGTGAGTGGGATATGAAATCTGAAGATACTTTTCCTGTGGAAACTGATATTCCCAGTTCTGAAGATTAAAAAGAAATGAAGTGGAATAGAAGAAAGAAAAGGTAAAAAAGGACACTTACAGTACCAATAGCACCTTACTACCATCATGTAGTAAAAGGTGAATATCAAATAAATTGCTGTAAGATTTTACTGAAATGTCTTTGAAACACTTTAATACATGAAATATAAGCTCAAAACTTAAACAGGTATATTTGTTTAAACTAGAAGCAGCACACCTAACCTGAAGAATTTCTCCTGAAATAATGCTTCCATTACTGCAATTATTGTAATGCATATAGAATGAATCAGAGAATGGTTTAGATTGGAAGGGACCTCGAAGATCATCTAGTTCTAATCCCTCACCACAGGCAGGGAGACCTCCCACTAGAACATATTTTAATATGCAGAGAAAAAGCACACAAGCATTTTGTCACATCACATTCTAGCAATGCTAGTCTATAGCTATTCCTTTTTATCCCATTCTTCAGGCTCAGTGATACGTGGCAGCACACCTGGTCAGTTTTAACAAGGAGTCATGCTGTGAAAGGTGATGGCTTCAAGAGCATTTTGCTGTCAGCTGAAAAGCTTCTTTCTAGACTATTCATTTTATTCCCTCTTCATAATGAAAATTAAAGAGGAAAGTTATGTCCAGCTAAACATGACAGCTTGAAACACTACAGTGTTAAGTACTTCAACAAAGCACACAGATTCCTTGCAAGCAGAAGAAATATCTTTCCTAGAAGTCAGAAGGTAGTATTTAAAGATTACCACGACACCTTTCACAAGGACCCAAGCATACTTCATCCTGTACAAACTGAGTGTTAGAACATTAACTCTCAGATTACTGGCCCATGGAACAGTTGGCAGAGTAAGCATAATGTGTATGTCTGCTTATATTTATATTTCCTTTACATTTATAGCACTTCCCATAATGTTTGCATGTACATCTTCTAAAGAAAAGTCAGCTTAATGCAAACAGGTTTCCCCTCCACCCCTTCCATTTCTATTTTGTGAAGTGTATCCATCTGTGATCAAACAGATTGCCTAAAACATTAAATGTCATTTTACTTTTTGGTCAACAGTAGCCATGCAGTTGTCCTGCTTCTGTTTCTCTTTGTTTTTTCTGTGAACTTCTTTATTTGTAGTATTTTCTTTCTCCACTGCAGATTCTGTGGCTGATGGCAAGTACATGACTTCTAGTTCAAATTCAATCACATGATATGCAGGGGCTACTGGCAAACTTATGCTTGTGATCTTTTCAGAAGATTGAATCCTTAATGATGACTCTGAGATCTTTTCTGTAGAATGGGGGGAAAAGGTAGGTTTAAAACATGTTCATTCCTTCCCAATTTTCATCTTAAGCTGGAAGTAATTAAAGTAGCCTAAAAAGCTAAGTGCCACAGAAAAATACATGGTGCCATGACCATTTCCCAGCAAGACCTCTAAGCCTGCAAAAACAGCAATGAGGAGCATGTTGTATATCTAGACAGTAACCTCTTCAAATGATCTACAATCCACACATCTTAAATACCACTGCTGTTCACAACTTCTCAATAGCAATGCTCTACCCCTTTTGAACTGCATAGACTGAACTGTCTATGAGCATTCTTCCATGCTCAAGCAAGAACTGAAGACAACTCAGTAACAAGCTTCAAACAGGCTAAAGTAACTCTTTAATTAATCTTATGACATCTTGCACCTCCTTAGACTAATAATTTCACTTCAAGCAAATTCAGGACTTTCTGAACACACACACACACATCAGTATTCTTGGTTACCATTTATCAGCTGTCTTTAAATTACTACACATGGAGTGTCTCTGCAGTGTATTTTAATCTTAATTTCATCCAGCCTTTCAAAAGTGATCTCATCTATGTAAAATTTGTGTTTGAGCAACTGAGGAGACTATACAGTATTTATGGTCAGAAAACAAAATAAAACGAACTAGGATGTCATCTGCTTAAACTAAACAACAACCAAAAGACGGTTCTATTTATACAGAACACTTCTTACAGACCTACCTGCAGCTACTTGACAATAAAAAATGTTCTAGTCAAAATAGAGCCCACAAAGCACTAAATGATCACCACGATTCCCCTGGGAATCATGACAGATTCTCACCTCATCAGAAGTTCCACAATGTCTCCTGACAAAGAGAGCAAAAGTTGTGCAGCTATGTTTGCTGAAAAGTTCATACTTTCACTTTAAGGGTGAAAGGTCAAGACCTTTCTTGCACTTAAATACTCAGCTACAAGTCCCTAGAATCATTTTTAGTAACAACTACTGAATAAGACAGTGTTGGTGTTCTTAATACTGCAAGTACAGGTTTACTTTAAGATCACTGAATTTTCAACCATTTAAAGATTATTAATTTCTACTTCATAACTTACCTCTTGTATTGGAATAAATCACTGCCTTACTCTCTGGATGGCAGAGAATAGGCATGGCATCTGCATTACTGAGCTGCAAGGTGTCCCCGTTCTTCATGGTGTAGTGGCCAGTAGTCACTGTGAATTTCACCCTTTGAGGAATGCCAGCCAAAAGGCTATCTGAAGGAGGAGGCAGAATTTATTAACAGATTCCAGCATGCACCAGTAAGTGGTTAAGATGCACTGCTAAGGCTTGTTAGGAATATTTCCAGACAATTCCAGGGTATTGAAAGTGTGGGGTTTGGTATTGTGCAACACACTAAACCAGGTTCAGGTACATGGGTGTGGAGAATCTGGTTCTTTCAACTTTGAGTGACCAAAAGCATTTTTTTTGGATGGCTTAGACTAGCTGGCTCATAGCTCTGACAGCACAGAATTCAGTGAAATACACTAATGCCAAATAATTTACTAAGCTTTGTGTCAAGTTCTCCCAGTTGCTTTATATTCTTGCACCTACAATGGCAGTCATACCTACATGCTGCATTTACATTACTGAGATAACAAAAATGCCAGCAGGCACATAGGCTCTCCAGTATCTTGAACTACCTCTTCTAGTGGGAGGTGTCCCTGCCTATGGCAGAGTTGAAACTGGATATTCTTTGAGGTGCCTTCCAACCTAAACCATTTTATGATTCTATGAATTACAAAACTCACATATTGTTCCTCTAATCACTGTGGCAGCTCAAATCACACCTGATATTTAAGTCACCCTACACAGAATCACAGAATGGCCTGGAATGCAAGGGATCTTTGAAGGTCATCTAGTCCAACACTCTGCCCCCTCCACAAAGTCCTGCAGTCAGCAGGGGCATCCTCAACTACACATCAGGTTGCCCAGAATATCTCTGGGAATGGGGCCTCAACTACCTCCCTGGGAAACCTGTTCTAGTATTCCATTACCCTCTTGGTAAAAAACTTGTTCCTAACATCCCATCTACATCTATTCCTCATGTTCAACTGATATTCAAAACACTGTTTCAGAACCAAGCACTGTTATCAGTTGTTGAGAAGTAGCTATCATTGACAGAGCATACCTGATGGATAGTTTAAAAAATGAAAATATATTTCAAACTAAACATTATGAGTAAGGCAAAAAAAAAATCCTGAGGAATAGCCAAGCTAGGAAACACTTTATTTAGACCAAAGAAAGTATAACAGCAACCATCAGAACATCTTCAGCATACCAACTGTACCTACCAGTCATTGGTTCCACTTTTAGCTGGGGCTCCTGAGAATACACATCGTACTGTACAATTGGATAAATATGGAGAAGGACAAACTGTACTTTTCCCACTGAAGTGCACAGCTGCCTGAGGGTGTATGTCCCAGGTTCTTTGGCCTTGGAAGAAAACATTTGCAGGGATATTTCAGATTAGGAAACACTTCTACAACAAACCACCCTACTAAAGAACAGTGTGTTTTCAGTTCGTTTCAACCAGTCACTTTGGAAATTAAAATGACACATTTGTCTTCTGAGTAACTGACAACATACTTGACAAAGGAGCACCTTTGGCTTCATTAAGACAGAAGCTCTCAAGGGCTGGCTGTTCAAGAAAAAACATCCAATAATCAGAACAAATAACACAGTAGTTAAGCTTTTGAATGATTATTTTGGAATGCTTACTGTCTTGTTTGTTGGTTGGTTTTTTCCTTCCCTCGAAGTACCACATATATTAAAATACATTTATTGAGTACTGAAATTAGACTTAGCAAGCAGTGCCATGTTTCTTTGGCTAACACTCATAAAATCCTGCAACATTTATGTAAGACATTTAAGCTCAAGCTATGGATTTCACACACTCCCCACCCCATATCTTGTGTGAAATATATACATATTTAATTGCACATTCTTCCCCAGGCCTGAGTAATGGAATTCTGGATGGGTTTTGATAACATTCTAAAAAGCCAATCTGTAACATCTGCTAGTATATTTATTCTTGAGTCTATTTGCTCTTAGCTACTAGTGCTAGGGAATAGGAAATGTTTTCTTTTCTCATGTGCTGTTTTACCAAGTGTAATACATAAATATTGGTGCTGAGTATAATTAAATCTAAAGAATGAGATTGGAAACTATAGAAAAAGCTACAACAGTCAAACATCACTTACAGTTATTTACAAAGCAAATGCTAGCTGAAATTCAGTACTAAGCATTTTTGCATTAAAATCACTGAATTTTATTCCTTGCATCCTTTATAAACAGGTAAGCATGAGTAAAATCCTTCAGAATATACACAGTTTAAACCTCAATATGACATGGAAACAGCAGTCTGAAGAATTCAGATAATGCCTTCTGACTTCCTTTAAAGCTTGCAAAGTACACTGGAAGATTGCTATCAGCATAAATAATGCTCACTGTCAGTCTGAGATTTACAGAAAGAATTATCAACTCCTCCTGCATCTTAGAAGCACACTGACTCCTCTTTCTGCAAAAGTAGTGCAATTAAGCACTGCTGCAAGAAAATTTAGAAAAGAAGTTGTCAGCAGTTTCTCTCCTCTGGCCAGCTATGTCATCCAGCAGAAGTAGCACAGTATTTTCACTGTCACAATGTCAGGGGATTTATAGTAAATGTTTTGTGACCACTGCAGCTCAAATCTAAAGCAGCCTTCACTGTGGTATCTAGTAATACGCTGTCAAAATGATACTGTGTTCATTTATCATGGGAGATAAATCATGCTTTGAACAATTGCATAACGTTTAAGTAGGATCCACACCGAGCAGTCTTCCCATTAAAGTTCATTAAAGAAAGAAAGGTTAGGGCTGTCCATCCTCCAATAGCCACCAGAAGCATATAGAGCAAGGTAAATGTAGAGCAGAGCTGTATCTAGCTTTCCATTCGTTATCTCTTCTTCCGTGGTTCAGACTGCTCCCTGATCCCATAAAGCCAAAATGCCTGCTCAGACAGTCTCTAACAGCTTTCTTTTAGTAAAGCTCCTTCACCTCAAATCCCACTCTACTTACATGTTGTTTATACAGAAAACTACATTGGCAGTCCCCAAGACCTCTGACATCTCCAAATCCCATTAACTCGTCCAATCCTTTGAAAGAATGAGTAACCTAAACAAAATTAGGTCAGTAGGTACTTCAAATGATACTATTGCCACTTCACATTGTGTCATCAAGGACTTGGACTCAACTTCCATCTTGAGATACCTGCTACCCACGCAGGTTCCACAATGTGCATGTTCACACATACCAAGTACATCTCTACTGCTTTCTGCCCTAGTGCTGGAGGAATAGAAAGGCAGAGTATTTAAGCCTATAGAAAGCTTCACTCAAAGCAAAGGTGTATGACCAGATAGAAATTAAGAATGAAATGTAATTAAAAAAAATAAAAATGGAGAAAGTTAATATCTCAGG